>NC_140933.1:179290239-179667739 GCF_014529385.1 Adiantum capillus-veneris | reverse complement strand
GCGTCCTAAGACGCTCACTACAAGGTGGATATAAACATTCCAATCATCGTACAAAGAGGACCCAATTAGTCAGTCACCGTTCGATATCAAAGAAATCTCATTAAAGACTCACTAAAAGAGCATCAACGACAACAAGACCATCAAGAGCTACATGGTGAGCCAAGCATCAACTTTGATGTAGACCTAAGTAGAGGACAAAAGCATGGTGACAAAGGCCAAAAGCAATCAATATAATGCACAGGATCCAACAAACCCTCCCTCAAGGACCAAGCACTTCAGCTAACGCATCATGGAACAACAAATTCCTACTCTACTTGTAGTTGAAGCCTACTATCAATAGGCCACATACATTTGGGTCTTAAGCGCTTCACTTAATGCATCTTGAGACAACGAAGTCCAACTCCTCTACTTGTCGTGGAAGGCTACTACCAAGGGGCCACATAAATTTGAGTCCTTAAGAGATCACCTCTACCAAAGAGTTCTCTACCACCTTAAGCATCAAGAAGGAGATCGCCTATTACAAATATGGACACTGCAACCATTTGGCTCTTCCTTTTATCAATCTTTTGTTTTTACTTAAATAAATTACACAAAGTTAATCACATATACAATCACCTCAAGATAGTGGGTGGTGGCAAACATTCTCCAAGTAACCCTTTAGGTTCAAGCAAATTTGATCACAACAAGATTAGGTAGAGACAATGTCACAACCAAGCGGAGTAACCAAATAATGGACGATGCTTCAATGGACTCCAAAGAGCACAACAATTTTGGTCAAGCGAACTACCTTGATTGAGGCTCACATCCTGATTAATGACCCTGGGGATGGTTGCAAATTGTTACAATGCAACCAAGGTCCAGGAAAAGTCATCGTCACAAGAACTCTTCTATGACCAACTTAGCAGGTCCAATACTTCAAAGCAGTTGCAACTTCTTTCCACTAATGTCATTTATAGCACTCCATATCATAATGGTGAATAATTGGCCACAAATTTCAAATACACCAGCCTGCCTAAGTCAATTGTAAACAATGTCTCAACAATGGCTTACATGCTTCTTTGCACTATCTAGGTTGCATTAGCTATCAAGTTTGAAATTTTGGGTTGTTTAAAAAGCATGTATAGCTTTAACTCATGCTATGCACACATTATGCACCAGAGCTTGTAAAAAAGAAGAAGGATAAAAGGTGTTACTTACAAATCTCTAGCAATGTTGATAAGGATGGCATATGATGCTATTTTATCAATTGATGCATTGCTAGCAAGTCCAACCTAATATAATCATCGACAAAAAGAAGAAGAAAAGGAGGAAGAAGAAGTGCTTTGAAGCCCGGCATCAATACCAAAGTGTGAGAAAAGCTTGCAATGTAGGGAATCCAAATATGTGGTCAAAACTTAGATCTAACCTCATATGCATTTCCTACTGACTATCTTTTGAAACTTGCAAGTTATGGCAAAACATGTACTAGCTTTAGGTTTTTGGCAATCTTTGGGATGATCTAATATAGTGCCAAAGATGCTTGCCTATCCCAAAATCTCTACTAATGTGAAGAAGACAAAATTGTGAAGTAACAGAGAAAGGAAATGGATATTAAAAGGTAGTATAATCTCAAAATCATAATTAGACCATAACACTCTTTACTAATCAACCACATAAACCATAAACACTAACTAATTTTAAAAATTGACAAGTACACACGACTTATTAGTCTATAGTAGAGCTTGAATATGTCACTTTAACTTTTTTGGTGTGGTTGGTGACAAGTGGATGAAAGTGTCAAAAGACCTCTCCTCCAAGTCCTACGTCGTGGGCAACGATGCCAATATCGACAAATACATCAAGATCCGACTGTGTAAAAGCGAGGACTCTGACTATCATAATAGCAATTTAAGGACATTGTTGCACCAATTATGGTAAGAGGCTCTAAACATCATAGACACAGTGTTCTCTAGAGAGCTATATGAATCTAACACTCAATATCTATACTAACGAGCTATGCACACTCTACCATCCTATGAGCTTTGATGATAGGTGAAATAGTTGTCTATACTATTCAAAAATCTACTAGCACAAAACTCTAGGATATCAAGGCCATAGGAGACCGTATCGTAATAGCTAATTGCAAATAAAAAAATTGTTCCTAAATGGAAAAAACACCTAATCTTATCCAAATCACACAATCTTAGATTCTAATGGCTTAATATCAGTGAGAGTTGTGTGGGAGATCTCTGACCAATGATTGCTTCTCTTTGGAAGTTTTATGTTTATGGATATTGATGATTAGCACCTTATGTGTGCTTGAGCTTTGTTGAGAGCAGTTTTTAACTCTCCACAGGGAGCTCACTTCGGGTCACATTTTTTCTTACATTTCATTGGTGCTTGTTTGATTGTATATCCTATGCCTGTTTGATTGCCTGTCTTGCTATATTAGAGTGATAATTTCATATTTTTTATATACGTTGTATTGTGGATATTGCCATTGTATCTCATTGTGGAGTCGATTTTCGCTTGTTTGGCAATCTCGATCGTTTTGGAGACTCAATCCCGAAAAGTCCTTTTTGAGACTGTGGCTAGTCGTGTTTGCATAGCCTTTTGTGAAAGCTGTTACGTGAGGTTTTTCTTGAAATTGAGCACTAGGGACCGAGCTATCAAGTGAGATGGATTAGGTTGCTAGAGATCAGTATTCGTGGCCTCGCCATAAGAGATGTATCGACTGGTATCGGTGCTTTGATCCCAAGTTGATAGTCTTTCAATAGTTTCTTTGAGAAGTTTATGCCAGTGTATGCCCAATCAGTACTCTTTGTTGCTTTATGCATTGTTTTTTGTTGACTTTTGCTTGAGATTTTGATCTTTGTATATAGGAGACTGTGTCGGATTTATTTCATCGCGAGTTGTCTAGTTTTTCTCTACAACGCTCTTTTACATTGGCCTTACGATGATTGTGTTGAGTTTCTAGTTGAGATTTTGATCTCTGCGTAGAGAATATTGATCTCTAGTTGAGTTTCTAGTTGAGATTTTGATCTCTGAGTAGAGAATATTGCTAAAATTTTTGCGACAAAATGGACTTAAGCTCTTAGTGTTATTCTCTTCCAATTATCTATTGTCACTATAGTTGGATCTTCTGGGACAGAAGATTACTACATAGTGAAATTTGATGGTACAAATTTCACTATATGGAAGCAGAGAATATTTGATCTCCTAATCAACAAAGGATGTGCAGTGCCATTAAAAGAGCGCAAAGAGGGTTTGTACATTGATGATCATTGGGAGAAGTTTGATGCTCCTGCCATGGCAACTATTAGGTTGCATCTTGGTGAATCAATATTCTTCAGGATTATGAACAAGGCCAATGCTAAAGAACTATGGTCTCAAAAGTTAAAACATACAATTCTATAGGATACAACAAGTAGAAATAGCTCTTCATGTCTGGGTAGTAATTCATAACATGAAGAGAATCAATGAAATAAGCATGGAAAGATGAAGCAAACGGTATCAATTGCATTAGCATCTCGTAGGCACAAATGAAAAAATTCTCATGATAGCCAGATATCGCTCTGCAAGACTCTTGTCCACTTAATTGATTGTTGCTTAAAAGTGAACGAACTAAGGTTTTGAGATCTGGCACAAGGCTATCTCATAGTATCCAAACTCAATGGTTGAGGGCTCATAGGAACTGTTTTAAAATCTACACTAGGCATATCAAAATAGTCTTACAAAAGAATATTCTTACGATTGTATTTTCATGTATTTACAAACGTTGGCTTAGACATTAAATGTGCATAAAAGGAATTATCCCACTTGAGCAAAATTTGAAGGGGACCACCACGTTGCAGGAAATCTTCAATCAAAATATTTTGATGGCTATCTAATTGTTTAGTCGATCAACAATCATCTTGGAAATGCATCAACCGCCTAGATGCAATTTCCATTGCATCATGCCATAACATCTTGCATAGGAAACTTTTGCGTGGGCAGTTGGCACAATTCTAAGATAGTCTCGAGTGGTCATTAAAATTTGTTTGGGGTACTTTCAAGATGGTTTTTGATGGTTATCAAAATTTATATGCACGAAGAATATATTGTTTACCAACGCATGAAAATTTTGTAAGAATTCTAGCACCCTTTTTGCACCTAGCATTTAGACACAAATTTTCACCACATGGCACCGTAGGGCCATGCTTTGGAAATTTGCACTTTTGAGCCTTTGAGGCATTTCAAGACAATCAAATTTTGAGAGCTAATTGACATTATCTTTGAAGTCCATTAACCACCTAGACACAAATTTCCATGAGGCCATACGACCATGCCATCTAGGAAATGTGCATGTGTGTAATTGACGCAATTTCCACACAATCTTCCATGGTCGTAAAATATTTCATGTGTGTGGGATAGAGCACCCCTATCCTTCAATCGTGCCAATTTAAAGAGAATTTTGGTACTGTCTTGAAAGTGTGTCAACCATCAAGGCGCAAATTTCCACAACATGATCCCATACGACCATGCATAGGAAATTTACATCTCAACACCAACCATTTAGATGTAGATTTCCATTGCAAAGCGCCAGACAAGCATGCATGCAAGATTTGTGCCTTGGCAAATGATGCAATTCCAAGACAATCATTGATGTTGTCAAAATTTGCATGTGTAAGAGATATGCAATGTTCACCTCCAAAGGTTCCGTTATTTTTTCATTTGCAATAGTCATCGTCATAGTTTGTCATCAATTCAAGCCATCATACGCATTGAAGTATTTGTTTTGCTTGAGTTTGCTAAAAGAAACTTTGGTGTGAGCGCAAGGCCGTTGAGGGGTGCACCACAAGTCGCAAGCAACAACTTGGGTTAAAATTTTATCTCCTTCTTAGTTAAGGAATTGTAGGGTTGTCATCAATAGTGGCATGGACAATTTTCCACCAATTGATGACAACGTGAGGGAGATGGTAGAGTAGTCTGGGGGCATCTTGCTTGGATCAATCAGGCATGATCCTTCACCATCACCATCAACACCAACACCAGACTGGAGCCAATTTCAATGGAGGTCATGATGCAATCAATGATGACGTTTCTCGTACAATATGATGTTGCATGGGTCCATGTAGAAAGGGATCAGATGACTGCATTGAAGGGATCAAATTGCTGTAGAGAAAGATGGTGAGGGAAGGAGACTTTCTCTCAAAGTGGAACACGAAGACTGGCAGTTAGCCACGGGAGCATAGAGACTCACAGTTGAGCAAGATAGGGAGGCATAGAGACTTGTAGTGGAGTAAGAAAGGGGCCGACACATGCAAGAGCTAGCTCAATTGGTTTTTACAAATGCAACCTCATCCCAAGCCAACACATGTACATCAAGTAAGTGTTTAATATTGACGGTGATGTAAAAAATGACCTTTAGTAATTATGATGGTAAGATAGATGCATCCAAAATCTATTCGTGTTTCTTCAATTCAATTCTTATTTTGCCACTACTAGGAATTCTTGCAATGATAAGGTTTTAGTTGCTACAATTTACGCGATGGGTGACACCATTAATTGGTATTACTTGTGGTAAGAGCAGTAGGCTAAGCTTCATCAAGAAGGGAGTTATCCTTATTACCCCATCTTCTGTGATTGAGATAGGTTTCACACAGCTCTTAATCTTGCTTTATGCCACCAAGTTATTTGCAATGACTCAAGGATGAGTGGCTTGAAGTTTGTCAGAACGACACACAAGTCTGAACGGCAGCTTGTAGCTTAGCTTTGGGAGCCAAGAGAATTGTCTCAAAACTTCCCTCCATAGTTTGGACAAGGAAATCAAGTTTGATGTCCATTTCACCAAGCCTAAGGACTTGAAGAGGCTATCAATGTGGTGTTAGAGCATGAATAGGATAACAATGATGGTAATCCAAAGGTGGCCAACAAGAAACTCAATCAAGCACATAATAATGTTAATAAAGGGTTGAGAAAAGTCTAGGAGTCAACTCTCGTTGACTCTAGACGAAGAAGTTGCAAAAGGAATATTTGGTGGATAATTGAATGATGAGAAAAGAGCACAGTATGTTCATGATAATCGTTGTTTCAAGCGGAAACATAAGAGTCACATGAAGAGACAATGTTCAAAGAATTCTAAAAATAAAGATGATGCAAGCACGTCTCTTGTCAATGGTCTTGATCATGAATATTCCTTGTCAAAGCACTACTAGAAATCTTTGTTGGTAGGGATGTCAAAGGTTGCTCAAGTGACACATTTTGTGTTGCTTAAGCAATGTTTGTCACAAAATTGATTTATAGAAGCTTCGCTTATGCATCCAAGTGTTTCTTAAGCAACATTATAACGTTTTTTAATGTCAAAACTTGGGAGGTTCCAAGTGTGAGCTCCCTGACCATCGACTAAGTTCTCTCTCTCTCTCTCTCTCTCTCTCTCTCTCTCTCTCTCTCTCTCTCTCTCTCTCTCTCTCTCTCTCTCTCTCTCTCTCTCTCTCTCATGTAAAACCTAGGGTAACTGAACATAGCATCTCCTCCCTACCGCCCCTTATATAGGCTAGCTCCTAGCACTTGCCCTAAGCGGATCCCCAATCCGCACTGGTCCAGTCCAAGCCCTTGGCCTAGGTCCCTGACCCCCTAGGTTGGGCCTTGCTCCGTAGGACCTTTGTCTTGACATTACTCCCCCCTTAAGGAAGAGTTTCCGTCCTCGAAAACACAAGTAGTAATATCTTCTTAAGAATACTGATGTTTTCTTTACTGACGTCCCATAAGTGAGACAATTGTCTGTATGACCGATAATTGGTGCAGTGAGGAGGTTCAATGAAACCAAGAGCAACATCTTGATTTTCTACATTGTTGTCCGTTTGCAACCACTTGGGTCTAAATGGTAACTCCATTTATGACTCGCTTGAGTGCTGTAAAGGAGTAACCTCAACTAAGAGTTGTCCAAAGGCATAACCAGTTTTCAGATCTTCTGAAGGTACTGGAATAATGCAAGGAAACCTTGGCGTAACTTTCCATGCAGTTGTGAGCCAGATTTCCTTCTCGCTTGAGTATCTTGAAAAGTCCGTAGATAGGGAATGTCCTCGTGTTAGAATTCTAAATAGTTTGGAAGACAAGAACTATATGCTCATCCCTAATGAAGGTTACTTGCCAACATACTTTGTTAGCATACCTGGTAAGTCCTTGACGTATGAAAGTATTGACACAATCTCCAACCCCACCACAAGAGGTGTTCAAAAGTCGAAAATCGTAGTTAAACAAATTGTAGAATAGGGAGAAAATCATCTATTCAGAAATGCGTTGTGCTAACGTATGCTCTTAGCAGATCTTTTAGCACAAGATTACTCTTTGTAATCCGCCTATTCCCTTGGATAACTGACAGTACTGAGGTGTGTTTTCCTCACGGTTTACAAACAGTCGTCCCAGATGACTGGTAAACGGGGAATCACAATAGTGTTTAACATTGGTGAAGAATCAACAATGTCTGAAATAACCATCATGGTTAACTTGAAAAAATCCACAAACGCCCAAACCGAGCCATGACTTCTATTGGTGATTAGTAGACTTAAAAGTAATCTCATAGAGATAGTGCACATAGAGTGCAAAATGCTTGATAAGCAACAACCTGAGGAATATGCATGCCGTTTCCAAGCAGCCTTTGCTAAACACTAGGACCCATAATACCTAGTGTGCATGCATTTAAGAAAAACTAACCCGAACTTGTATATCCATAATGAGCCTTGCCAATACTTATGGCAAAATGTGATGCGCGTAGCACACATTAAAGAAAGAATGTAAATAGTTCTGAAAAGAAACTAAATACTTTCAGTCGCAATCTTTTGCAAACCTTGCTGAAACGTCTGAATGGAAATAAAAGGTAAAACATTGATCACTTCTAGGTACAGACAATGAAACTTTTTCATTAACAACTTATAGCCTTGCTAGATGTATAAACAACCATCTATAATGTACCTTAACAAGTCATTCTAAGTATCCGACAATATCTGGCCACAAAATTGCTCCTGATACGTCGTGCTAAAAATGCTCTAGAAAACAGATGTGACCAGCACCTAGGGACTTTGTCGTGACACATAATTGAAATAATGGCGCCAGTGTCAGTCTAGAGACTCATATTCTCCACATGTGGAATATGTCTCATGTAAGGATGTGTAAAAAAGAACATCCTTCAAGTATAAGATATACTTGTGTGTGGAGGTAACTGCAAGCACTCTACGACGGGAGTGAGAGGGACCCTCATTAGCGTTGCTCCACACTAGCTAAACCGAACTCCTTGAGTTCCTAGACCATGTTGTATCCCATGTGACAACATGTGCCAAATTGAACCCAACAAGTAGGTTCGTAACAGCATAAGACAAAAAGATAGATTGGACACTTGGCCCAAAATACTTTGTGCCGACATGCCCTTGGCATGGCTCTGTAACATTCAAGCGTACTTAGACGTCTTGAAAAACCAAGCAAAGCATACTAAAAATGGAATAACACCAAATCAATAGATGCGTTACCTGGAGATTTGAACGTATTGTACACTTACCTGTATTCCAATGGGGAGGAGCACGTCCCCTACCTGGAAAAACAAACAGCATTGTACTGGAAACCCTGGGTGTTGCCAGTGCAATCGAAGCCCTTGGATTAGAATCTATGTAGTCAAACCCCTTGGTAAGACTCTTTGTAGAAACTGCTCAACTAGTAGATCACGGTAACTAACATAGTCAACCGTGTACAAAATGATTGGAATCAACTTGAAAAGTGTCTCCGTCCGCTACCGCTTGTGGTAGATTGCGGAATTCTTTCCTTGAAAGTATAACTGGGAGAGATCAACTGTGATCCTTAATGCAGATCAAACTGTGATCCTTAATGCCTATGGGGTGATGTAATAATCACCCGCCGGGTCTTACCCCAGAACAGTATGTCCATAGAGACGGCGTAGTGCTATAGAGAGAGTAGGAAATCCACACAAGTGAACTGCCGAGCTCTTATGGACAACCATGATGTCACAACTGATTGCTGTATCTATACTGTCTTGTAGAGATCAGCTGCTGTGAGTTGAAGATTAGTAAAAACTCAAATGGAGTGTCACACTGAAAACATGTAGTGCATTGGGTATAACTGTTCGATCTTGAGAACAAGCATCCAAGGAATACCAATTAGTGGGTCTTATCCTTTGGCTCATAGTCCTTATGCAAATAGTGTTCAATCGACCGATGAAGACTAATTTGAGTAGCATCTTGGCCACATGCTAGCTGTGAGTTAGAGCACCTTGGCTCAAGCTGACTCATAAGCAAAACATGTATCAAAAGCTTCTTAGAAGATTGGAGATAGAGAAGGAAAAGAAGAGCATGCTGGGATGAGGAACTTGCCTTAAGTTTTTACAGTGTGTGCATAAGCTATGTCCTCTTACACATCTTATGCTTGACTTGCAGCTTATTGTATAAGCATTCCCCAGTTTTCTGGTTGGACTCTTGCATCGAGAGAGGTAACAAAAAAACACAAAACTCATTCCGATCCACCTACCTTGCAGGGGCCATGATTGCCCGTGAGATAAGTATGAGAATTAGGCTCATTTTGGTGTTGTGTGTTGATAGCAACCAACAATCATATTAAACAATCGATCCGTAATCTGTCCTTGACAGTTTAGACTGGTAGGGATTCTGTGAGTGATATTCCCTATTTTGCCAGTTCCTCTGAGCTTTGCTTCATATGAAATTGTCAGAGCAGTTTGCTTTGCACAACGACAATAATTGTCAAGTAAAGTGTAAACATGAAAAAACTTAAACTTGGCTAACCTGGTTGTTGCTGTAACCAATTGTCATGAAATTTGGAAGGAAAAACTCATTCCAAAATGGCTTATAGCCATATCTGCACAGACGCCGTCGTTTATCCTATACACCTGTTTGGTACATAATGAAATTAGCTGCAAACACATTTCCTATTCAAACAATTGCAATTGGAATGAACTAATACTGTGTGGCAAACATTCGGTAGCAGCTGTTGGAAATAGTGACAAGGAGTCGTCCATGCCGAGCAACTGGATGTGCTAATTTCCTTGAGAGTCGAAAACACTAACAATTGTCTATGGAGTGGCATCAAATTGAACCGCTGAGAAACCGTGCTCATTAAGTACACCTGCCAAACAACTTTGTACCCTTGAGCCATAAGAATTATCGGCCGTGCCGAGCCCTGTAAGTATCAGTTCCTTTTGCATGGCTTGAATATTGTGTAGTCAAGCCCTGCTCGATGTTGATCTCTCAACCAAACAGTGGCTCTTTGCAAACAAAGCAGTGGAAAAAAGTTGACTGCATACGGAACTTGTCACTGTGCCTGCATGCAAGAGCTACATAACATGTTTGAAAGCATGATCAAACCAAAACAAAAGCTATTTCATATGTTGGCGATAAAAATAATTAGTCGGCCATGCCAACATCTGTACCATACCCATTTGAGGCATTGCATGTACTTTCCTGAATGCAATTGAATAAGAGTACCAATTGGTAGCAACCTGCGGTGCATCATCATTCACTGCTACCTTGGTTGGACAAGAATAATTCTTGAAGCAAGAATTAACTTGTGCAAATATTTGGAATATCCCCTGCAATTGACATCATACATAAAACGAGAAAACCTTAAAAACATGAAACCTCAAACCTGTGGATTAGTATGAATCCTTGTGCCCTTGTTGAATCTTGGTCCAGTCTAACCACTAGCACATCCCTTGGAGCATCGTTAGAACATGCTATTGGTCGAGTTTTTTGGTGAAAATTAGCTAACACTTTGTGTTGCCCAGTGCAATTCTTGATCGAAGTGAAATCATCGATGATTTTGGGACAAAAACACCATGGCAAATCTCTTTCCAAAGATGTGGAAGCACTTGGATTTGCTTCCTCTCGATTGTGCTGAGCATGCCGTATAATATGGTCGTGCCATTAGCCATGCTTGAGGCCCTTGCTCAATCAATGTGTCTTGAATCAACCCATAACCATCATCCTTTTTGTCCTCTCCTTGTCGGGATCGATCTTCCGGATTACTAATCTTCCCGTAGAACTGCTTTCGAATCAGTTCTGCCGTTGGGACATTGTCCTGAAACTCGACAGCTCCTCGGCCCCGGATCTCCGAGCTGGGCGAAGCAAGACGTCAAACTCGGAGGGGTGTGTGCCCGGGGTGGGCATGCCCCCTTAACTGTTTGATTGACCAAAGGCCCTCCCCTTGGGCGGCCGTATGTGAAACACAAGGAGGTGGAGCGATGGCGATGACCTCCGGCAGCACAGCAGGTGAAGCTGCGCTCACCCTGCCCGCTACAGGGCTCAGATGCAGGGCACGATAAAGCGCGTTTTTCCCAGCAGGCCCGCGTGCACGCTTTTCGATGCACCCATGCTGCTTATGAAAAAGCAACTATGGTCTGTTGTAAAACCGAGAGTAAGCGAATTATCCACTTTTGTTGAAGGCACTCTCACTAGGGCCCAAATTGCACAAGCACAAGCTAAAGATGAACAAGCACTAGGCATAATTATCACATCACTCCACGATAATTATGTGCACTTTACAAAGAGCTGCACCACTGCAATCCAAGAATGGGATATTTTGCAACATAACTTTGGTGCTAAACAAAAGCAAAGTAAGATTAGCTTTAAAAAAATTCTTTACAAACTTACTATGCTTCAGAGGGAGGATGTTTCAAGCCTCGTTAACAAACTAATGAGCATAATCACGCAGCTTACTTACATTTAGTGCCAAGTCCCGGAAGAAGATCAAGTCGCTATGCTCCTGAGTGCTCTACCTGAAAGTTTTGACAACATAGTCACAGTCTTAGAGCAAAAAGAGCCCATACCTTCTCTACAATATGTCACAGGGGCAATCAATGAAGAAGAAAAGAAAAATAAGAAGAAATTTGATAAATCTAAATCAGTGGGAGGAGCTTGTTTTGCATCATCATCACCATCATCTAGGGCATCATCATCATCATCATCTAGGTTAAATAACAAGATGTGTTATTTTGCATCATCATCACCATCATCTAGGGCATCAGCATCATCACCTAGGTTAAATAACAAGATATGTTATGAGTGTGGCAAGCCTGGACACTTCTCCAAGGACTGCTACAAGGACAAGTATTGTAGCAATTGCGGCATCAAAGGTCATTCACCATCAAAATACCAAGGAAACAACAACAAAGACAAAGCTAGAGTCAATCTAGCAGAGGAAAAGATGGAGATTCAAATCAAAAGGAAGAGAAATTGTCTCCATGTGTGTACCGTCCCCAAATACTTTTACGAGTATACTGATGTATTGTGGATATGGATGGTCGTCCACCTTCTTTGTTTAAGGGGAGTATTTATTAGTCTGTGTAACACCATATGATGAGACCACTCAGTCTGTGTGACTATTAGCTTGTGCGGCTTTAGGGCTTGATTCATCTTATTTGAGTATAGTCCATGCCTAAGGGGAGGATTGTTGGGATAGGCATGTCCTTCTATAACCATGGGAGACACCTCTACACTTGCATAGCTTCCTATATGGCATCTGACCTATGTGTTGTAAGGTTCTCTAGTATGGCTATGTGTAAGCCAAAAAGATGAGGAACTCCAGCCGGATATTTACTCCATGCTTATAAATAAAGCACTCTATGTACATATTTTTTATGCTATGGTGTGTATTTTAATGTAGTACCTTTTGGGTCAAAATCAAGAGTACTCTTTCTCTCTCTCTCTCTCTCTCTCTAACTGTGTAAGCTATGTCTGCACATACACACAAACCTCCTTGAGCACACACATACCCACCATGCCCCACACTAGACCCTAGGGCAACCTTTCTGATGTGTTCTATTGCAGATTTTGAGACCTAAATTATGATGGATCATAATTTTGGTACCTCCTCAAAATGTGACCAAACTGGGTAGGTTAGTGTCCCTAAGTGTCCTTGACCTTCTCCTAAAGTTTTGTAACATTTGGACTCCGTTTGAGTGCCGAAACGGGTTAATGACTAAGTCTGGTGACTTAGGACATAAGTAGATTGCTTGATCTAAGAGCAAGAGATTTGCATGTTTTAGAGTTAGAGTTATTCCGTGGGTTCACTTCTCAAGGTTTACACCCTCGAAGAGTCTCCGTTCCCCATTCAAATCGCTTCCTTGAGTATTGACATTATGTTAGTGCCAAAAAGCTATGCTATAGACATCCGTCGCGACGACCAGCCAACATTGGCACCATTGCCGGGGACTTGCTAAAATAACTTTTTATTCATCTCTATCTCTACCTCGATCTTTGTTTGGTTCTGCCTTTCTAGTTCCAAGCTTAGTGCTTGAATCTAGTAACTCCATTATGCTATGCCTTACTAATACATATTTCCAAATTTGGGGCCATGACCTCTCTCTCTCTCTCTCTCTCTCTCTCTCTCTTACACACACACACACACACACACACACACATCATGTTCATTGTTTGAGTAGTCCTATTTGATTAGATTTCAAAACTTCTCTTGTGTATAACTTGAAGACTTCTCTATGTGTCAACACCTGAGTCATGTGGATGTGCACATGAGAGTTCTCTATTGGATTTGGGGTGGGTGTCTATAGAATTGTGTATGATCAAATTGGTCAAATTTAGTTATGTTACCTCCGTTTTAACAAAGTGGAGGGTAAGTATCTTCTTTGATGTGTTTATGTGTGTGTGTGTGTGTGTTTTTTTGTATCTTCTGGTACTACTACCTCAAATACATAAGTAGTACCTTGGATACATAAGTGTGCTATGTTTGATATTATATGTGTTTATGGATATATTTTCAATGCATCATTTGGTATTACTACCTTGGATACATAAGTGTGCTATGTTTGATATTATGTGTATGTAATACGACTAGTCTTTGAAGTTCTTAAAGTCGAAAAGAATGTAGCAGGGCATATCTTTCGTTAGCACGATTTGAAAGATTTTTGAATAGTCTATTAAATAGAGCTTATACGAATGAGTTGAGATATTAAGAGAGAACATATATTCTTTTTTTTAAATAATACACTAAAGACGGATTTGATAAAAATTAATGAATAACAGATAGTCTGTCTATGAACAGTAAAATTGAGATTTGTATTAATATCAATGTTTTATATTTATGTGTTTTAGCTTAAAATGCATGGGTAGGATTAAAATAAGTTGTAAAAGTAGTGGAGACCCAAAAATAGCAGTTTTATGAGTCGCGACCTAAAAGTTGCTTTTTAACCAAACGGAAACGTTTTTTGCAATTTTGTCCGCGATGCCTTATAGACCAGACCTATTCCCGTCGTTTTGAGTACCTGGATTGCTCTGTTCTGAGTTTGTTTGTAAAAGTTATGATGAAAACAAACAGAAGGCAGCAGCAGTGTAGTGTACACAGGGACAGACAGACATACAACATCATACAGTTCTCCCTGCTATCAACCAAGAAGTGGATTGTTTCTTCATGGTAGAGTATGGCTATGAAAGTATATAATTATGTTTTTTTACTTTGATTATCATGTTGAATTGGTTGCACGAGTATGTTCTTTTGGCTATTTTGTAGGCGATGCAGAAATCAATGTGTGAAACAGGATCTATTGCAAAGTGTCATGATAGAAATCTAACTTTTACGGATCGCTTAGCGATCACGTTCTTATATTATTCTCGCAGGTATACTTGGTACAAAAATCGTGCAGGCTTTTCGAGGAAAAGAAGGATAAAAGCACGACGGGTGGTGCGTTTGGGGATCATTCACCGATCTCTTCTTCTGCGAGTGCGAGTGCGAGTGAGAGTGAGAGTGAGAGTGCGAGTGCGAGTGCGAGTGAGACGCTGCATGCAAGCGAACTGAAGCTCGGGGGTGGTCGGGAGGTTCGAGCTCCGTACAACGCAGTGCGCCCATATATTTTGCTCCTCTGTTGTATCAAAACTCTACAAAGATTCATCAATACAAAGATCTCTTTCTCTATCTTTTGCTATCGATCACTATTATTCGGTTCCCGTGACAATGTGTGTTTATGGATATATTGTCAATGTGTCTTTTTTTTTTTTTGCCATACTCGATCACAATTGTGAGTTGAGAGAATTTATATTAACCTGATAAGAATACAACATTCCTCAAGCACTACATGTGACTTGAGGGGGACTAGGGTGCCACCAAAGACTTGTACATAGAAGACCATATTTGTTACTCCTATCCTCTGGGGTGTTCTAAATAACCCAAAGCATGTATCCAACCTTCATCTTTGTCAACTACCCCTCTTCTTGCTCCTACCATGTGAATGAGCTCAGTGTCTTAGTAAAAACTTTGTAAATTATGCGTTTATGTGTGTATGCCTATATGTGGTTTGAATGCTTGTAGTATGCATGGTTATGTGTGCATGTGTGTGTGTATGTGTATGTGTGCACTTGTACAAGAACTTATAGCAAGGAGTTAAATGCCAGAGGTGGTCCTCAGTGTCTTCTACATGTGGGTCCTGACAGCTCCTCAATCGTAGCTACGAGAGGAAAGATATTGTAGTTTGAAGGTAGGATGCTTTGCAGATCATCGCCGGACTGGGCAGGTACATATGGATGGACAGAGCTGATGCTGATGGATAGACTTGAAGAGCTTGAGTTGTGGTGCATGCCAGTCTTTTAGATCCTCAATCAGAGCTTGGATGGGCAAGTTATGGGTCAAGGAAATTTTGCAAGGAGCAGTTCTAGTGTGATTTGATCCCCTTGATAAGCATGCTGACAGGGATCTTTTTCACCTCGTCAAGGTTGCATAAGGTTGAATGCAATGTGTGGAGTTGCTAGAAATTTACGGCTTATCGATCAGAGTCATGGGCATGTAGTTACGCCTTGTTCAAATTGGCAGGCAATCACGACGAAAAGAGATCGGATGGTTTTCCCCGTTTTTGGACGTGTTGTCCGAGGCAAAAATGACATAGGATGGTGGAGAAGTGCTATGATTTGGAGTAGGCAAAGTGGGAGGAAGCTGTAATTTTTTGGTTATGATAATATAATCTACTCACCATTTGTGAGTTTTGCAAAAAAAAAAAAAGATACTTCAAGTTATGTAGTCGACGACTACAATAATATTTGGTTGCTACTGTGGTATGCACATTATGAGTCACTTTTGGCATGCTCGCCTATGCATTGCATCTCAAAGGCATGTTAATCTCCTCTATGCCTAAAAGGGTGCTGCTTTAACACAAATTACACTACTCTTTTGAAAGCCTCTCTCTTTCTCTCTCTCTCTCTCTCTCTCTCTCTCTCTCTCTCTCTCTCTATTTGTCCAGGTATATTTCCATGCATCCCATGTAGCTTGATATCTATGTAGACCTTGATGGCCAACATGAAGGTGAAAACCATGCTAATCCACCTGGAAACAATAATCATCGTGGTGGCGCTGGGGTACCGCCAAAAGAAACGATGACGATATGGGAGAAGCGACAACCAAATCATTCTTAACGAAGGCTAAGCTTAAAGAGTTTGATGGCATAAGAAAGATATGCGAAGATTTAGAAGCGTGGATTGAAGAACTCAAAGATTTGGATTATACTTTCAATATTGAGAACACGACCACGAGACTTTCGAATGCTCGAGCAAGGTGACCGATAAGACAATACGTACCAAGATGGCTCAATTGGAGACTTTTGGCGATGCGTACGATAAAGGTAAGTCATCTACCCCTTCTTTGTGATGCTTTATGTCTTTGATACGTCCTTTGAAAGCTTCTGTGAGATCGAATTTATGCGTAGAAGTTGAGATTAAAATTTGAATTTCTTAATTGATTTGGATAGTATTCATTGCTTCTTATCGTCTAAATTGATTGAGAAATTAAACTTGAAATTAAATCGAGAAGTTAAAAGACTTGTGGACTTAACTAGTGGTAATAATAGTTCCACGAAAGAGTTAGTAGAAAATTTGTTTTTTTTTTTTTGAAGAGTCGAAATCATAAAGATGATTTCTATAACATAAACATTGATATGCATGATGTTATCATTGGTATCAATTAGATCATTGAAAATCATGTTTTGATTGATTGTTAAGAAAAAAATAATATTTTAATCATTTGATGATGATAAGTCACACTCTTTGTGGAAAGAAAGAGATTCTAAATCTAGTTTTGGCAATGGAATTGATAAGGTGACTTAGATAAGAGTGTGAGACGTTGCTTGTGTTTGCTTGTGTGAGACGTTGCTTGTGTTTGCTAATGAGATTAAAGAGAATCTGGGGATAAACATAAAGAGACAAATCGAGAATTTATAGAGGATCTCTTACATGAAGTTAAGGATGTGTTCCGGACGATCTTCCTGGTATACCTCCGCCTAGAGCGGTAGACCATGCCATAGATCTATATCCAACAGCGACACCTTATTCCAGATCTCCATACAGGTTCAATATTGATGAGCTTAAAGAGCTCAAGATACAACTTGATGATCTTTTGAAAAAGGGTTTCATTAAACCCAGTGTATCTCCTTGGGGTAGTCCTATGTTATTCCAAAAGAAAAAGGATGGTACATATAGATTATGCATCGACTATAGGGGATTAAACAAAAAGACCATTAAGAACAAATATCCTCTTCCTCACTTAGATGAACCGCTTAGTCATTTGCGTATGAAATTGGATGTTAAGAATTATGTGCATGAATGCTTTCAATGTCAACAAGTTAAAATTGAACATAAGAGGATGCCTGGTGACCTTCAACCCTTAGACATTCCTTTACAGAAGTGGGAGTCTATATCCATGGACTTTATTATTAGACTTCCTACTACTCGTGGAGGGTATGACTCGATCTTTGTGGTGGTAGATAGACTCACAAAACAGGCTCACTTCTTTCCCGTGAAAGTAACTGATACTGCTTTGACCATTGCACGCTTGTTTATGAAAGAGATATTTCGCTTGCATGGCATGCCCAAGAGCATAGTGTCTGACAGAGATTCTAAGTTCACTTCTCATTTCTAGAGAGTGACTTTTGACTCTATAGGTACCCAGTTACGCATGTCTAATGCTTTCCATCCTCAAACCGATGCGGAAACGGAGAGAGTGAGTCGTATTTTAGAAGATATATTACGAATGTATGTCAATGAAAACCAATCTAATTGGAATGAATATTTGCCTTTGGTTAAATTTGCATACAACAGTTCATATCATTCATCTATTAGGATGACCCCGTTTGAAGTAATGTATGGCTATAACTGTCCCACACCTATAAATTTTCTTAGCTCAAGGAATAAGGTAGAACTGTCACGTGAGATGCTTGAGAAAATGGATAACGAGTTCGCCAAAATCAGGGGGAATATTAGAGAAGCCCAAAAGAGACATAAATTGTATTATGACAAGAAACATCGGGTTGTGGAGTATGAAACTGGGGATATGGTTTTCTTAAAGGTTATTCCCGAGAAGTCTCATTTGATTCTTGGAAAGGATAAGCGATTGTCTGCACGATTGTCTTAGTGTTTTGCAAAGAGAATTTTCCTCTCTTTAGACCAACTCTGAGGACATAGTTAATTTTGATAAGGGGAGAATGTAATAGGACTAGTCTTTGAAGTTCTTAAAGTCGAAAAGAATGTAGCAGGGCATATCTTTCGTTAACACGATTTGAAAGATTTTTGAATAGTCTATTAAATAGAGCTTATACGAATGAGTTGAGATATTAAGAGAGAATATATATTCTTTTTTTTTAAATAATACACTAAAGACGGATTTGATAAAGATTAATGAATAACAGATAGTCTGTCTATGAACAGTAAAATTGAGATTTGTATTAATATCAATGTTTTATATTTATGTGTTTTAGCTTAAAATGCATGGGTAGGATTAAAATAAGTTGTAAAAGTAGTGGAGACCCAAAAATAGCGGTTTTATGAGTCGCGACCTAAAAGTTGCTTTTTAGCCAAACAGAGACGTTTTTTTGTAATTCTGTCGGCGATGCCTTATAGACCAGACCTATTCCCGTCGTTTTGAGTACCTAGATTGCTCTGTTCTGAGTTTGTTTGTAAAAGTTATGATGAAAACAAACAGAAGGCAGCAGCAGTGTAGTGTACACAGGGACAGACAGACATACAACATCATACAGTTCTCCCTGCTATCAACCAAGAAGTGGATTGTTTCTTCATGGTAGAGTATGGCTATGAAAGTATATAATTATGTTTTTTTACTTTGATTATCATGTTGAATTGGTTGCACGAGTATGTTCTTTTGGCTATTTTGTAGGCGATGCAGAAATCAATGTGTGAAACAGGGGCTATTGCAAAGTGTCATGATAGAAATCTAACTTTTACGGATCGCTTAGCGATCACGTTCTTATATTATTCTCGCAGGTATACTTGGTACGAAAATCGTGCAGGCTTTTCGAGGAAAAGAAGGATAAAAGCACGACGGGTGGATAAGAGCTCTCTCTCTCTCTCTCTCTCTCACTCTCACACACACACACACACAAAGCACATATCTCACTTTAATACTTCTTTGCTTTTTCTATGCAATAGCAAGATCACGATAAGAGGTTGATTGTCCTAGAGAAGTAAAGCAATCAAATTTTATAAAACAAGTTCTTAGTACCATTAATCGTCCCAATGTTCAAAATCAGAAAAGACTTACATCAAGCAATCGATATTCCACAGGCATGCAAAGCCTATGATTCATGAGAGAGAATAGACATAAAAGTAATTACATAGGAAGCTATGTTCGTATCGAGCCATCGCATCAGCCAACAGCTCTGTTACAACAAACGAATACATTGATTGACAAAGGGTGTCCCTCTTGAAACCATACGACACAAAGGAGAACTTACACAAGCTTGGTGCTGCCACAAAGAAGCGAGCCCTACCACAGTCTGCCCCTTGACCGCCAAGCTAGAACCAAAAAGCCAAAACCGCCAACAAGGGACACAACTTCACTTTTTCTTCTTTTTTTCTTTTAAACAACCTAACAGTGCCACTCATAGGAGCTGTAGCATGCATGCCTTTCGATAAACACATATAAATACCCCATATGTTTAATTAAACTAGCATTTTCTCACGCATACAGTTTTGGAAAAGAAAGTGTTTCTCATGCACGTAGAAAAGTGTACACATACACACACTATGCACAATCAATAGCAAACAGAAAACTCGCTCTTAAACTTGAAGAAATTATGCACAATCGAAATCAGACAAAAAATTAATTCTCAAACTTGAACATTAAATAACATACAACAAACACAAACAGACGTGTACCACATTATGCACAATCAAAATCAGGTAGAAGAATATTCATTCTCAAACTTGACCATTACATAACATAAAACAAAGGAATTTGAGTGGAAAGCCTCGCGATGCCCACAGAGTAGCCATTTATTCAAACCACACACCAAGGGCATTTACCTTGCTCTTACTCGTTCGCCCCTCTCAACAAACGGTGGACCAAAAAATGGCCAGAGGCTCGATGGTTGGCATCGACAAGGGACCCACAACTACCTAAGTGACAATGAAGATTTTTCTATGGAAGGTGCTATGGGGGGCCTTACCAATAGGAGACAAGATCTTACCTCAAGGTATAGGCTCCGATAGGTGTTGAGATTGCAGGACTGCTAGGGAGGATCTGTCCCACTTATTCCTAGAATGCCCAAGGGTAAGAGGCCTGTCAGGTAAGGTGTGTAAATGGATTCAAAGGACTTGGAAGATTGGGTTTTCCAAGAATGATATACTCCTTGGAGGGAAAGGGATGATAAGCCAACCGATTCTGTTTTGTAAAGTCGTTAGATTTTGCTTCCTTCACCATGTTTGGAAGGCCAAGAATGGTCGAGTGTTCGTACAAGAGCTCTCAGTTGCCAGCTTTGCAGAGATTATCTGTGATATCAAGGAAACTATCTTTGGGATTGGAAAAAGAAATTCTTCAAACAAGTGGAATTGGGTAACTCTTACTGCCAGCAATGTGATGTTTGCAGGGATGGAGCGCCCTTTTGAATGTAAGTGGCCATGGCTCGTATTGAGCATGGTGTTGATGTAATGGTTTTCTCTTTAATATAACCCCTTTCACATATTGTGAGATTTACAAAAAAAAAAAAAAAACTAAAACAAAGGAAGTATGCCAGAGGGTCCAAGGCCTGGCAGGTAAGGTGTGCAAAATGATCCAAAGGACTTGGAAGATTGGGTTTACCAAGAATGATTTCCTCCTTGGAGGGAAAGGGATGAAAAACCAACCGATTTTGATATGTACTCAGGTAGTTCAATTCTGCTTCTTCCACCATGTTTGGAAGGCTAGGAATGGCCAATTGATCGCCTAAGATCAACAACTACGCAGAGATTATCCAAGATAGTAGAAGGGAAACTATTTTTGGGATTGAAAAAAGCAAGACTTCTGATGAGTGGAATTGGGTGAGGTTGGGGTTTCTTCTAATTATCAGTTTCCAGTGGAATGTATATATGTGGCCATGGCTCAATGTAATGTTTTTCTTTTTTTGCAAAACTCACAATGATGATTAGATTATATTAATATAGCCAACAAATTACAAGTTCTTGCCATGCTCATGACGAGCCATGACATCTTCAAGGGATCCTAGATACATCAGCTGACAAGGGAGCCACCCCATGATAATGAATGAGCCCATATCTTTACCGATGTAAGTCATTCATTGCACTGCTCATGGTTCTATTCCATTCATCTGAGTTCATATTTCTCCCAATGATTGCCCCCCTACTTTCTTAATGAATAATCTCAGTGAACTTAGCTGTTTTCGAAGATTCGACAGTTCCTTGCCTTGCAAACATGTTTGAAGTAAAAAAAACCCACAATTTTCCTTGCAATGAGCATTTCTTTGCTCTTGAATGCCGTTCCTCCCCGGAATAGATCATTCTTGAAGAATCCTATTTTCCATGTCTTTTGGATCCATTTGCAAATATTTCCTGCTAGACCGCAGATTGTCGGGCACTCCCTGACAAGGTGAGGGAGGTCTTCACTAGCTATTCTACATTGCGAACATATATCAGGACCGATTCCCTGAGTGAGGATCTTCACCCCAGTTGGCATGGCTCCCTATAAAACCTTCCATAAGAAGGCCTTCATCTCATGTGCCCATTGTGGATGCCACATATTCTTCATAGTTTTCTCCCATCTTGCTTCCAGCCAATGCTTTCCCCACTGCTTATCAAGTGGGGAGAACCAATCCTTCGAGGCTATAAGGCTGAGGTACACTTCCTTGGTTTGCAGTTTTTGAAATTGTATGTTCCTAGGCCACTGCCACATGCTTATCATTCAAACTTGGATTCATAGTTTGGAAAACGTCACCTTTCTAGCCTTTCTAAGTCTCTGTTGATCAGGTATCTTTCAATCCCATTGAGGTTAAACTGGAGAATCAATTGGTTTTTATCTTTCCAATTGCTACTGTTGTACTCCCAAAGTTTGCCTAAATGTGTAATATCTTTCTTAGTAATCTTTCAGTCCCATTGAGGTTAAACTGGAGAGTCAACTGGTTTTTATCTTTCCAATTGCTACTGTTGTACTCCCAAAGTTTGCCTAAATGTCTAATACCTTTCTTATCAATTTTTTTGGCAACTTGAGATCCACAAGCATGAGGATTGGTTGGGAGGTAAGCTTCCCTTTTCCTTAGCAGTCCATAAATACATAATGTTCTTCTCAGTTAAGTCATGTAATGATCCTGTTATCTGAGAAAATTTTGCTATGGAGCATCTATAGTATGCACACACACTATAGAGCTATCTGATATAATTTTTTTATGAAGCATCTATAGTATGCACACATACCAATAAAGATTCTTAGTTCATGTAGATTCCTTGGATTAGGCCATGCTTTTATTACCTCTAACTTTGATGGATCCATACAGATACCATCTTGAGAGATAATATTACCTAAGTATTGAATCTCTTGAAGGAAAAAAATTCTTTTCTTTTGGTTAAGAAAAAGCTTGTTTTCCCTCAATGCTTGAAAAATTACTTGGAGATGTTGCTTATGTTCCTCCTAAGACTTGGAGTAGATGATGATATCATCAAAGAACACTCCAGTGAATTTGTGGTAGGGTCTAAAGATTTTCTCCATTAGACGATTGAACGTCAAGCGAAGAGGCATGACTAGATATTCATAAAGACCAAACATAGTACAAAACACGATCTTTAGGATATCTTCATCCACTATCCTTATTTGATGATAGCCACTTTTAAGGTCAATCCTACTAAAGTAGGTAGAGCCTTGTAGCTTATCAAACAGACCTTCTACCTGAGGCATGGAAAATCTGTTTTTGATAGTGATATGATTTAGTGCGCGATAGTCCACACACATACGATATGTACTATCTTTCTTTTGCATCAAAAGGATTGGAGAACAAAAGAGAGAGGAGTCAGGCCTCACCATCCCTTTGACAACGAATTCTTGTACTTGCCTCATTATCTGCTCTTGTGGAGATTGAGAAACTCGATAAGAAGGCTTGTTAGGTGGTGAGCTTCCTGGTAGGAGCTCAATTCAATGGTCATCATCCCCTCGTTTTGGAAGTAAGTCCATGTGGATATGATTGATGAAAACATCTTGGAATCCTTTCAGAAAATTAGACAATTCTAACTCTTCTTGATTCCTACCATTTACATTTGATGAAACATTATGACCTTTTAGGGACTCTTTGACAAAAATCATGTACACAAAAACTGATCTCTTCATTGATTTATCAAAAGCAAGTGAATTTACAAGTGATATAGTATGACCAAACTCACTAGCATCTATATACATGTCCTTTACCCTGTAGAGATAAAGTAGATTCTCCTTTCAGGGAACTTCATGTTGGTAGCCATGCGGCTGAACCATGGTGTCCCTAGGATAGTATCCTCATGTTGGAGAGGAGAGATGAAAAAGTCTTCTTTGTCGACGTAGATTTGGACATGAAGCCTCAACTTCCCAATCAAGGAAGTAACGGAGGCTCGCTGTCCCTTGAAAGCAGTGTTGGCCGTTACAACATCTCCCATCTCAAAAGCTTGAATGCCCAACTTGGTGGCCAACTCCATTGGTATGAATTTGTGAGTAGAGCCAAGGTTAAACAAGATGAAGGCATCATTTTTCCTTACCTTTCCCCAAGCATAGGAGAGAGAGGTGCACCTTTGCAATGAGCATCCTCTTTTGGAGCTTCAATGGTGGAAGCCCTAGGAGTCTCATTGAGAGAATTTTTATTGGGGCAAAAATAATGGCCATGTCCTTGCTCCCCTCACTTAAAACACTTATGGTCCTTGCCAAAATCTTCAAGATATTCAAAAGAGAGTTTGTTTTTACCTTTGTAAACTCGCTTCTCCTTGGATGGATTGTTATTGTTGTTGTTGTTGAAATTGCCTTGGGAAGAATTTTGGGCATTGGTTTTCCCCTTTGCATCATTTTTGTCTTTGTTTTCCATGGGCTTGACATCCGTCTAGCCCCTTGTTGGAAATTGATGCACAAAGCAACCATGATGTGGTGGATTACTTCGGTGATAGAACCAGGCCATTGAGAGTTGACGTACTCGGCCATCCACATAGAATTGTTGCTTTTGCTCGGCAAAGTCTTTTTTTTGAAAGACAGTAGCCTTGAGATGTAAATCCCAAAACATTTCTACATATTTCTGAATAGACTCATGGGAGAGAAGCTTTAAACTGCGCCATTTAGTGAGCACTTTTTCCTTTGCATCGCTTGCAAGGAATTTCTTCATGATGGAAACTCGTAGAGTTTTCTATGTCTTTGGGGCTTTGCCGTTGCCACAAAGGCTAGCCCACCATTGACAAGCCAATTTTTGGAAGTGCATAGCTACGTGGCGTAGCTTGAAGGACTTTGTGAAGCCCTCATCTCCAAAGGCCACATCAAATTACTGGATGAAGGACAATACTTTGCCGGTGGCACCAAAGGTGCCATCAGAGGTGAGAAAAGAGATACTCTTTACTCCCTCTTTGAACTTCTTGAGTTTTGTGACCTTCGCCATGCAGGTTATGATTTGCAATGTCCTCCCCTCTTGTATTCTTTAGGACAATAGCCATAGCTTTCGTCAAAAGAGGAGGAAGGTGAAGAAGAAACAGAAGAGGTTGACCTCTTTTTTGCCCTTTTCTTCTTTTGTTTTCTCTCTTCCCTTTCGGAGTGATGAGGAGAAGGATTGTGTGTTGATCTTTTCCTCGTGGGAGGAGTTGGAAATCTTCTAGGATGCCGTCTTCATGGAGCCACATCTTCAAGAAAACTTAAAGTTTCATTACTTTCTTTTTCTTTGGATTTCTCCTATTGTAAAGGGGAGAGTCTTCTTTTGGGGGTCTCCTCAAGAGGCCTCCTAATCTCTCTCTCCTATTGGAAAGGAAGGGTAATCCCAGAAGCGCGAAGTTGTTGAGTAACTTTGGCTTGCAAAGCAGGGTTTCCCATAGCTTTCTACAACCTAGTAACAAGATAATTGACAAACATGGGGGAATCATCATTAGCACCTTCATGTGCAAAAGCAAAGTTATCAATGTTCATTCTACTCTCTTGGTTGTTGTCAGCCATGTTAACAAAATTTGTGTACTTACTTAGTGTATGCTTTGGCAATTCAAAACCTTAGTTGCCACTCCTCTTAGCCATTGAAAATCGGTGCCTAAGTATCTACACCCACGACTCAAAGTGGTTAATTATAGAGAGTAGTGAAGTGGGTCTAATATTTCAGAATTATCAAGGGCTAGCTCCTTTTGGACTTCTTATGGCTCAATAATGGTAAAGCCATAGGCAAGTTTAAAAAGACCCCATTATTAAGTCCAAAGCTCCCGAGTTGTGCACCATATCCCACATAGTGGGCTCAACAAAATCAATTATAGATCCCAGTCCCACTTACCCTAATATAATTAAGAAAATCAACCATTTATAGGCTACTTAAGGACCTCTCTTCTTAAGCAAGAAAAGAGAAACCAAATGCTGTGATACCAATGTAATGGAAATGGCCTATTAACTTTGAGAGTAGCGAAAATTAGAGAAATTACTTTTGTCAAATTAATTTATGAGCATAGAGTGTGAACTTAATTGATGGTAGCAACATAAACATAGCATTTAGTTAACTTGGCATGAAAAGATCTCTCTCTCTCTCTCTCTCTCTCTCTCTCTCTCTCTCTCTCTCTCTCTTTAAGTGCCAAGTGAGTTTATGCTTGCGGTTTCTTGAATCTATGAGAAGGTGCATTAGGAAAAATATGAACCCTCTAGGGGCCCTTTGGGATTAAGGTTAATTAGAGGTCAGCCAATAGGAAGAGGGTGGTGGACACACTCTATACCCTCAAAAAAGTAGGGGGACAAGGTAGCCTTACACCTCTTAATTGTCTCTTACCTAGTGAGAAGGTAAGGGAGGTGGCTAGGGGAAAGAGGGGGGGGGGGGGGGACCACTTTGACCTCTTTTCCCCCACTTTTTGGCCCGGATTTAAAAATACACAAAAAATTTCAAATTTTCAAAAAATTTCAAATTTTCCAAAAATTTCAAATTTCAAGTTTTCCCTCCTTAAAAGGTCCCCAAACCTATTTCATGGTCAAAAAAGTATTTTTGACCTTCAAAAGTTAAAAACGTGCACTAAAAAATTCCAAAAAATTGTTTTTTTTAAAAAACAAATCAAAACATCATTTTCACCCTCCAAAGTCTTTCCAAACCTATTCTATAGCTAAAAAGTGTTTTTCTCTCTCTACAAACCTTTTTCCAAGCTCTCCATTGCTACAACAACCACATGCACCCCCTATAGTCCATCATTATCTCTCTGCTAGCTTTCTCCCACCTCCATTGTAGCACCAAGCAAGCTCCTCCTCCATCTCTTCCCCTTACCCACCACATAGTTTCACACCAAGCTAGCTCCTCTCCCTTCTCTCATCTCCATTACAACATGAAACAAGATTCTACTCCTTCTACTTTCATTCACTCACACTACATGGAAACCTCTACTCCCGAAGGTGGCAAAAGTATGAGCTCACATGAGTTGCATACCACAACAATAGGAGGTGTGAATATCGCGTGGGCATTGCAAGGGTTCATCTCCAACATAAAGATAGAATGGTAATAAAACTACCCTTGTAGCTTACATTCAGAGCTTAACATCATCTCCATCTTTAAGTTTATCATGCTAGAGAGAATTAACCTCTTTATGGATTTCATTGTTTAGGCTTCACACCTCATAACACTGGGTGGTGCTATTTTGTTGATGACTTTGGTGCGCCATCTATAGTTGTGTAGCATGTGATTTGAGTCTCACAATGTAAGTAAGTTGTGTTATCTATGGAGAGTCGTCAAAGATTTTTCTTGTAATTTATTCTTCGTATAATTGTCATTAGATAATTGGAATGATATCATTTTGTACTTTATAACTTTGTGCTCACATAATCTTTTGTTTACTTACAGATTCAACTTGTTTTAAGAGGACATGAGCAAGAAACCATGTGCAGAGATGGAAATCACTCTATTTTTGTTCCTTGAGGAACCTTTCACTACCATGTTAAAAGATTTTGATAAGAATAGTAGGTGTTTTTTAGAATCTTGAACCAATAGGGACTCTCTAAGAGCTCTCATAGAAGCCATCCATATAGTACTACTATCTTCCCTAGTGTCATAGACACACAAATACTCAAGTGTATATGAATCTCTAGATGAGGAAGACAAATACTTGTAAGATAAGCCTAACAGCAACAACATTGTCTCCATTTGTAATTATTTTTCATGAGGCTGGATTCCTCTATAAATGCAATATAAATATGTTTTTTTGTTAAATGGTGTCGCATTGAGTGAGAGTATTTAATTTAGATTACTGAAGTTTCATATAGATCTGAGAAATATTGTTTACTTTTATGGATATTTTGATTTTCCTGTACGATGATTCAAGTCGCAAGTCTTAATCACTCCACCTTGAAGAAATTCAAGCAATATTTTGATTTCAGTTTAATCATTAATGGTTATTCTTATTAAAGTGGATCATAAACTTTGTCACGATGTCCTCATTTGGGGATGTTGAATATATATCATTAGCAACGTGTTTCACAAGAACACTAGGTGGACACAAGGAAGTAAAAATTGGCTCCTTGTTTGGTCGATTTCTAGTGTTTAATGTTTAGTGCACAGGATTTGTGAGGCCGTTGACATGGGGAGTTCACTAAAGTATATGTAACATAGCACATGTGTTCAACAGAAGGGATTTTATATTCTTGTAAAGTTGCAGAAACATGTGTAGATAAGGCCTATAAGGGGTACTATTAATCCATTCTAGTGAACGCACGTGATATAGGTAAATTTTACATAGTGAATGCTCCGGACCTTTGAACACAAAGAAAGGGGGGGGAGCTCTAATTACATCTGAGTGAAAAGAAGTGGAATTTGTACTGTCATGTTGCATAAAGATTTTCTTTCACTTAATCTAAAAAAAAATTGGTATCCTGGGGTGCAAACAAGGCCATATAATGCAAAAAAAGGGGTGGCCACAAGCGCGCGTAGTGAGCCATCCAAAACTGCTGGATGGGCCATATGTGGGCCCTTGTGGCCACCCTTTTTTTGCATAATTAGGCTATTGCTGCACTCCAGAACCCTGGAAAAGATGAGATGAACCTAAAATTGAACTTTTCAAGCACATTATGCCTTCCTTCAACTCAACTTACTAGTTCCCTGCACCAAAAGGGCAAATCACATTGGACAGTATAAAAATCTAGTCTCATGCTGCATAAACATCTGGTTTCATCAAATATTAACATTCTTGCTATTATAAGGGGCAGACAAGGCCATATAGTGCAAAAAAAAGGGTGGCCACAAGAGCGCGTAGGTGAGCCATCCAAAACTGTTGGATGGGCCATCTGCGCGCCCTTGTGGCCACCCTTTTTTTTGCATAATTAGGCTATTGTTGCACTCCAGGACCTTGGAAAAGGTGAGATGAATGTAAAATTTAACTTTTCAAGCACATTATGCCTTCCTTCAACTCAACTTACTAGTTCCCTGCACCAAAAGGCCAAATCACATTGGACAATATAAAAATCTAGTCTCATGCTACATAAACATCTGGTTTCATCAACTATTAACATTTTTGCTATCCTAAGGGGCAAACAAAGCTAGAAAATGCAAAAAAAAAAAGGGTGGCCACAAGGGCGCGCAGATGAGCCATCCAAAACTGCTGGATGGGCCATCTGCGCGCCCTTGTGGCCACCCTTTTTTCTGCATTTTCTAGCTTTGTTTGCCCCTCAGGATGGCAAAAAGGTTAATATTTGATTTAAATTTAACTCTTCATGGCCAAAACCACTTAACTTAAAACACATGGATAAACCGAAAAGCCAAATACTATGGAGACAGTAGACACAACTCTTAATCATTTTGTCATTGCAAAGTCATCTGAAATGATGTGAGCCTCTACAACTTCCTGAATAGCCTCCAACGCTATTGCTTGCATTTTATACTGATTTCCATAGCTTTGAAGTACCTCCTTCACCGTGTGAGCATATTTTTGATGCATGGCCATGATTCAAATGTTACGTTTTTTTTTTAAAAAAAATTTAAAATTTTTTAAGTGTTGAACTTTTCGGTTGTTTTCAACAGCTTCTAGATTTCAATCGGCTCCGAATCTGTCTGGGCTTGTCTCACATGAATTTGTTCATCTCATCGCATTCTTCGACCATAATGTGATGAGAAAAAATCATATCTTGCTCGCATTCTCCAGAAATCAACGTGCAAGTTGACAATTTATTTAAAAATGATGTAAAACATGCATTTTTAATTTTTTTCTTAATCTACGGGCTCCAACGAGCATTAAAACCATGGAATCTGAAAATACTCAAATAACCATTGTTTTTTATTGTGTTAATGACTGTATTTCCTACATACAAAACTTTCCCAAAATCTCGCCCTAACACCTTCAAAAGTGGCTTCCAAGGAGTGTACTCGGTCAAAATTTGAAACTGAAGAAAAACAATCAGAATGAACTCCTAGATTGTGTATAAAATTTAGAATAACCAAAATTTCCTTCAAAAAAAAGTTATGCTAAAAATTTGAAAATAGCCCCCCATTGGACTCCCCACAGCGATAGAAGTCACAGGGTTCAAGGAGAGGTATGGTGTCACAAGTGCATGGTGGGAATCTCATCGAGGTTTATTCCGTCAAGATCTCTTGTACTTTATCATGTCTTCTCATGTACAATCTTACCAAAAAAAAATGACACTTTAAATGACTACAAATCTTATTTAACTTATCAAACAATCTAAAATATGGTAGACCAAGAGTGCTCTTACACATCAACAAACAAAAAAGTCCAAACTTCTTCTCATTAACTTTGATTAACATACATTCGTGAACAACTTCCAAGGGGTAGTGCAGTCATAGTTCTTACATCCATTCCATGACATGGTATGCTCATGGGGTGACCTATCATATAAAAATATCTCTGGTGGGGGTGCCCTCATGTTAGGAAAGGGTGTGCTGCTGATGAAAAGTTGTTGTATTGTCCTACTAGGGATCTCTCCATGTTAGCATAGTGATTTTTGGTGTAGTGGGAGCCACATTGCTTGAGGAGAGCTTTGTGCCACCGTAAAAGCTTCATGTTATGCTAGTTCCCTTAGCCATTCTTGCATTAGGATGAGATTACCCACCTCTAATAAGGATAGATTTGAAGCACCTACCTGCAAGTTGTAACAAAGAAGGCTGTTTTAGAGAAAAAGTGGTGACACTTGACCTCTCTAACCTGCACCCACTGTTTCTTGTAATGCCACTGTTTTGAGCTGAAGAGCTAGCTTGACATTCGTGCATCAACGAATGCAAAGAAGCACCTGCACCCATACACAACCAATTGCAATAGCCTAACAAGCCTACTTATCCCCTCCCAAGATATTGAAGAACCATACACATTCATCTCACCGACAGTATGACGATCTTGGGATGACCTCTACTCACCCTCACGTGTGGCCTTCGGTGCAAACACCGCGGACAAGCAATATGTACACTTTTGTTGTGCGGAGTACATGGTGGTGGAGGGATACGATTTGTGATGTCCGTGAGCACCATGGCAGTTGTTGCGTGAGGAAGCAAAGAATGAAAAGAAAGAGGGGGGAAGGAGAGGGAGGAACATGGGAGGAGAGAAGGGGGCAGAGGGGGAGAGGGAGAGAGAGGGGAGGAGGAGGAGAGAAGGGGGTAGGGAGGGAGAGGAGAGGAACATGGGAGGAGAGAAGGGGGGAGAGGGAGAGAGAGGGGAGGAAGAGGAGAGAAGGGGGTAGGGAGGGAGAGGAGAGGGAGAGAGGAGGAAGGAGGAGGAGAGAACAAAGGTTTTTTTTTGGGGGGATTTTTTTTTGAAAAAGTGGACTTTTAGTGTTTGTAGGTTTTAAAAAATGTCAAAAATTGATTTTTTGATGTGTATATATGTTGGGAGGGAATTTTAAGTAAAAAATAAGTAAAAATAACTTTTTTGAAAAAAAGTCAAATTTTGGCTCTTAGTGACCCACGTTTTTGCTGATGTGGCCACACCCCTTTACTCCCTTCACTTTCCAAAAGCTAGAGAGAGAAAGTGACCTCCTAGGTCCACATCCTACATGTGTCTAAAAAAATGTTACCATATACATGTGGTAGTGATGTGTGTGAACACACTAGGACCGCCGGGGCATTTTTTCCCTCTTTAGGAGGTTTTTTCCCCCGTGCATTGTATATACGCCCATCACTCTAGGGCTATCTATCTTTCCATTGCACACTAAGTAACACACTCTCTATTGTGTGCCTTGAGCTTCCTTCGTCTTCTCCAAGCTGTGTGTGTTTCTCTGCAACGCTAATTCCAACAATTGGTATCAGAGCAGGTCACGTCCTCCCGGGCTTAGTCGCCAACTGCTCCAGCACACGCCTGCTCACTTTCTCTGATTTCAGTGAGCTTTGGCGAGCGTTCGTAGGTCGACAAATATTTTGGGTCAGCTCGAAGAGTTTGGTCTGCTCAGAATTTTGATTTGGGCTCATTTCGGCCTCTGTTTCCACTACGGGCAGTACTGCACAGGCTATTTCGTCATTTTGTGCAGATTTTCTGTCAGTGCCGTTTTTTGCATAACAGGTGCCTTATAGTCTTCTACGGTTTGTGCTATATAGCACAAGTTGTTCCCGCTCCATTTCTCCTATTTTCGGACAGTTTTCACATCAGGTGCAGCATTTACCATGGCTGACAACAACAACACAGATGTGTTCAAGATGTTTGCTGCTGAGGACAGGTTGGATGGGGACAACTTTGATGCATTATGCACATTGCTGTTGCAAGAGTCACTTTCTAGAAAAAACAGGACTAGGCAGCGTGCAGTTGAACAAGCTTTTATTGTTTCTCAAAGAAAGGGTGGTAACAGTAATGCAACCACTTCTTATGGTTCTGCTGCGAGTGGCAAAAATTCTGTTCCTAATGCTTCTGGTGGCAGCACTTCGTCTGGCAATTCTGGTGATAAGGGCAAAAAGAAGATGCGTTGCCATTATTGTAAAGCCAATGATCACTTGATCAAGTCGTGTCCTAAGTTGAAGGCCAAAGAGGCTAAGAAGAAAGAGGGTGGTTCCACTGCAAATGCTGGTTCCACTACAAATGCAGCCATTGTTGAGTCTTCTGTGAAAGGAGATTGTGATGCTGATGTTGATGCAGAATGGGCCGCATTCTTTTTGGCTTGAGGCCATCATGTGTGCCACTTATGTACTTAACAGGTGTCCTACGAAAGCTTTGCAGTCTATTACTCCATATGAAGCATGGCATGATAGAAAACCTTCTATTGAGCACATGCGTGTTTTTGGCTGTTTGGCATATGCTTTGGTGCCACAAGTGCAGCGCAGAAAATTGGATGATAAGGCTGTCAAATGTATTTTCGTTGGTTATAGTGCTGAAAGCAAAGGTTACAGGTTGTATCATCCGCAAACAAAACGTATTCTGGTTTCACGGGATGTAGTTTTTGTGGAAGATTCTGTTCAGCCCTTGCTGTCATGTACTAGAGACAGTAATGTAAGCTCACAGGACATTTATGACACTTTGTTGCCTCTTTTCAGTGGTGGAAATACGAATGTAAGTTCCAATGAGGCAAATGTACAGCCTATGAGGGTTTCTGGAAATGTTGTAGAATAGCCTATTACTGATGCAGATGTACATGATGTACTTGATGAGGAAAGGGCTGAAAATGAGCAGGCTAGAGGTATGCCAAAATGGCTGGTGCACACTTTGCGTGACAGTAAATTGGATGCACCTTTATCTAGTCGTACTCGTTCAGGCTCTCACCATGCATCTTATGCATCAGATTGTTATGCTTTGGCTGTGTCTAGTTTACATGATGTTGAGGAGCCTCTGTCTTTTGATGAAGCACAGAATTCAGAAAATTGGATTGCTGCCATGAAATTAGAATATGATGCACTTATAGAGAATGACACATGGACTTTATGTGATTTGCGTCCTGGCAAAAAGGCCATTGGTACGAAGTGGGTTTACAAGTTGAAACGCAAGCCGGATGGTGAGATCGATCGCCATAAGGCTCGACTTGTTGCAAAGGGTTATGCACAACAAAAAGGCATAGATTATGAAGAGACTTTTGCTCCCACTTGTCGTATGACTACTGTGCGTTTTCTATGTGCATTGGCAGCTCATTTTGGTTGGGATGTACATCAATCAGACATTGTACCGTGTTTTGTACAGCATTTGGTCTTTATGAATATCTTGTCATGCCTTTTGGTTTGACAAATGCTCCAGCCACATTCAATCATTTAATGGAGAAAATATTTAGACCATACCACATGTTCATGGATGACATCATCATCTACTCCAGGTCGTTGGAGGAACACAAGCAACATCTCTAGGTAAATTTTCAAGATTTGAGAGAGAACAAGCTTTTTATCAATAAAAAATAGAGTGAATTTTTCCTTCAATAGATTCAATACTTAGGTCATATTACCTCTCAAGATGGTATCCATATGGATCCATCAAAGTTGGAGGTAATAAAAGCCTGGCCTAATCCAAGGAATCTACATGTGCTACAATGCTTTATTGGTATGCGTGCATACTATAGATGTTTCATAGAAAAATTCTCTCAAATAGAAGGACCATTACATGACTTAATAAAGAATAATGTTAAGTATTCATGGACTATTAAAGAGAAAAATGTGTTTGATAAGCTCAAAAAGAAGCTTACCTCCCAACCAATGCTTATGCTTCTAAATCTCTGAAGGCCATTTGAGGTCCAATGTGATGCTTGTGGTGATTTCCTTGGAGCAGTCTTGCTTCAAGAAGGGCATGCCATAGCATATGAGAGTCGAAGGCTCAATACCAAGGAACATGTTTTGGACATATATGAAAAAGAGCTTTTAGCTGCTCTACATGCCCTAGATACATGGAAACACTATCAATTGGGGACTCCATTTATTTTGCAAACGGACCACCAAAGTCTCAAGTATTTTATGACGCAAACCAAGCTCTCCGACAAACAAATGAGGTGGACAAATTTTCTTTTGCAATTTAATTTTCATATTTCTCATATTGTTGGTAAGCATAATCAAGTGACCGATTCACTATCATAGCGATCGAGCGTAAATGTGGTGTCTATAGCAACTCACAATGATCTATCTTCCAAGATAGATGCGTACGCTATTGACCCTGGCTTTAAATACATAATGTAAGCCCTTGCCTTAGGGAAGAAAGAGGAACCATTCACCTTGCAAGATGGTTATCTTCTCCATGGTAATAGCCTATGTGTTACTCACTCTCTTTGTGAGAAAGTCATGTATGAATCCCATGGTCCTCCATATGCAGGACATCGAGGGATTCAACCTACTCTTCAAGGAGTAGAAACATAATTCTATCGGACTACAATAAAGGAGGACTTACAATAGTATGTATCCAAATGTGTGATATGCCAAAAGACAAAGTCTAATAGAGGGAAACAACCTGGATCACTCCAACCATTGCCAAGCCCTAATTCGCCATCAGAGAGTATATCCATGAATTACCCAAGCCTATCCATGGAAATACGGGAATATGGACAATAATTGACAGATTTAGCAAGCAAGCACACTTTATTCCTATCAAAAAGACTATTAAGGCACACGAAATGGAAACCCTCTTCATATCTCTGATTTTCAAACACCATGGATTGCCAGCATCAATCGTGTCAAACAGAGATCCTAGAATGATCAGTAAATTTTGGAAAGGTCTCTTTGAAAATCTAGGTACAAGATTGAATTTCTCTTTGGCCTATTACCCACAAACAGATGGCCAAAGTGAGATAGCCAATCTTACGATTTTTGATCTATTAAAGACTTATGTTACAGAAGTAGATCAACGCTCAAAATGGGAGAAGTTCTACCTCTTGTAGAGTATGTGTACAATAATACTGTCCATATTACTATGGGAAAGGAACCTTTTGAGATCATAGAGGGAAGACCTAAAAGTCCCTTGCTACTTAAAGTACATGGGAAGATCTTTGATGAGTTTATGCGTGACCTACAACAATCTCTCTAAAAGACTAAAGAGTCTATATCCATCTCTCAACAAAGGCAAAAGGTTGCTGCTAATTATCATAGAATGGCCTTCATGTTCAAGGCAAATGATTGGGTCTTCCTCAAGTTTCCCAAGGCTCGATTGAGGCAAACATTGGGAAAAATCCTATGGGCCATCAAAAGTATTATGCTAAACTAGTAAAAAGATACTATGGTCCTTTTCAAATGTTGAATCCAATCAATGATATGTCTTATTAACTCAAATCTCCCAACCATTGGCTCATACACAATGCTTTCATGTGAGCCTACTCAAGCCCTACAAAGGAGAGCCACCAAAAAACCCAATTATTGAAGATCCCCCATAAATCAAAGACCAAGAAGAGGTACTATAACCCAAAGCTATCCTTGTACATGAGGACAAGGTGCTGAGGCATGGTAAGATTATCCCAGGATATCTTATTATGTTCAAAAATTACCCTTTTGAAGATGCTAGATGGATGCAAGGAATACAGCTTAAGGATAGTATGAACCTTGTCAATGCTTACAACGCTACATTAGAGTAAGCAAATGTAAATGTTTCTCTTAAAAGATCAATATTTTTGTCTTATACGAGTAATTCTCTTTTTGTTGTGCACAAATTTAAGTAGTATGCATACTGAAAATCATGTTTGTGATGACGACGTCTCCTAAATACCAAGTAGAATTTTTCACTCTACTTAGGGAGAATGAAATGGACTCACGAGTAGACATGCTTGTGGCAGCTAAGTCTCCGAAGCCCCAAATGGATTAGTCATCCATCTTGGAATGATGTCGTAGGGTAAAAATGGATCCTATACCCGCTAAGAAACATCAAGGATTAATCTCTTCTGCCTCATAGTCAAGGACGACTATGATTTCAAGAGAGAGGTAATGTCATAAAATCTAATATCTAACTAACCCAAATGTATGTTATAATTTTAATCCCAATTTTCCACCTTGGCATAGAGCCACCAATTTAGCTTGGATGAATGTGGCTATGTTTGTGTTGAAACCCTATGCTACATAGAAAGTGATGAACAACTTCTTGTAGAATATGAATTTACATGACATCACTCGAATCTCATGATAAAGTCCCTTATATGAAAGTTATTGATAATCTATTTCAAACCGACTCTTTTTTACTGAGTATGTATCATGATAGACGCCATGAGTTGTGATGGCATTACCATGTTATGCAATGAATACTTGATTTCATTTCATACAAAAATATGTTCCTAACGTGGTACCCACAGAATTTCACAAGGTTTTTTGAGATTGCATAATACTGCTCTATTTCAAATTTCATGTACCATGTTAAACATAATCCATACAAGAATTTGTATCTCATTGTACATATTTTATCAGAGCATAAACTTATGCATTAGCAATTTATGCAGTAGTTCATTTTGAATGCATTTTTTACCATTAAGAATATCCCAATAGTGGATTTTGGATGTAGCAAACCCATGCAAACCTTGTTTAGAATAGTTAAATGTTAAGTAAAGGATGCACTTCTCCATTCATACCTTGCTTAAAGTGTCTTGATGGTGGATTGAAAATTTCCTTGCTCCTCTCAAGAACTTTTATAGATTGGACAAATGGTGGATCTATGATGCACCCATATTTGCACAATGTTCTTTGAATGGAAAAGTACTAGTTTATTGAGTGCACCAACCACCCTTCCACAACTTGCTTGGAATGTTTGGTTTAAGATGCTACCACCTTCCAAGGTTTGTTTAGAATGGCCAAATAGTAATTATAAGTTTCACTCATTTGTCTTTTGGTTACTTAGAAGTGCCAAGTTATGGGTGTAAATTTCACCTCCCATTAAAATAGCTATTTAGAATGGCCAAGTAGTGAACCTCATTTGCACATTTCCTTAAAAAACGTGTTTCAAATCATGAATTCATGGTATATGAAGCATCTTGCGTTTGGAAACTTGTTAAGAATGGCCAATTGCTGGATGTAGGACGCACAAAAGCTTTAAGAATAGATTGTTTGGAATGGATTTCTCCACTAGTATGGATACATTTCCTTGCCCTATCTTTATACCAGAACTAGTGCAATCTTCAATGGTTCTACACACACAACCAACACAAACAATTTCATTGTCAAGTACCATGTACACTTTTTTCCTAGATTCAAAGTCCATCCTAAAAATGAAAGAAGTGGTAGACCTTATGCTTGAATGATCCTTTATGATTGAATGGAGCATAGCTTGGAAAAGTGGTAGAAATTATGGTTATCTATGCTTCAATAGAGCCTAGATTTAGTGGTGGACCTTGTGGCTCTCTATGCTAGAGTGGAACTTTGCTTGGACACATGGTGGACCTTGTAGCTACCTATGGTGGAATGGAGCGTAGCTTGAACAAGTGTTGGATTTAACGGCTCTCTATGCTTCAATAGAGAATAAATTGGACAAGTGGTGGACCTTATGGTCCTCTATGCTTCAATGGAGCATCGATTAGACAAGTGGTGGACCTTATGGATCTTTGTCTTTCAATAAAGTAGAGATTGGACACATGGTGAGCCTTGTATGTTTCTATGCTTGAATGGGTTAGTTCCTTGGACAAGTGGTGGATCTTATGGCTCTATACCCTTCAATAAAGCATAGACTAGACAAGTGATGGACCTTGTGTTTTTCTATGCTTGAATCAATATTAGCTTGGACAAGTGGTGGGTCTTGTGGCTCTCTATGCTTGAATGGAGCATAGATTGGACAAGTGGTGGACCTCATGGCTCTATATGATTGAATAGAGCATAGAATGGGACCTTAAGGTCCTCTATGCTTGAATGAAACATAGCTTGGACAAGTGGTGAACCTTATGGCTCTCTATGTTTCAATATGGCATATATGATACAAATGGTGGATCTTATGGTCCTCTATAACTCAATAGATCTTGGCTTGGACAAGTGGAATGGAAAGATAGTGAATCTAGGATGCATTTTTTCTCTTACACCACCATGTTTAGAATGATCTTGTGATGGATGTTGGATGCACCACACCTTCCTTAATTTGATTCAAAAGGGCAAGTACTAAATACAAGATGCACTTTTCCTTCTCACACCTTGCTCAAAGTGGCTTGGTGGTGGATTAAAATTTCCTTTACTCTTCAACAAGAACTTGAACATCAAATCTCCAAGTGATGCATCTAAGAAACAATATGTGGCCTATAACATTTTAGAATGGACAAGTGGTAGATCTAAAATGCAAAAAAACTTCTATAAGTTGTTTAAAATAGTCACTTATTGTGAATCAAGGATGTGATAAGTGGTGAAAAATGTTTGTGGTGGATTTAGAATACACTCACTCTGGTAGAAGCCATTAAGGTTGGCCAAGTGGTGGATCTAAGATGAGTACTAGTCTTCCACAACTTGCTTTGATTCAATATATAGGATGCACACCACCATTCAAAACATCATTGGAACGACATTGATTTTATTTAGGATGCATCCTTCATTGCACAAACTATATATAATAATAAGATGGTGGATTTAGGATGCATTTCTCCTTTCATACTATGTTTAGAATGACCAAGTGGTGGATCTAAGATGCACCAAACCTTCTTAAATATTTTTTGAGAAATCCAAGCACTAAATAGAAAATGATGAGCTTTTCCTTCCAAAACTTTCTTAAGGTGGCGTGATTATGGATTGCAAATTTTCTTTCTCGCCTCCAAGAACTTGTCTAGATTGGCCAAGTGGTGAATCAAAGATGCATCCATCCTCACAAAACTTATTTAATAGTATTGATTGAATGGATAGTGTTAGAAACATCTAGGATCTACTAAGGTTATAGTCTTACTCCTTTTCAAGTACATAAGTAACAAAATTAAAATACTTATATTTTGGATAGAATTACCCTCTAAGTATTTTCTTCTTGCATAATAGACATGAAACAATAATGTTTGAGAAAAAGTGATGTTAATGTGGATGTCAATATTCATGTCAAGATATCTTGCTTGTTAATATGTCATCCTCTAGGAGGCTATTGTGTGATATTTCATTGTTTCTTTCTTAGATCCAGGGATTGAGGGTGGAATAGATAATAAATGCTTCAATCCAACATAAAATAATGAGAGCCTTCCACATGTATCCACAAAGGTCTCACTTCAAGAATTGAATCCAATTATTGATACTCAAATGCAAATACCTGAGGCCTCTTTGCTGCATCTTTCACCTAAGGAAGCCATGGGTGAAAACTTTCAACCTATAAAAGATGTGCAAGAGAGTATTTTTGATGCAACTACTTTGGCTTCATCCAATCCCAAAAAATCCATGTTGATAGTAATATTGGACTTGAATGATCTACTATTGAAATTAAGTCAACAAACATCATCTATTCATAAATCTATTCAATATGATTCACGAAGGCATACTGTGTTACGGCCAGGGTGCATCCACTTTTTAAAGACCAGATTGAAGAGATTCAATGTTGGGATTTGGTCAACAACTAGAGAAGATAATGTTTACCAGATGTTGAGAACACTTCAAAGCATTACAGAGGAGATGTTTCCATTTTTTTTTAGTTTGGTCTCAAGAATCTTGCTATGTTCCCGAAGGCGTGCAATTTTTAAGACCATACAATCCTCAAGTTCCAGCTATGTTTAAGCCATTGGCAAAAATATCTGCATGCTTCGAATGTGATCCACGCAAAACAATTCTTCTTGATGACTCTCCATACAAATGTTGTATTTCACCTACAAATAATTGCATATTTCCTTCAAAGGTTGATGAAGAAAATATGGTTGATAATGTTATCATAGAAGAGTTGCTCCCATACTTGTTGCAACTTAACGAGAGCAAAGATGTGCGTGAGTTTATTGACTCTAATTATTATGGACAAGGCCCAATTTCCAATGAAAATGAATACAAAGGTTTCATGGACTATTGGAAAGATCAAAACTCAATATGGTCGCAAAAGGAGATAACCACAAATAAGCTACCAATGTTTGAGAAGCTCGAAGACCTTTTTGGCAAGTAGGGGGAATCAACTAATCCAAGTAGGGAAAAGGAGATTAGAAGGAATGATTGTAGAAACAATGGCAAAAGAAAAAACCAATATTGATATGATGAAGGGAGCACAACTAATATCCTTAGCAAGGAAGCTGGGTTGTGCCACACCATCATTGAAGGCTGTAACAGCTAAGGCTTTTGTGAAGAATCTACTCAATGAGCACAATCTTCTCAAAACACTAAGGTACTACTCACTAGAAATCATGTTGAATTTTCAATAAATACTTTTGCAAATGATATTTGTATTTTGATTCAAAACACTCACTTCATCATGGTTTCTTGCATATTTCATCTAGATTATTCTTTGAAGGAGTACGTATTTCATAGGGAATTTGGACCATTTCATTCAGATGAAAGAAGAAACCTCTAAGAATAGCCAGGGGTTACTTTGTAAAATTTTGTGTCTTTGCGATCTAAAAACAATTCACACAAAGATTATTCTCTATGTTTGAGCTTTTCTTGATATTCAACCATTGGTTTTCAGACCAATTGTCACCTAATTGTACTTCACCATTGGTTTTTAGACCAATTGTATCAATTGACTTGGAGAGCTTTAAAGTTTACTTATGTATTGACAACTTGCCCTACTTTTATAATCACATGTTTTTTTAGTATTGTGATACCAATTTAAGATTCTTTTGGATGTCATAGTGTCCAAATGTTGAAAGCTAAAACCATCAATTTTGGTTTTTAAGGTTTAAAAATGAATAGCAACTTAAATATTTTGTGTTTTTTTTTAGAGCAAAAGAAAGAAATATGTTGTTGTTAGAGTCGGATATTTCATTTGAAAGAGAAAATTCTTCTATTCAACCTTTTATGGGGGCCTCATTGGAACCATCACCACCCCCTACTCAGTTATTTTGAAGCAACAACGGAGGGTTCTTCTCTTAGATATAGAGGGTTACTACCTCATTCGGTTGAAATGCAACACGATGATATTGTTCCATCATGGTCCAAGCACATGCGAATTGTGCTTGACAAAGATGAAATTTATCATGTGGTGCACCGTGATGCAGAAGCTTTCTTGGACTTTTGTTTGGGCTATTTTGAACCTTGGATATGGAGTTGCTATAAACTTAACCAATGCTCAACATATACTTGAGATGTGCTTTCCTAGGCATTGTTCAAAGTTCAAGATGTTCATGAGAAACATATACTTGAGATGTGCTTTCCTATGCATTGTTCAAAGTTCAAGATGTTTCATGAGCATTGTCAAATTCCAAATATCATGATTGGATATAAAAGAGTTTATCAGAATAATTTGACCGCGGTTAGGGGGATGTTTGAGGTTCTACATGCTAGCAACACATTAATTTTTGATGATACTCATATAGAGTGATGTGGAATATGCCAGGAACTTATCTCATATTTCAAAATTTTGGAGACAAACACCTGAACAACTTCAATGCTTCTTCAAAGGCACAATAGCTCCATGGTTAGTGGATGGTTGTGTGCAAGAAACAAGAGGAGTTATAATTCCAATACAATTGTGAACAAGGTAGAGGATCCTGAGATAACTTATGTCATGATTGTCTACTTGTCATGAAGACAATGTTGAGAGTCACATGTTGAAGTTGTTTGGCAAGAATGTAGTGACAAAGATATCAATTGTACACAAAACCACATATCAATTAGAACTGGTTCACTATAAATTGTTATTCAAGGTGAATATACATTGTACATTTATCTTTCATCAACCATTTATTACATTATGTTTTTTCTACTTGAAGTGTACCCTATTGTAAGGGGACTTCAGTTCAATCTAATGCGTTTTACATGGAGTGCACTTAACATTTGGGGGACTCTTTATTAATGGAGTGCATCTTTCTTATGGGTGCTATTTTTCTTGTTGCTTTGAGTAGAGAATTATCTATATTGTGCTCATATCTTGTGTAAATGGATCCAATATAAATATTTAGTCCTTGTTGTAACTTGGATGTTTCCACAAAGTTCACCCCAGTGAAAGGGGACTTCCTTATTAATGGTGTGAATTCTAATTTAAGGATACAAATTTTTTTTATATTTTTAGTTTGGAATGTGATCACTATTTTTGTTTACAATGTATAAATGTATTTAGAAAAGAGAACTCTTTCTGCTTCAAGACACAAGTACAACATGAACACGTCCTTTTTTTTCAAAACATGAGTACGACTTCTTATGCTGGGTCAATGGGTGGTAAATATTATTTTGTACTTACTATAAGTTGTATCAATAGAAGACCTTTTTTTTATACTCGTTCAATAAAACAAATATTCATTGAACAAGGTTGTTGTCATATTAGCATGGAGACTCATACAAGAATATGCCATGTTGTTGTGATATTGGCATGGGAATTCATATGCATGTATTCATGCACAAATAGTTTTTTTAATCTAAATCAATCATTTTGAAAAATATGCAGCATAACCCATATATTTAGAACATAAATTGCAACTCTTTATCATAAAATCCATTACATGTACATTTAGTTTAATTCTTCTTCCTTAAGACTTGTGTTTTCCAAATATGTTTAATGATAAGAACATGTTATAAACACAAGAGCTTTACATTTATTATAGTTGGGAATAGATTGACATTTTCTTTATAGCAACTGCTTTTTTCTTGTAATTACACATAGAATAGCATTGACACAAGTAGCATAAATTGATTGAATAGTTTAGAATGGCCAAGTGGTGGATTTAAAAACCCTTTTTTATAAAATGTATAAAATTAGGATGACTTAACATAAGTGTAGCTGGACACTTAAATGTCTTATCCTCATGAACATGTTCGAAAGAATACATCTACGTGCATAAAATGGGATATCACATGGTATTCTAGAATGTAGTATATGTGATCTTGACACTTCTTGATGTAGCTCAAGAAATATCTAAAAAAGAAAAATGAAAGCGATATCGTAAATAAAATTCAATTTTTTTGCTTGTTAATGGTCAAATTGGCTATATTCATAAAAATTGAAAGTGATCATTAGTCTTGAGAATGGGTTTTTTCTCACTAGAAACCCTATTTATTTCAATAGAGAACAACTTAGAAATATATATAGGTACTCATTTTAACATATCACTTTGAGTGTATCTTGGACAAGAAGTTGAGTTTTTATTCCTCCATAGGTTAAGGGAACCTAGCTTGGACAGGTGGTGGGGCTTATATTCCTCCAAGGGACCCTAGCTTAGATAAGTGCACCATGAAACCAACACTCTTATGATGCAACCAATCATATGATACATGTTTTATGTATGCTTCATGCCTCAAATGAAGAAATCCTAGATTAACAATGGACTTTGCTTGGATGAGTTTGAATTTCATACTAAAGTAAGTTGTTTTCCTCAATTTGGGTCCTAGCTTGGACAAGTGGTGAACCTTGAATAAATGTAGGTACTCATTTTGAACTTAGCTTGGATAAGTGGTGGGCCTTGAAACTTTACCTTTAGATAAATCATAGGTAGGACATCAAGGCATACACAATGATAATGACTGGAATGCACTAGTATCTTAATGGTTCAAATGACTAAATCCATGAAATTTCATGTCCAATTTTGTTCTATATGTGTAATCTGCGTGCATAAATTGGAATGAGACCTTAAGAAAATTGGCGTCTTTGACAAAGATCTCATTACTTTATACATGATATGTTGAAAGTTGTCCAACCTAGGACTTGGGATTTTTCCACTTTACCTAATATAGTCTTTACACCAAAACCTATTGTGCACTCATCTCCATCCTCACCTCCGTGCACTTCACACGCATTGCATGTGCACTCACCATGTGTTCATGTATATATGTGTGTGTGTGTGTGTTTAAACTATTAACCTATATACAAAGATAGTTCAAAAGACACATGTCTTTAGACAAGGGACAAAGAATGGTACAAAAAAATGACTCAATCTTTGATTCATTTTTGTACATAAATATGAGAATGAGGTATCATTGCAATGATTTTGCTCATAGGGTAATCTGCATGCGCGTCTACAATGTGGAAAGGGTCAAGGAATCAATGTCGGACAGCAACAAAGCCAAAAATATCCTAAGAGAAGATAGAGTCCTCACCTGCATCCATGCAAACAAGACAATAGATACATTAGCCTTGAATATGTATTACAGGTGTCAATGGACCCTATCAATTGTTATCCATGTCCATCTTACAACATTTTTAAACCTAAAATCTACTATCCAAAATGTGATTTTTGAAATAGTCTGTTTGTTTTTCTTTACTTACAAGTGTGTTTTCTTTAGAGTTCCTTTTTAGGTTTAGTTTTAAATTTTAATAAAAGAAGGTCATCACTCCTTTAAGATTCAAGTGAGTTTGTAGGTTATAAATAAGGTTACTATTTACCCTAATTTCTAAGAACTTTAATAGCTATTTATTTAGTTTAAATTTTGATCAAAAGGCCAATACCCCAATATCCATAACCTTTGCCAATGCTTACTAAATCTGCAAATGCAAAATGCTTACATTGTGTGTATCAAATAGAAGAGAGGAGAGGAATTGGAGGTTGCTTCTATAATTGTAAGATCATTTTGGTGGTCTCATCAAAGAAGAGGTGATTTTGGGCTCCACGTCTTGATGGTTTTCCTTGGTCTTGTGTTTGCTAAACATTATGGAATTTGGACAAGTGTAAGTGCTTCAAGTGTCATATTGTTTTGTTGGTTGTTTGATTGATGTTTTGCGTATGTAGCCCTTGCCTTGAGTAAGCCATTGTAAGAGGGTTCCAAGGTGGAGAGGGATCCCTTGACGTTAAGACAATGCATGGGGTGGCTAGGTTTTGAGTGTGTGTTTTGTGTCAAATGGGGCCTATAATTCTAGCCGTTGTGGTGCCAGTTTTTTTTAAGCCTATGTATGTGGTTTTGTTTTAGATGAGGGCTCATATCACTTATCCATTTTTTTGAAGCATTGAGTATGCATGCTTGAAGGTTCCCACGACATTGTCTAAGAAACATGGTCTCTCTCTCTCTCTCTCTCTCTCTCTCTCTCTCTCTCTCTCTCTCTCTCTCTCTCTCTCTCTCTCTCTCTCTCTCTCTCTCTCTCTCTCTCTCTCTCTCCCCCCCCCGCCCCCAGCTTGAGCGTAAGCCTAATAACTATGACTCTTAGCACATAGTTTAATATGACTTGAAGCTTTGGGTCTAATGCTTTTCTCATTTTATGGCTCAACAGCCCGACTCTGACTATGCCAAAGAGTGTTTTTTGCACCCTGGAGACTTGACCTTTTACATTCTTGTGCTTACTACAAACATTTCTTCATGTAAAAGTAAGCTTGAATCCTCAAAAAAAGGATTAATGAAGGACAAGTTGGCATTAAAGGTTTCTTTTGCCATACCTGTTTTATTATCATTGAATTTGCTTTGTTGGTTGGGTTGTCCTTCTTTGTCTGTGAAGAGTCCATTATTTCTTTGATTCTCCAATTAGTAGGCCTGTTGGTAGAAGTCTTTGATGTTGCTGTAGGCCTCTCTTCATTGTTGGCATTTGGTTTTTGACTAGGAGCATTGGAAGACCTAGGAGTCCAAATCTCTTGATGACCTTTGTTTCTCCATTGTTGACTTTGATTCGTTTTAGGTCTTGTTGACTTCTTGAGGTCTTCATGCAAGTCTGATGTAGTTGTAGTTGGCTGGTAGCCAAATCTTTGTATAGCCTGTATAGAATCCTTGTCTAAGAGGAAGATTCTTTAAGATTCATCTTTGTTCTGTATCCTCTTGTGAGTTGTGTTAGACTTTAGCATCTTTCAATGTTGTTCTATTGTGTACCTGCTGCTTAGGTATCCTAGGATATTGTCGAAGTTTTTACCTTGTGGGCCTTCTTTCTTAGGAGGGACATGAAGTTACTTCATATTCTCTAACCTGCGGTTTTGGCACCTATATTTGTCTGTTACCTCCATAGTACTCCTATTATTTTAAGCTCCATTGTGATGCTATCCATCCCATGTGTTTGTCTTTCTGTGTTGATTTTCTATCTTTAATCCAAACCGGATCATTGACTTTGACTAAACTGCTCGAAACAAACACTTGCTTGACTTTCCTTTTCTTTCTTGAGTACTTTGGCTGAAATATCTTTGCTTTTTTAGGTGTCTCCTTAGAGGTTTGAGTTGGGTCAACAATCAACTTGAAGTTTAGAAAGCCTAACGTGCTTGAAGAAGTTGATCCATGAGGGCTCTTTGATGTAGAGGCATATGCTATCACACCTTCTTTGCTAGTCGGTGGAAGTTCCACTTTAGCTTTACCTTTGTTTGCAAGATTTTTCTTTGATTCTTGTGACTTGTGCAACTCTAAATCTAGCATTTTTGGTTCTATTGAAGATCTTTGTTCTGCTTTTGCCATGGTCTCATCTTGATCTAACTGTGTCTCTATGGAGGGTGGCTTGAGACTTTGTTTTTCAATTTGACTTTCTTCAGCTGATTTAGCTGGCAATGTCTGATTGATCCTTAGACTTGCTATTGCTTCTTGATTGCTGCAACCCCATTCTTCTTAACTTCTGGCCCCATGGGATCCACCATGGAAAACTTACCACACCACGTAAGTGTAGGGGAGGGGGGTTCTTTTACAAGTTATATAAGCGTATAAGTTAGGGGTAGGCCCTCAATAATTTATCTCCCAAGCTTAAAATAAGAGAGAGGGTATCATATTTCTTGGGCGGGGGGGGGAGGGTGAGAAAATGGAAAAATGAGAGAAAGTTTTCATGTTTCAAAATGCTTCCCAAAAGATTTTCCCCTCGAACTTGTGAGTCAATAGTTGCAAAGATACATGCAAGAACTAACATTGCTTTGTATCAATTGCTTGTTTTCCGATTATAGTTCATTTGTTGAGGGATGAAAGCTATAAAGAGTTTGTATAGATGAAAATTTACATGGAGAACCTAACACAACTTTATAACCATGTTTTTTGAGTAATTTAGATGGGTTGAAATTGGACGAGTAGCTAGAGTGCAAGCTGAAGGGGCACATGAAAGTCAAATGAAGACACATTGAGGGTACATCTAGTTATCAATAGAAATGATTCCTTAGTACGTGTCCAACCACTATGCTATATGCTCTTTGACTAGTTATACTCAGTTAGATCATGTGAGACCTAAATTTTATATGTGAGATAGGGGTATGATAATTTTCTACATTGATTGTCATATAAGCATAGAAAAGGGGGTCATATTCCCTAATGTGAGTCGTATATAGGGGTTTTATCAAAAAGTTCTCCACTCGTAGGTGGCGTCCGGTTTTGTATATAGAGTGAATCCCCCGGGCTTCTTGCTTTGATGGCATTCTCTGCTCAATAGCTTTCGTGGTTGCTCTTTGCTTCGTTTGATCTGCACTTTCTATTGCCTAATTTTCTTTAAGCTCTTTTGAATTTCTGATTGATGGAGATGAATCATCTTCAATAATCTTTTCTTTGGCATCAATCTCCATTTTATCTGTACTTGAGGACTTTGTGCTGTCGTCCGTGGATGACCAGTATTGGTCTCCGTTGTTTATTGTCCGTGATGAGTCCATCATGTTTACATTCTGTACCTCTAACATCTTCTGGGCCATTGGCATTCCCATTATGATGTTGTATGGCATATCCTTTGTTGTGATCACATAGAATTGAACTATGATGATTTGTGAACTTACTTCAATGGTGGTGGAGATGATCTGCTCGTTTGTTTCCTGATATGCTCACAAATTCAGGAGCATCTTCCAGCTGTGGTTGGCTACATCTTTTCCAAGTGCAAAAAGACATTAGGTTCTTGTCTAGCTTGAAATCTAGCTTTACTTCTCTTAACAGCTTTTCTTCGTTTTCACCAACTATGTTGCACTTGATCATCTCAGGATTTGTGTCTGATTTGACTACTTTTGCTATGAAAACATCCTTTGGTTGAAATTTATCTGCACTTTCTCTGCTTTGATCACCTGCTTCAATTAATGTTGACTCGTATGACTGTAATACTACACTTTTTTGCAATTATTGAGCATTATCCACCTGCATTTGAGTAACCTTTGACCTTAAAAGATTCATTGTACTATCTGGCAAAATTTGTCTCTTCAAAGGAGGTTTTGGTGATGATCTTTGTGTAGCCTTCTGGACTTTAGCTCCCATTGACTTTGACGTTTTTGTCACCTGTTCTGGCAGCTTGAGGCTTTTGCATCATCTTCAAATAGTCTTTGACTTCCATCTTGCCATCCATAGGGTTTGTACAAGGTTTTGATCTTGCTGATATTCATTAGGTCCATGTGCATCTTGATATGCATATGTGAGCTTGATCACATGTAACTGTTTGAACACTATTGGATATGTGAATAGCTTGCAACCATGCATCGACAAAGTCTATGAAGCCATGGATCAAATGATAGAGATAGTTGAGAAGCTTGTGCTTGATCCTATTCAGTATGCAAAGATTTGTGGCTTGTGTGAGTCCAGGTGGAATGGATAATACTCTCCATTTCATGTGACAGCTTATGTGCTTGACCCCGAGCTTCAGGGAAGGCATCAAGAGACTGACAAGGAGGTGAGCAAAGGATGGCGGCTTGCATTGGAGAGACTTGAGCCTAGAAGTGACATCAGATGCAAGGTTAGAGATGAGCTACTCAACTATAGGAAAAAGAAGGGCTCCTATGGATGTGTAGATGCATAGGCTGATCGCAACAAGATTGGCTCAGTTTTGTGGTGGGAGGACTATGGAGGATATGGTCCACATTTGTAGCACTTGGCATGTACCAAATCATTAGTTAGTGTTAATCAAGTCTCATGAGCAAGGAGAAGCTCAAGGAGTCCATAACTACACACCTCAAGAGCTCTCACCAAAGAGTGCTCTCAACAAATGAGCTTGAGGACCCCAATGTTTTTTACACACTGCCTTATATACCTAGGGTAAAAATATGCAATGTCCGAGCGCCCAAGGCCTTTAGGGCTCCACCACTTACTGAATCTGCAACCTAGGCACACTAACTGCCATATTCTTTACATCTTGGAACTCCCATTGAGCCCGTAACACATTACAATGGCGTTACAACAAGCTAACATGGATACCAAACATTTATTATTTTAATAAATCGGGAATATTGTAACTCTTATTTTTTTGGATAAACTCTGTAATTAATGAGCCGAGGCTACAAGCTTCCAGATTGTATCAGCCAGTCACTTCCTAGCTTCACTAGAACTCCAAATTATTAGTTTTGACCACCCAAAAACCTTGGCTAAGGTATATAAGCCAAATTTTGTAAGTTGTTTTAATAAGTTTTTGGATAAGAAATACATAGCGTGAGCTAACAACGCTCTCTCCTCTCCTTCTCGTGCTTACTACTCCCTCCCCGATTGTCACATCGCATCACCTTTGCTGCATTGCAACCGCAGGTAAGAGATCTGCGCATTGACGTATAAAGCAGTTCACAATATTTCATAGCTTTTGGTGTCGCCGACTCTTGGCCTAATTTCATCATAACTAGATACTTACACTTTCAAATTAAAAACTAAGCATAGACGGGATATTGGGGCATCATTGCTAAGCATTTAGATGCATTCTGGGTCGAAAATGACTAGGTCAAAAATCCACTATTGTTAATAATTGCAATTTTGGAACTTGACCTAAAGTGGGGTTTGAAACCATAAGCATGTGTGCTTAGGTCTTATAAACTTGTCTTAGAAGTTTTGTTATGTTTGGATGTCAATTGATGCTGTAATGGATGTGATTTGTTTGCCGATGAGCGATTGGCTTTTGGTGATTTCAGTCACTTGACTGTAGCTTGAGTTAGATGCGAGTTGTTAGTTGTTTTTCGAGAGATTGACAACCTCTTGTAGCCTCCATGCACTAGTTGAGTCGGCTTCATCCCATGGATTGACAAATTAATCGTGGTTCTGCTAATACTGCAATAAGATAGGATGGTGAGGTTAGACATGCGTCCCACATTTGGCACCGCTGTCGAGGATCGAAGAGACCTAAACTAGGAGAAAATACGAGCGTCTTGTGTAGTTGTCCTTTAACTTCCTCTAGGTTTGCCTAGAGTTTAAAACTTTCTTTTAGAAACCGCATAGCTTAAGATTTTTATCTTTTTCTGTGTAGAGGTAGCTTGGAAGTAATCGTACTTGCTGAGTGCCTTTAGGATTGTGGGATTGTAGAAATACATTAGGATTTTGAGAATGATTGGTAGACGAGACAAGTCTTAAGATCAATGCTTAGAAAAACATAAAAGACAAGAAAACGAGTGTTTGTGGACACTTTTCACAACCCCATTGCATGAGAATCTAGGAGTAGGGTAAGTAGGATCCGAGGTGGATTTCAGAACATTGCTCTCTCTGAAAGAATCAAGTGTGAGTTGTTATTAGAAGTTGCATAATTTCAGGTCTAGGGCTAGAAATAGCTCAAAAAGACTCGAAACCACTCAATCCCACTGGAGAATAAGCTTAAGAGTTGTCTGAACCAGTTAGTAAGCTCAAAGACACTTCGAGGTAAAAATTTCAAGAGTTGGCCAAAAGTCAGATTATTTACTTTTTCTTGACATTTTAGGCCAAACTAAGTTTTTACTCGATTCATAGGCTTAAAATAGCTCATGTAAAGACTGTCTTGAAAAAAATTGCAAAAAAGTGTTCATTTCAAGCCTAAAGTTAATAATCGTGATTATTAACTTTCTGCTCCAAATTGACCAAGGTTCATACCATTGACTCATTGCATGTGTACAAACAACTGTTGTAAAGGCCCAAGAGATTTGGATCACCAAACTGGCAAAAAAATGGGTGAAAACTAAATTTTGTACTGACTTTTTGAATCTTGAGTGTAAATTGGGAAAAATTTGTCCAAACTTGTTGAAAATTGATTCACAGGCTTACATTGATGCGATAAACATGTGTAGATGCTCAATTGATCAAAAGTTTGCAAAAACTTGTCAATTGTAAATAATCACGATTATATACATTTGCCCCATTTTTCAGCATACCTCTACTTTTAACATGTTGTAATAAGCTCAAAAACTAAATTTGGTAAGATTTGGATCACTGGATTGAAAATTGTCACCAAATTTGTAAAGTTAGTTTACGGACAGATAATTGACGACCATTTGACCATAAAAACTTGATGAAACTTGGCTAGTGAACCTTAACTAGAGGTGCTTAATAGATCTGTGTCAAAGTTGGCACAAAAAGTTACAAAAATATAGTTGGAGTAAATAATGGTGATTATTTATATCTGCTTCAAAACTTGAGAAATTTGCAAGTTTGAGTATGCCACAAGATCAAGCATATCAAGTAGACCTCACAAATCAATTTTGGTAAAATTTGGATCACAAAAGTGAGACTTAAGGCAGATTCTCAAAATCAGAGTCTGCGAACACAAAACAGTTGATAAACTTGATCAAATTTTGTCCAAACTTGTTGACAGTTGTCCAGAGACTTTAACAAGTTGTATACTTGTCAAACCAATAAAAAAATTGACAAAAGTAAATAATCGCAATTATTTACTTCTGCTATCCAGAGATATCAATTTTGACTTTTCAACTTATACAGTGTTGGACCAACATAATATAAAGCCACTGGGCAACTTTGGGTTCAATCGGATCAAAATTGGTACAGGTTCACTCAATTTCCAGTTACAGATCAAACCTTTCAGTTTTTGCTAAGTTGAATCTGAAAGTCAAATTTTGACTCCCATAGCTTGATTTGAAGTGATACACAGAGACCAATTACTAGAGTTAGCAAAAACTCTATTGTCTTTAGAGAAGAATAGCTAACTTGATCAAATTTATACAGGAATCAAGTTGCAGACGAGGAATCAGTGGCTTGATAGAAAGTTGCAATTGAATCAAGTGGAAATTGACGACAAGTCAATTCAAAGGTGAGTACTCTATCCAGGGATTCATAAGTCTATATGAACCTTAGATCTGGTCGTATACTAGGAAATTAGAGCATAATTAGAGCATACTCAAAGAAACCTCGAGTAGAGTATCCACCGAAGAAAGCGTGAATCAAGGCAATTCCTTGCACACAATTCTTGAAGAAGTCTTAGACACTTTTTGAGACTCAACATTCGAAATGTCTTCTTACTCAACGCACTTGGAAACCGGAACGACAATGTGCTATAAGCATATACTCTCTTTTTACAAGACTAACCGTCATGGAGCACATGTTTACTTGGACCCTAACGAGGAGTATGCTATTCGCATTGATGACCATGGTATTGAGTTCGAATTAGAGATTAGGGCAAACAAAAAAGGAAAAATGTACATGGACAGAAACGGAACTCAATATGTACAAGTTGAAAACCCTGATGTGGTAGACAAATGGGGGTTAGCAGTAAACACCATAATCCCAGATATGTCAGCAAAAGAAGGACCACCAACTTTAGAATTTGAGGGATACGATCAAGTAGACTTGAAGCCTTTGAAACGGCTTAGTACAGATAATCCTAGGATTGGGGTCTATTGTTGGGAAGATAGAAACATAAAGGATCTTTTATGGAACTTCGCATGCCAAACAGAACAACTAACGGCCATGAAGATCATGTATATATTCAAGAACAAAGATAAGGGACCAGTAGACCTACCAACTTACTTGTTTAGGGATTGCTATAACAACAACTTTGTTATGATGACTCCTGAGGAGGTAGAACAACAACTTTGTTATGATGACTCCTGAGGAGGTAGAACAACAACTTTGTTATGATGACTCCTGAGGAGGTAGAACAAACCAAATACCAAGGGTATTCCATACGGGATTGGATATTGGGACAAGGACCAGAAACAATTCCAAGAGATGAACACCGTGAGAGATCATCTGAGAGTAATGTAAAGAAACCAAAACCACCTTATCACGTAGAAAATCGGGTGACACTAAGGCTAGTCCCGGGCTACATGAGTCACTATTTCCAAAAGACTCGTTTGAAGGACTTGGAACAAGACCAACTGCTAGAAGACCTGGAGCTGAATCAAACAGACGCGTCAGACTAGCTAATTTTCAAAAATGGGTCAGAAAATACAGGGGACCAGGGGATCCATACGACCACTTAGAAAGCTTTAAGCAAGTGCTAAGAGCAGAACGTATATTCGATTTTCATACTCAATTCGAGGGGTTTGGAATGACATTAGAAGGCAAAGCATTGACATGGTTCCAAAAAACTCCACCAAGGTCAATCATGGACTTGAACACATTAGCTCAAGGATTTGTAGCTGCTTGTTCCAAAACAGGGATCAAACATAATACGGTAGCTCAAATCTACAGCTTTAAACAAAAACATGGTGAGACTGTTAGGGATTGTGCAACTTGAATCAAACAATACATTGCAAGATGCCCAGAGCTGGAGATACCTATAGAAGAATGACTTGTATCTTTGTTTTTCGAGGGACTGCTAAACAAAGAACTTCATGCTATACTCTACAATGAAAATCATACAACCCTAGGAGCGTGTGTATCAGATGCTATTGACTTAGGAGACAATTGCAAAATTTTTAACGAAGAAGGTGTCCCTAAGGATAACCAAAGTGAGCAAACAACATCCACTAAACCAGCACAAGTGGGAACGACTACTGCAACACCACTCTCAGCCATAGAAGATATGCTTAAAAGGATGAACGACATGATGAACAACATGCAAAAAGCACCTATGAGGGGACCAAGACAAGGGATACCTCCACAGGGACAACCAATTAGGCCACAAAAATGGTGTGCAATTAAGGATAAATGGACCAACCATGAGACCCACGAGTGCTACTTTAGACCAAAGTATGATGGGAATGTTCAGTACATGCCCATGAGGCCACAAGGACAACCCATGTACAAATACCAACCTAACATGGCACCAGCTCAAAGACCACCGATGGGTATGGAAAGACCTCAACCTGTGGTCGGACAACAACCGCCGCATCCAAGACATAATGCAGTGCCTGTAAAGTACATGCACTCTGAAGGAGTTATAGATGAACAAGCATTAGTGCCTGTTACACCCTATGCGGAGCCTAGTCCATCTATAGTAATGGTAGAAGGAGATTGGTATAATTCACATCCACCACCAATGGAAGAAACCGTGACTTATGCTCCATTAGAGCTCGCACCGATGTATTATGTAGCTAATCAAGTTGTCAGATCTCCCATGGTACGACCCATGATGAAGCCAAGAACAGGAAATTGTCATAAGTGTGGTGCTGATGATCATTGGAAAAATGAATGTCCAGAGCCTCACAAGAAGCTCAAACCAGTTGAAGCCTATTGCATACAATGTTGCAAAAGGGAGGACACTTTTTGAAATATTGTCCTAAAAATCTTTTGAACAAGGGTAAAACCGTAGTAAACGTCATCCAAGTGATACCTAGTAGCTCATCAGAGAGTGAAATTGATTGTTCCAATCAAGGTAATCACTAGAGCACATGCCAAGAAAAAGAAACACAACTCCTCTGATGATTCGGAAAATATGAAACTTCCCTCTCAAAGAATCAAAAGGAGTAGAAGCAAAGGATATGAGATGAGAAAACAAAAACAACGGGTAGAAATCAAGGAGAAAACAAAAAAGCTATTCCAAGAAAAGTTAAAAGAAACTGCAAGTGAATTCAAGGAACCAACTGTGAAATATGGAGGATCCATTCTGGTTGATAGAATTTTTGAGTCTATTAATGCGGCCTTGAAAGCCTACCAAGCAGGACTTAAAGCATGCCAAAACATGGACAACAAATGGAAAAACTATCCTTCTTCAGACATGGAAGCAACTAAACTGGAAGCTTACCAAAATTTGATAAGAATCACGCAAGAAATGCTGGAAAAACAAAAACCCAACCTTGAAAGTATCAAAAAACCTGAAGAGATTGTGGTAAGAGACACTAAAGAAAAATCCAATGTGGTGGCAGAACCCCACCTTGAAACAAAAGAACCAGAGCTTATAGTGCCTGACAGCGAAGATACCTTAGACGGAATTCCATTCGTAGAGGAAGACTGGCCATGACGTTTATGGGAAAATTGAGAGAGATCAATGGTGGGAGCCTAACCTACCTTTTGATATGAACATGGATGTACAATCCTTGGATGGGGATTGCAGATTTGAAGCTTCAAGAATGTCAAAACCATTGACCTTGGAAACATTACCTTCTTACTTGGGAGATAATGAAGATGAATCCATCGTGTGTAAGACCACTCAAGTAAAAAGAACTGAACAGACCCTAGAAGTAGACAACATTCATTCAATCATGCCTACACCCATCCAATGCACTCTTACCTTGGAAAAACTGTTAAAACTCAGACCATACTTATGGAATGATATACAAAAAACCCTAGAAAAGGTGGGGGAAACGGGGTTAATCTCAAAAAAATTGAAAAAATAAAATGGACAACAAAGAGATTCAATCTGTTTCCCATGAACAAAGTCGGAGAATATTATAAAGGAGAAGAAGAAAAACCCTTCCCATGAAATGTAATGACATTGAAACCATGGGGATACTGGATAGTGGAGCTGGCATAGCCATAGCCACTAAAGCAGTATGGGAATCCTGGGACAACCAGCCATTAGACAAACTCTAATGAATTGCAGTTGGCTGACGGACACATTGAGAGACCGTTAGGGCTGCTTGAAAGGTGATAGTCAATTCCTATGGAATTGAATATCAACACACTTTTGCCATAATAGACTTTGGGAAAAAAAATCAACTATGAAATTATATTGAAAAGACCTTTCATGCGATAGGTACAACTTATCCAAGATTGGGGAAACAATTATATGTACTTGAAGCAAGTGGGATCTATAATAAAAGTCAATCTAAAAGATCACACTTATAGAGAAGTCTTGAAAACACCCATCCAAGAGTTTGATTCAGTCTCTTCGGCTGAAGCTAAAATTCTATCCTAGTTAAACAAAGACACCCTATTTGGATGTGTGGAGCTTCAAAAAATGGAAGCTTGAGACGAGAAGAATGTATCCTAGAAAGGGACTGCACAGACGAAGCCTATGTACATGAGCCCTTTCCAGAGCATTTGTTTGAGCCATTCGGGTGGACTCAAATTTTAGCGACAATGGATGTACGTGTGAATACGTCTATGTCTACTCAATTTAGCAATGAGAATGGCTACGACATAATTTCGCCGAATGTTGCTCACATGCATTGAAGCTTTTCACAAGCCAGAGCAAGCAAGAGCACCATGCATGTCATTCCTTGAGGGCAATAAGGGTCTTTGCTACAACCTAAGCAGCCAACCTTCCAAAGAAGTCCTTTATGGCTTCTACGCCCGATGCATGTTCTTGCCATCTAACAATATGTTGGCGTTTGAGGAAGCGTTCTATACAGGGTTCTTTACTTGGCGAACAAAGATATTTGGGCCAGTGATTAGCAACCTAACCTCCAGATTCGTAGGCTACTCAGTCATTGAGCTAAAAAACAGGGTCACCATGCAATTTTTGCAGGTTCCAGACAAAGAAAGAAAGATCAGATATGAAAAATCTTTACATGCACTTAAAGATCCTCTTACCAGCCGTCAACCCAAAGATTACTTCAGCCCATAAAGCTGTGTCAAGGGACGACACATGCAAGGAGGGGGGGAATGTTAGCAGTAAGCTAACACGGATACCATTTTTCAGAGGTCTCATTATAAAAACATATATTATTTTGATGAATCAGGAATATTGTAACTCCTATCTTCCATATAAATATTGTAATTGATGAGTCGGGGCTACAAGCTTCCAGATTGTATCAACCCGTCTTTAGTTAGAGCTCCCAGATTATTAGTTTTGACCACCAAAAACCTTGGCTAATGTATAAAAACCAATTTTTGTAAGTTTTGGATAATGAAATACACAACGTGAGCTAATGACGCTCCCTTCTCTCCTTCTTGAACTTCCTACTCCCTCCCCCTTTTGTCACATTGCAGTCGTGTCTATTGCGTAGCAACCGCATGTAAGAGCTCTACGCATTGACGTAAGTATTTCACAGTATTTTGTAGCTTTCAGCGTCGTCAACCCGCGGCCTAATCTCATCATAAGTAGGAATTTAAGCTTCAAAATAAAAAACTAAGTATAGGCGGGCTATTGGGGTATCATTGCTAAGCATTTAGATGCATTTTGGGTCGAAAACAACCAGATCAAAAATCCACTGCTGTTAATAATCACGATTTTTGTACTTGACCTAAAGTGGGATTTGAGACCATAAGCATGTGTGCTTAGGTCTAATAAATATTCGTAAAAGCTTCATTATCTTTGGATGCCATTTGATGCTGTAACGGATGTGATTTTTTTGCCGATGAGCGATTAGCTTTTGCTGATTTCAGTCATTTGAGTGTAGCTTGCGTTAGATGCCAGTTATTTGTTGTTTTCTAAGAAATTGACAGCCTCTTGTAGCCTCTATGCACTAGTCGAGTCAGCTTCATCCCATGGATTGATAATTTATTCGTGGTTCTCGCTATGTCTGCAATAAGATACGAGTGAGGTTAGACACCCGTCCCACACTGGGCGTTTTTGGCTCCTTCATTGGCATTTGAAAGTTTTGAGCATGTTTCGGACTTGCTTGCTGTTGCAGCATTTTAAGATGCTAGCAACAAAGGCAACAAACTCCCCCAACATCCCTTGGCAGCACTCCCTCCCGTTTTCTTTTTAAGACGCCCCAGGCATTCACCACCCCATGCCAAAGCGCCTCCCCCCATGTGCATTTTTGAGACGCCAGTAACAACTTCCCCTCCCTACCTATCGGTGCGTCACTATTTTGGGCTAGCATTTTAAAATGCTAGCCTATGTGCTCCAATGACAACGATAGAGTCCCTCCCCCGTGGCGTTTTGAAGTGCAACAACCGGAGGGTGTCTTGGTGTGGCTGTCACTTGGTTATTTTGTGGAGCTATGGCAGGTTTGCAAGGTAAAGTGGAAAATTGTGGAGCCACTTGGGAGTTGAAGAGTTGTGGAGTGGCTCAAAAAGGAACAAGGAGATTGGAGCTCAAGAGTGGAGCGGATTGGGATTACCAGTGGGGTGGAATTTCTTATAGGAAGTTCGATGCGGCTTGGTGGACTTGTATGGCCCTTGGAGTGCGAGGAGTACCAATTTTGAGATCTTGCAACTTCAAAATGGCCTCCCCTTGCTTGAGCGCCCGCGATGACATCTATCAAAGACAACCCAAAGCTATGGATAACGGATCGTCAACCATCCATTTAGCGGCTTATGCCAGTAGGAAGAGAATGGGATCTAGGAAGGCCTCTTTCTTTGGCAGTTTAAGGAAGTCAAACCTTTAGTTTTAAGAAAGTAATCAAAGGACAACTTTTCAATTCAAACAGGCTAAACAAGTAGTTTATTCAAATTCAAAATTTTCCCCGAAAATGGAATTTCTAATCTAGCAGGTAAAACCACATCATGCAACATATTGATGGAAAGAGCTCAACGTGTAGATTCGAGATTATGATCTCCGCTCAAATCGGAGATCATTTGTGGGAGTTAAAAAAGGCTGAAAATCATAAAATTATCCACCTCCTTTTTTTTGGGAAAAGTTCATCCTTTGACCACTCTTACACATCTCTTACACACCCACCATTCTTGCACACATGGTGTACACCTAATTGTCAAAATAATAATCACCTCCATAAGCTTATGGAAAATAAAGAGGCCCTCCTACACCCCAACCTCTTCCTAATGCATCGGTAGACTTCTCAAGGAACCCGAAAATTGTTTGTCTTGAGTTTGTGAAGTCATAATAAAATTGAGGATTTAAATAGAGGACATCAGTAAAGGTCATCTATACAAGGATGGAAATACCAATACTTAGTTAGCTGCCTCGGTACCCATGAGGTACAATCATAGTCATGATTGCGATTGGATGCTTTGTTTGTCTTGAGAGTTTGAAGCCAAAGGCAAAAGTAGGAACTCATAGATAGACAAGGACAAAGGCAAGCTGCACAAAGATTATGGTAATAAAGATTTGACAGAGGAGATCGACATGGCACTCGTGGTGGTGGCCACAGTGGCCTCCACGTTATATTTCTAGTCAAATGATAGGTATCACCACTAGCTTCAACCAGTGAGAGGCTTGTGAGTGGCGAAGAGGGGCAGTCCATGCTCCCTATAATTAATTTGTACCCTTGTGTTGAAGTTCAAGTTATTGGTGTTTGGACCCGTAGGTCAAAATTCAATGTACATGCATCTAGCAGGGAACCAATCATACATCTAAAACACTATGGATGGGCTAGCCAATTCATTGTTGTTGGTCAGATTATGGACAGAATGTGTTCCATCAGATCATTATCTTAGAGTTTTATATTTTGGACGTGATATGTTCAAAGTTCACAAATGGGGATTGTTGGACGTAGTGTGCTCTATAGTTCAAAGTTTCTACAAAGGCAACCAATGCTCAAGATGGCATTACTTTCAAGTACAAATTTAAGGAGAGCAACACCGAGGTGTATCCAGTTGGTGGCCACTTTCTGGGGTGTCCATGGTAGCTTTCATTGACTTGGTTTCACTATTGATGTCCACTATGAGTTGCAGAGAGGGTGTTAAATTCTTGGCATCCCAAGTGAGCTGTCCAATGTGATCCCATTATTTAGTTTGGCTTTTAGGTATTTATTTTACTTATTTGTCAAAGTCTTGGGTAGGGAAATTTATTAGGGTTTCTATATAAAGCAACCCCTTGCCTCCATTGTATACACATTCAGTTATTCATTGCCAAGGTTGATTAATTCAAGAGACTCTCTCTCTCTCTCTCCTTGGTCTTTACGCTTCCACATTGTCTATTTTGACATAACCATGATGGATGCATCGGGTAATTATGTGCCTTGAAGCTTGGACCTGCTGAGTGTGCAGATCGGGTGGGATTCTCTACTCAGTGCAATACAAAATAGCTCAACCTATATGGTTCTACTATAAAAAGAGGTGAGGGTTTCTTTGGCCCCTCACTTAACCTTGATTGCATAGTGTGTGTATGTGAAACAGAGGAGTGAGGGTATTTTCGCTTACTAGGGAGTAATGGAGTTAAATGAGCATGTCTCCAACCATATCTCCAAAAAAGATGCTATTTGAGCAACAAATTTCCAAAAAGGGTATCTGTGAGTTCAAATGATTCATCAAAGCCACAGGAGGGTGCCCCACAGCATCCACATGCAGGGGAATTAAAGATCAAGAAGAATCTTTGCGGAAACACATTGGTGCAACCAAAGTTGGTCGAAGCTAGAAGGTGGTCTATGCTAGGCAGAGGCAGCAGGCAAGTGCAGTGCAGAAGGCTAGGGTAGGTGCCAAGGTCCTAGGCAACCAAAGGGTAGCGGGAATGTATGCTTAAAGCTGCTTTTAGGCCAAAAGTGATATGGGATGGTCCAAATGGGATGACAAATCAAGGTGTTCAAAATGCCAAATCAGTGTCCTAAAATGTAGTGCTCAATGTGCTTTAGAAGCCGATCGAGACGGCTCGTCAAACGAAGCTCGGTGAGCAAGATACTGAAGTTTAAAGCTGGAGTGTGTAGCAGATCCCCAATGAACAGCTGTCGACAGGTAGCTCGCGCATTTATCAATGGGTGGATGTGCAGAGCTCGAGTTACGAAGCATGGATGTCATCTCGGATTGTGAATCGGAGCTCGGAATAGCAAGTTATGATCAGTTGAAGATTTTGAGGGGGTCAAGTCTGAGGCCACTTGACCGCATTGGGAAAGGCACCATCTGGCATCATTTTGGCATCGCCAAGGTTCTTGGTGGTAGTATGCATCATGTGGAGCTAGCACAAATCGGCAGTGCATCAGCTGGATACTCAGTCAGCTAGATGCGGCAGGACGAAGTCGAGAGGTAATGCCGAGAGGAAAGTGGCAGATGCTTTTTGGCCTTTTTCGTGGCCTCAAATGACAGCCTTGGAGATCTTAAAATGGCAAGAGGCAGATGATTTGAAGATGAAAACGGGGGGTTTTAGTGGACCTTTACTAGGTGACCATGGGGCCCTTGAGCACTAGGCGACAATTGATCAAGCAGGTTCAAAAAAAAATGAAGCTTCTGGTGAAAAATGAGGATCTTTTTGTGGGCTTAAGAGGCCTTTTGACCCAGTAGGTCACCTAATAAAAATGTAACCTATCACGTGAGTTCAACAGAAGGGTATTTAAAGTTCTTGAAACTTACATAAATATATATACATAAGGGCATTATTTTTTCAAATTTGGAAAAACCTTACAGATTTTAAAAGAAAAGGGTACACTATATTCTTAACAAAATTCACAGATAAGGAGTTTTACAAACATGTCTTGAACGCACGTGATATTGTAGTTTTACACATAGTGAACCTCCCAAGCCTTTTGACTGGCAATTGCTGTTATAGGCAAAGACATTCAGAATAGACAAACATAGGAATCAGAATGGAACTAGAACAGAAACAGGAACAGACTAGTTCCGCCATAACTTCCGCCTTCATATTCCCCAAAAGACACTGATTGACAATTACATAGTTGGAGAATACCAATGGGCAACGCCCTTTCCAAGAACACCACTTAGAATCCCAAAAGTACAAAAGTTAATATTCTGAATTCCACTAAGGTAAAACATCCAAAATTCCCTCGGCTTAACACCTGGCACAGCCCGGTGGCTAGAGCCATAGGCTGACCTAGACCCACAATCCCTTGATCAAGTATTCTGCTCCCCAGCAACACCTTCTGCATCTATCTCCAAAGCCATTTCTATCACAAAATCCAGTCCGCTTGCTTTTCCACCTCTGCTTCCATTTGATTTTCCACTTCCGATTCCACTCCACCTACCAAATTTTGATCTAGTTCCAAAACGCCACTACTCAGCTCTGCCGTCCACTTACTCAGAACCCCTACACTTACTTCAATTCCCTTGCTTTTGTTCTTCAACTCCTCCATCTCTGCAACCAGCCTCTCATTCTCCATCTTCAATGCCTCATTCTCCCTCCTAATGCTCTCCTTTCCAGCTAGCTGAAACCAATTCTTGAAGCGGTCCATTGACACTTCCATATGCTCCCTCCAAAGCCTAGTTGATTTATTCCACATCTTCTGTGCATATTCCAGCACTAACTGCTTCAAGACATCCGCATCCGAATCAGCTACTAAAATGCCTGTCATTCCCTGGTTCTGCAATGCCGCCTTCTCCATATCCACCAATGGAGTTAGTCTATTAATCAAAAAAATATTTTGAGTGGTCAAATCAGCCACCTTGTCCCCCAATTCTTTAAATTGCTCATCCACTGCAGTCTTCAGTCATCTGACCATCGAGTGAAATCCTCAGCTACACTCAAAACTTCAGCATTCCTTGCCATAGCCTCATCTGTAATCCTCTTAACCTCCTCCTGCAATCTTTCCTTATCTGCCCTCTCTTGAAATAATTGCATCCTGTCTGCATTTCCCATTCTGGGTGGGTAGCACTACACTTATGTTCCATCTTCTCACTTTCCATCACCTAAAGCGCCGCATCCTGATTCTGCAGGAACCCATTCAAATCAATGAAACAGTTAGCAGCCTCCTCCAGAGAGAAAATCCCCTGGCCTCATAACTGGCACTGCTACCTGCCTTAACCTTCAAACTCTCCGGAACACTCTTCTCTGCAGCTCCACCCATTCCTTTCATAAACAGTGTGACCTTCTTACCTTTAGACTCCGACTTCTTAAACTTTGATTCCATGGTGAAAATGTTCAACTTTGATTCAGACTCCTCCAAACCCTTCCAAGAAACTTTAAAAGGTGATTTGCTTTTTTCAACTATTGGAGACCCCAACAACAACTTCCTCCGCTTCATTCCACATAATGTTCCCTCTTCCTTCAACACATCTGTAACCAATGTCTTCAAACCTGTTGCTAATGACGAAATCTTCAGAACATGCTCAGAGATTGTGGCCAAATAAGGCGCCATTCGGCCCACTGCCGGTGTTCGACGCCAATCTCTCTTGTCTGTAAGCTGCATCCGATCATACAACACTGTTTCCCAATCAACCGTAATGCCTCTCTCAGCCTGAAACAATGGTGCAAAAGCCTCCTTAGACATGTAAATAGTCTTCTATAGAATGCACACCTTCTCCAGATATCAAAACAAATTTGAGGCTCTGATTCCACCCACATTCCGCACCATATAGAATGCCTTCTTCCCAACCGGATTTCCAAAAATCCCCCTTCATCTTGGAGCTAGTCACCTTCCTCCCCTTAGCCAGCACATGCAAATATGGAACTTTAAAAACCTTGGACACCAACCTTGGTGTCAAGCGCACATCCCCTGTAATCACTCCATCACTCTCCTTAATCATGTTCCACTGTTGCTCAGCGAACTCGTTCTCTGCTCATGCGTTCCAAGGTAGACATGCAAACTCATAAAGGCCTATGCGCTTGAGCCATACCTGGGTTTCCACCTCATTTGGGTCAAACGTACCACCACCATCTCCATACTCCCCTGATCACTCATAGACTCAGCTTCATCACTCTCCACCTCGATGTGATCTTCCTGTTGCCACGACTTAAACAGCTCCTCCATCTCCATATTCATCGACCTGGTGTGCGGCATTGATTCTGACGCATCGTCCTGCATCCCCGCCATCAGCTTTCCCTTGATATTTTAAGAAAACATTTCACCCTTCTTCTCCGACTTAACAGGCAGTCAATGAACTACGATGTTCGCACACTTGGATGTGATCTCCAACACTTCTCACCACCTTAAGGTCTCCAATGCAAAAACAAGCACTCAAATCGGCTTTCAAACGACCATTTTAGAGCACTTTTACCATAATCAGCACAATTCCGCCTTTTGTGTTTTCAAGCACATTTTCATGTCAAAATTGCTCTAGATCAACATCATATGTCCTACACTACCTAAAGTCCTACTTTGGATGGTTGAATGGTTGTTTTTGCTTTCTGGCAAGCAAACAGCCTCCTGCTTACCTTTTGTGTTTTTCTTTGCATTTTTTTTTCTTTCAAGTTCTTCACAACCATAAGTCACAACCAAATACACGAACCATAGAACCTAATCTAAACACACAACAAAATGATATAGCCATACCTCAACCTCATGGTGGACCACCTCGGCGAGACGCAGGCTCCCTGGCTATCCCTCAGTCAAGAGATCCGCTCTCTGACTTTCCACTAAGAAGGCAAAGGGTGACAACACTCTAGAAAACTCTAGAGGAACACTATACTATCAAACATGAGTGATGCGGTCTACGCTAGTTTAGGTGCTTCTTCCTCGGCAACGGCACCAATGTTAGCGGGTACGCCGCGATGGACGATGGAGCACAGCGAGAACACAGACCAACAAACTGTCAACCGAGGACGTAGCTGACCCGACTAGGGCATGGAGGCAATCTCTGGGTTGTCAACCCTGAGCTAGACACGAACAACACTCTACAGTCACTAATCCTACCACAACACTACCATAAAGCAAAGAAACAGACAACGCATCCTACAAAACACTACAAGCTCGAAACAATCTCAAATCATATTGGAATGACTCGAAATCGGAGGGCAAGACTCACAAGGACATATCCTATATGGCCAAACACCTAAACCCTGAAAACCATAACTGTAAGACCTCTAATCACTATCGCGATAGACTCAAAACAACAATTTCTACAAAAACATCAACACGAAGAGCTTCTCGCCCTGATTCTAATGACTACTTGATCATTCAGAACGGATGTCGTTTGAGGTACTTACGACCAAATATAGCTCGTAGCAGGTGGGCTCGCGATGTGGTCCTCGGCTTGCATTGCTTGCGTTGACGCGGAGAGCTCCTCGATGCTAACACGCTCCTACTCTCATATCTGCAATGTGATTAGTGTGTGCGACGGTGTGTGTGCGTGAAGCTCACTACCATGTGCTGCAGAACCCACGACTGTATATTAATTGAGATAACGTAATTTGTTTTTTACAAAGACTTAGGTTTTAGCTTATATACAAAGCCTTCAAACCTAATGTCCGGCCAAATGACCTGAATTGTCCTTAGGCTTCTACAAAGCTTAATTACAAGAAACTGAGTTGGCTTTACTCATTATACAAGCATCTATGGCCAAAATACAAGTGCCGATTTATAATATGAGGTTCCCGTAAACATACAGAAGTGGCCGTAATGGCTCAAAATAATAAAACGGGATACTCGATGCCGTCCATGAACTCGTATCTTCATGTTGCAGCATCCATCTTCATCTTCATTACTTCACCATCTTCATGTGGAATCTTTACATGTTTGAGAAATCTTTAATGGAATCTTTATGGAAACGTTGTTGAAAGGGCTTCCTTTCAACAATAGATAGAGAGAGATTCTATTGTAGAGCCCGCACGGGTCAAATGGAAAGCCGCAGGCTTCCCCAAGCATAGTGTAAACTCCACCTAGACCAAAGATATGGTATTGCTCATCATCATCCATCTGTAAAGCATATGCACACCACCCCTGCTTTGCACCTATAAATTTGTAAGCCAACCATTCCTGTAAAGCTCGATAACACCATCCTTCAAAAAACTGCATGCATGAATCATTTTCCCACCCAAAACAAGCCTGTACACCCTACACAGCTTCCGTATCCTGTGTTCCCCAGCCATCGGCTAAAGACTCGTCCATAGTATCCCTGTCTTCAAGAAAAACAACCTGCAACAATTGGCATAGCGGCGCTTGCATAGCCACTTCATCTGTAGGTGCTTCAAACGTCACTGGATCAGGCACACAACCTTGCATATCCTGTATCCTCGCCATTGCTTTAGCAATGAAAATCTGCGTCTTGTCATCAACATCGGCCACCGGCTCATCAAATCCCCAATCATCTTCATCAAGACATTCTTCTTCAGTCAATATGCCCTGACCATCACAAGGAACGAGAGATGGTTGCCCAACCCCCTGGTCTTTGAAAACTGGCTCTTCACCTGCATCCTGCTATTCTTTGAGCACCTGCTCTTCTTGCACATGGGCTACTACCATATGATCATACACATAAGAGGGAAACTTTACCTTTACCAGCTCAGGCTCATCAGACTCCGTCCCCTTGCCATAGGATGTGGACTCATATGCTCCATCCTCTTCGCTTGTCTCCCAACTACTCGAGCTTGTATATTCATCATCATAGGCATCATATACCGACTGCATATCTGCATCTTCATTCGTCCGCTGTTCCACAAAAGCTTGACCATCACCACAGCTTTGGTCACTTTCTTCATCAGCTTTTGAATCCTTGGTATCTGCAACCTAATTGCATTCTGCTATGTTTTCATACAAACTTTCCACAAGAACAGGCTTTAACTCTTCAATCCACATCGGAACCTCCATATCTGCTATCGCTCCGGCATTTTGGCTCACCGCAATCTGGAGCTTCTCCTCATTGACAAGCTCGTCCACCCTCAATACATGCACATCAAAAACTAGAAATCTCCAAGCAACATAGTCAACAGTAGGCCTTACTCAACAGACCTTGCACTTCAAACACTTGGAAACATCGTTGGTTGGACCAACGAATACTTGGCTATCTCCGCAACAACAGGCATAGAATCTATTGGCTTCAACACGCCCAACTTCAATTTTCGCTTAACCTATCTACTTTTGATCTTTGCCAGATAGACCATGTCTTCATAGGTATCCGCATCGGCTTCCACGTTGTCTCTAATCCTCGGATGCAAGCACGCCATGAACCTCTAGATCTTGAAAACATATCCACTTTGCAGCTGGGTAGCAGCAGCTAGTTGCTTCCAAATATCTTCAAACTTGGTTAGAAACACACTGAAGTCTTCAGACACATCTTGCTTTAATGCCTTTAATTGAGAATCCACTTTTCTGCAGTTTAAAGCCTTTGCTAGAAATCTTTGACAAATCAAGCTCGAATCACCTTCCATGATTGCCGATCAAGAACTTCCAACCCCTCGAACCAAGCTTTGACTTTCCCTCGCATCACCAGCGGCACAGCCTTTGCCTTGGCTTCATCGGTCACCATCCACATCGACAACATCCAGAGCTCTACATCTGAGATCCAATATTTAGCATCCTGTTCACCTGAGAGCACCAACTCAAAATCTGGCACCATATTACTGCACCACGCCATCACTTGAGCAATCAGTATATCCTCAGTGGGGGCACCACTGATGGGAAGGGGGAAATGGAAAAAACACCCAGTATATAATATACCTACCTCGTACTCCCTTTTGATCTACACCGTGGAGTCAGCGACCCTCGCAGCTCCTTGTAGCTCATGCCCGACACCCAGGTGGTCTCCCTACCTGTTATGCCGCTCCTCACGGCCTTCTAGCAATCGGTGCTCCCACTCATCCTCTACCTTACAACAGCCAGCACTTCGTGGCTCTTCTTCCTTGTGTGCTTGTTCTAGGACCCTCTCTGTAGCGTTCCAACCCCCTCACGGCATGCATCAATCTCTTCTCCACCCTTTGATGGTGGTACGTGGCCCTTCCTTGCTACAGCCCCGTCACTTGATCTTCCTTCATCTCTGTCTGGAGAACTGTCCTCGGTCCTCTTGGCTCCTCTCTGTTGCCCCCCCCCGCCTTCTTGGTCCCCTCCTAGCTTTTACTATCTGGCCACCCCGCGGCTGCCTTCTATTGCAATGGCGGCCCTACCTATCTTTGGCCATTCCGTCTCTCTTTCCCATGCAAGCCCACTTGGCAGCTCATTCCCATGCAGAACCAGGCAGATGGCGTACTTTTCTCCTCATGCAGGCTGCAGCTCGCGGCCATACCTTCTTTTTTGAATTCTCTACAACAAACATATGTTCCTTTAAAAAAAAAAAAACCTTGATATGGCAAGCATTCACTCGCAAATTAAGATCATCGAACCGCCTCCAATTGCCGACAATCAGTGTCTCACAGCACTTTGAACACCAAAGAGATCACCTCGTTGATATTCTCCTCCCTTGCCACAATGTACGATGCCTCACAAAAATTTTCGTGCATCTTCAAGCATTCTGACTCGCAAATCTTTTGCACCATGTCTGGCCTGTTAAATGGCCCACTTAGCATACACATCCAACGGTACCTGTGACACTTGGTGCCCGACACAGGCTCAAGCACATTGTTGCGACATTGCCTACTGCCATACACCTGCAACAATGAGCCTTTCCATGAGTCAACATTTTTGAGCTGCACTAGCGTGTGTAAGGGTAGATACATGCCCTGGTAGTAGGTACGCTTGGTGTGGTGGGTTTGTGGAGTGTGAGAATAGTGGAAATCGAGCAGGCAGTGGTCTCCTAGTGTGCAGTGTTGTTTTGAAGGTGTTTTCCAAAAGGATAGGGGTGTTGTGGATACCCTGAGCTATAGAGAGGCCCTTTTGTTTGTGCCGAGCATGTTCCCCCATTCCCCCTTTCAAATGTCATCAATTTCTATGCTATCTTTTGTGTGTGTGTGAGGGTCTAGATTTATTTTAATTTCTTTATGTCACTTGGGCCCCATCATACGGGGTCCCATAAGTTGGTAGGACTTCTTCTTCTATTATTGTTTGTTCTTCAGTGAATTGACACGTCAGTAGTTTTGTGATATTTTGTCTTAAATTGTTGCGTATCAAGCCACTGAAGAACGGAACCAACTTGCAGATGTTGACCCAGGGCCTAAACTCTAAATGAAGAAGAAAAAGCAGTAGATGTACAGATTTCCATAGTTCATGCTAATCTGTTGATGTGGTAGATTGTATGGATTTTTGCACCTTGCACTAGCTTGCTGACGTGGTAGATTGTACAAAGTTTTGTAGATTGTGATGGCTGCTTTTCGGGCCATATGCTTTTTGGACTAGTTGGTTTTGAATTTAAAGCTTTTCATGTAAACTGCTTTTAATGGCCAAGGTCCTTTAAATATGAGGCTAGGGCTCATTCTCTGGCCCTCTTCTGGGAGAAGGAGCAGAGGATGGAGTACCGGCTTGTACTCTTTTGATGTAATATAAAGAAATACCAAAAGGGGAGCCAAGGTTTGGGGCCAATACTCTTTGGGGTAGAATTCCTCCACTTTGTGTTGCATGTGCTCTCTCTTTCAATTTAGTTTTTATTGAAGTGCTTAAAATCTGTTCAGTCTGTTCTTTTCTTTTGACAGTTCTCACAAAACCTGAGTGTTGCTAAACATAAAAAACCCCCATAGTCATACATAGCCGATCCCAAGCTGCCAACTCCACCCCATGCACTAAAGCATGGCCACCTCCTATCCTGTGAGAGGGGTCCTCCAACATGTTGAAGTCCCCCCTAGCACACCATTTCTCTACATGCGGCAAAGACTCAACAACATGAGACCAAAACTCATCACATGCACTTGCCACATTGGGCGTGTAAATGTTCAGGAAACCCATGAGGAAACCTTGAATCTATATAGTAACCCACTGAGCTCTACTTGGCACAATAATACCTTTGCCCACAATGGCCTCCTTTCAAGAATCCACAATAGTCATATATACCCCGCCCTCGATACCTCAAGGTCCAAATAGAGCTCACCAAAACACCTCATAGCGACCATGCAAAATTGACCAACATGTCTAATGCGGATCTCACACAGATGATACTCCTACAACATAGGAATATCAATCTCACCACTCACAGGCATCGATGAATCTCCTGATGCAATTGACCCATCTGACATTGAAATTGGGGACCACCTAATCCATGCACTTCCATGAGACAATTCTCATGGGCTCAATGACAGAAAATAGATGTTGCAATACTAGCCAACCTTGCTATCTTTGAGGTTGTATTGAAAGGGGAGTAATCCATATCCGAGCAACCTCTAGAAAAGCACGTTTGGAGTGACTGTCCCACCCAGGCCCACGCCAAGCATGCAGCCCATAGGGCTACATCCTCTGTCGAAGAATCCTCATGTACAAATACATAGCATGGAGGGATATGAGTGTCATCAAACAAATCACCACAATGTGCCTGCAACTTGCTACATGCAACAGTGTCACGTTGAACTTGGTTGAAGGCCAAAGTGTCTATACCGGGTTTTTCACCCCTAGGTCCCCTGTGTGGTGTGAGAACTCAGTGGCCTAGATCTAGAGCTAGCCAAGAGCTGTGTGAAGGGTCCGCTCTGTAGGGTCCTTGCCGCACGGCGGAAAGGAGAAACCTACCAATGGATCCAAAGACTCATTGCCTTGAGCTAAAAAGAGCACGTGGACTGGAAAGCAAGCCTCCTCCCGGTGGTGGGAGAGGAATCGCATGAGACTATATTCAAAGAGGTCCCATTGTCTGCAAATGTCAAAGCTAGTAAAACCTTGAGGGACTACATCAAAAGGGGAAGTCTGACCCAGAAGCAGCAGCCTCAGATGGGGCTGTCCCTCCCAAGCCACACGGCTCGGGAGAAAGCATCACCAAGAGAGCACCTTGCTATTGACGTGTGTCTAATACCCTGCATCTGAGGAGGAGTAGCAGTGGGGTTGGAAGATGAGGCTGAGTGCCCCACCCGCGAGAGAGGAGAAGTGGGAGGTGCAGATGAAGGTGGACGAGGTGGGGGGGGGGGAGACGAGGGAGGAAAAGCGGCAGTGTTTGAGGGAGGAGGAGGGGGAGGAGTTGAAGAGGACCGAGTCTCCTCTGGGGGTCTTGCTGAAGGGGGTCAAAAAGGTCCCTGTCGGAACCTAATGTTGCTAAGTTGCAAGAGGTTGGCCACGAGGGGGAGTAGTGTAGCAAGCTTGTCCCTGTCGATTGCAACCACCGTGACCAATAGGCACCTGCTGCCAATTTTCAGTTGTATGATCCCTAGCGTGTGTTGAGGCCTTTGGCAAGTGGCCCATTTGTCTACAAATGAAGCACTATTTTAGGAGACCCAAATACTCCACATTGTGTTTGATCCAACCCCTACTCACACAAGGTAGAAGTATCATCTTCGGGAGGGAGTGTGTGCCTTGAACAAGAACCTAGACAGTAGGTAAACTCATGGCCTTGGCCACACACAATTAAAGCTACAGTGTGCAGAGACTCCAAAATTGTCTCAAACATGGGGAGAAGAGGAAGGTACTCTCTCCTCATGCCTAAGAAGAAAACCGAGATAGGCAAATCGACCTCCTCCTCAAGCACATTTATAGTCTGGTCAAAACCATGATGCCATCGTCTGAAGTAGGCTTGAGCTCCTTGGATACAAAGCAGGCTCATTGAAATCACCTTAGATGTCATCTCTAGACACTTGAACTCTATCTAATAGTACCCTCTTCCCAAGAGTTGGACATCGGTGATCTTACCCACATCATCAAAGAGGATTCAGGCCTGGAGTAAGTGTCATAATAAGAAATTATATCTAATTCTCCTAAATGATCATTTAATATGGGGAAGTGCCAGGGGAGAAAAAGCTAGAATATTGGTAGGGATCCAAAGGAGGGAAAATAGGGATCCAAAGGGGGGCCCATCTGCAAAATAGCAATGTGCAGCAATAGGGATTAAAAGACCCTAAGGTGTAGCCCATTAAGAGTTCCAAAATGCTAAGGTTCCAAAATTCAAAGGTGTCTCCAAAGGTCAAACGCTAGGGAAATTGGGTGCTTAGTGTGTGTCACAAAAAGTCTTTATCAATCCCTACATAGGAGGGGGCGATCCTTGCAAGTAGGGGAGGAGAGAGAAACTCACACACACACACACACACACAAGCTCCCTTTACACAAAGTGAATGAGGGACACATGTCAGCTCCCTAGCCTAGATGCCCTCAAGGTGTACTCAAATCCTATTGGATGGCCTTGGAGGTGGACCAATGAGAATTAGGCTAGAGTAAATCTAGTTTAATTAATTTAAAAACACTTAATAAAAGAACCAATGGGAGTTAATCTCTCTAGAAGACTATTGGACAGTTTCCCAAGGGGTCCAATGAGCATTCAGCAGCCAAATGGCTTGCCTGATTCCTATTGGCCAGGAGGCAAAGGGGTCCAATGAGAGTTTAGTTGCATTTATTAATTACCTAAATCTCTCACAAAATGGGAAAGGGGGACACATGTCAGAAGGCTATCACTTATGCTGCTTAATTATCATTGGCTAAGCCTGGGGAGGACCAATAGGATGCTAGCAAGAGGGGTTGACCAAGAGAGAGAGGGGGCTGATTTTTCAAAGGCATTATCACCTACACACTCACACTAGCTCATGTGTGGAGTAAGAATACCCTCTCTCCTTCTCAAGATTTAATGGAAAGCTTATCACCTACTCCAAGCTTGTGAGAAGGGAGGCCTACACCAACAACTCTTGGCTTTGTGATGCAAATCCAACCAAGAGCCAAGCTTCAATGCATGCTCATATCCTCTACCATGCTAATCACTAAGCTAAGATATGCTAATATTCATGAGTGATTATGTGAGGAGATGTACATCTTTCTTGTAAGAATACTCCTTCTTCCTCTAGATCTACTCTTATACCCCGCTAGCTCTCACCATCTTCAAAGATGTGTGAGGTCTTGGGTCTGAGACCGTGAGGGAATTGATGTTGTGTTCGATAAGTATTTTTCTTAGTGCATGAAGTTTCCATCTTCATTACACTAGCTAGAATTTAAGGAAAACAAAGTATTGTATTGTAAAATGTCTCTCTTGATGGGAAAAACCATAATAGAAAGCCTTTTGGAGGGGGGACCGAAATCTAGTCCTCAACTGTTGTCATTTGCTTAATTTCTCACTCTTTTGAAGTATTGTTCATGCTATCTAACTAGGTGTTATGCTTTTTGTTGCTCTCTCCACCCAAGCACTCTTGTTATTCTCATTAGGAATCTATTCTAATGAAATGCTGACCATGCTCATGCTATTTTCCGCTACACACAAGTTACTAGACTAGTAAATGTTACATTGGTATCAGAGCACAAGGTTTCTCTTTTCTTGCTCAAGAAGGGAGGTCCTCAAGCTATCTATCAATGGTTGGTACTATTAATTGCATGTGAGTAAGTAGAATAGGGATTTTTTAGACTTGCAGTGCGCTTGCCTTTGTGCAGTTAACAGGGCATCACCGTCAAGAGCTATGGTCTTAATAGTGGAGTCCTATGGCGCTTGCCTACGGCTTAACCACTATTGAGCTATTAGAAGGTTGACAAGAGTCGGTGTTGTTTTGGTGTTGAATGACCCTCTCTTCTATTCCTTGCAATTAATGGTATTCAAGCCACTGGTATAGTAGCAACTAGGGCTTGAAGTGCCAAAGTACAACTAGAAAGTTTACACCTAGAAGTTGTTAGAATGGCTGAAAATAGTAAAGAGAGTGAAATTAATGTTGATAACTTTGATTTTGCTAATGAGCAAGCTACTAATGATGCCCCAATGCTTGTTAACTATCTTGTTTCTAGGCTTCAATAAGCCATGGGCAATCCATAGTGAAGTGCAATGGCAGCTTCGTGACCATGGGATTCTCCAAGATCCCCACCATGACGAGAGAGCACCTAGGAAGCCTCCTTGCAAGACTTACAAAAGAGGTCTCTCTTCGATTTGGGAAGAAGAAGAGGATCACTATGAAGGGCTCGGAAATTTGCTCCTTGATGACGCATCTCCTTCTCAAAGGAGAACTCGAGAGCCTCTACCAAAGGAACGATAAAGAAGTGAGTCTCCCACCACCTCAATAGAGATGGCTCCACGAAGACGGCGGGCTAAATGCTTTCCATTGCCTCCAACATGCATAAGACCATCACATACTTCTCCACACCATACTTCAAAGAGGGATGACAAAAAGCAAGAGAAGAAAAGGCGAGAAAGAGGAAACCCTCTTCTCCATCTTCTTCATCCTCTTCCTCTTATGACAGTGATTGGTGAAGACAACAAAGATCAAGGAAAGAAAAAGGCAAGAAAGAGGTCACCCTCTTCTGCATCTTCCTAAAATTCTTCATCTTTTGAAGAAAGTGATGGTGCAACCTTTGAACCATCAAAAAGAAGAGGCCATAGGAAATCCTATGCCGCATGGAAGAGGTCATCAAAGCTGAAGAAGTTCAAAGAGGGAGGGAAGAGCATCTCTTTCCTTAGCTACGATGGCACTTTTGGTGCTACAGACAAAGTCTTGGCCTTTATCCAACAATTTGATGTGGCGCTCGGAGATGAGGGCTTCACGGAGTCCTCTAAGCTATGCCATGTAGCTTTGCACTTTCAAAAGTCCGCCCAAAAATGGTGGTCTAGCCTAAGAGCCAAATGTGAAGATCCACAAACATGGAAAGATTTAAGAGCTTCCATTATGAAGCAGTTTTTAACCACCGATGCCAAAGACAAAGTACTCACCGAATGGAGAATCTTGAAGCTCTCTCCCTATGAATCCATCCACAAATATGTAGACAAGTTTTGGGACCTACAACTCAAAGCCACTGTCTTGAAAAAAGGTTGAATTTTGGAGAGCAAAAGCAGGAATTTTGTGCGGGCTTAACCGAAGAAATGGCAGAGTATGTCAACTCCCACAGGCCACACACCATATCGGCGGAAATACATCATACTATGGTGTCCTCTCAAATCAATTTCCAAACAGGGGCTAATAGGAATTCTAAGCCCCCTAAAAACAAGGGTTCCAATGAGCCTAAGGGGAAGGACAATGTCCAAAAGTCTCCTAAGCGCAATTCCAGCAAAGCTAAGGAGAAGGGAGGTTACAAAGGCAAAAATAAACTCTCTCCTGAAGAGCTTGAGCGTTATTGCAAGGATAACCGGTGTTTCAAGTGCGGCAAATAAGGGCATGTGTACCGCGCTTGTCCCCAAAAGAACAACTGCCATGATCCTCCTTAGCTACCTTGGTCGAAATACAAGAGGAGAAAAATCATCACAAAGGATCTCCTCTATGCCATGCTTGGGGAAAGGTAAGAGAACATGATGCTTTTATTCTCTTTGACCCTAGTTCTAATCACAATTTTACATCTATAGAGTTGGACACCAAGCTAGGCATACAAGCCTACGAGATGGGAGATGTCCTACCCGCAAACATTGCTTTCAAGGGGCAAGAAGCTTTAGTCACTCCCTTAAGCGGGAAAATGAGGCTCCATGTCCAAAGCTATGTGGACAAAGAGGACTTCTTTATCTCTCCTCTCAAGCATGAGGATGTAATCCTAGGGGCACCATGGTTTGATTGCATGGCTGCCAATGTTAAATTCCCTGAAAGGAGAATCTCCTTTATGTTCAGGGAAAAAGATATGTATATAGATGCTAAGGAAATGGGTAACACTATACCCATTGTACATACACAATCTTTCAACAATTCAATAAAGAGCCCTATTTCCATATACATGATTTTTGTTAAAGATTCTCAAAATGAACCTTATGTTTTAGCAAAAGAAAATATACACAATTAAAAGGAATTAGAGTTATCCAATTTTCTCAAGGGGTTTCAAGATGTCTTTATTGACAACATCCCTTGTGAGATACCTCCTAAACATGGCAATGATGACCATGCAATTGTACTTCTTCCAAGAAGTTCACCACCTAACAAACCTCCTTATAGAGTTTCTCAAGCTCAACAAGAGGAGATTATGCGGCAAGTGCATGAGTTAGTTGAGAAGGGCATGGTTAGGCCTAGCTCATCTCCATTTTGTTCTCCTGTGCTACTAGTGAAAAAGAAAGATGGCACATATCGTATGTGTGTCGACTATAGAGCACTAAATAGGATCATTATCAAGAATAGATTTCCCGTTATACGGGTAGAAGACCTATTTGATAATCTACAAGGGTCTACCTACTTCAGTAGGATTGACCTAAAAAGTGGCTATCATCAAATAAGGATAACTGATCAAGACATTGTAAAGACCACATTTCGAACTACGTTTGGTATTTACAAATACATTGTCATGCCTTTTTGCTTGACCAATGCACCAGCCACATTCAAATGCTTGATGGAGAAGCTATTCAGGCCTTACCAAACCTTTACTACAGTGTTCTTTGATGATATCATCATCTACTCTAATTCATTAGACAAACACAAGAAACACCTCTAGGTAATATTTCAAGTTCTAAGAGAGAGAAAACTTTTTGTTAATCGAAAGAAAAGTGATGTTTTCTTACAAGAGATTCAGTATTTAGGTCACATAATCTCTCAAGAATCTTTATAGGTATGTCTGCATACTATAGAGGCTTCATAGAGAAGTTCTCACTAATAGCAGGACCATTACATGACCTAACAAAGAAAAACGTTAGGTACACATGGTCTTCCAAGGAGAACAATGCTTTCGAAAGAAAAGATTATCTCTCAACATGTGCTTACACTACCGAATCTCTCAAACCCATTTGAGGTCCAATGTGATGCTTGTAGTGATTGCCTTGGAGTTGTTTTGCTTCAAGAAGGGCACGCCATGGGCTATGAAAGTTAAAGGCTCGTACTATTGAGGAAGCTCTAGGCATATATGAAAAGGAACTCCTTGCAGTTCTACATGCCTTAGACTCATGGAAGCACTATTTATTGGGGACTCCTTTGATTCTGCGAACGGATCACCAAAGTCTTAAGTACTTCATGACGCAGACCAACTCTCTGAAAAACAAATGAGGTGGGCAAATTTCCTTTTGCAATTTCATTTTCATATTGCTCACATTGCTGGCAAGCATAATCAAGTAGCCGATGCACTCTCAAAATGGCCGAGAGTGAACGCGGTTTCCATAGCAACTCACAATGATCTATCTTCTATGATAGATGAGTACGCTATTGATCCCGATTTTAGAGATGTGATTTCAGCCCTTGCACTAGGGAAGAAAGAGGGACCACTTTACAAGATGGTTATCTTCTCTATGGCAATAGACTATGCGTTACGTAGTGACAATAGACTATGCGTTACTAGCTCACTACGTGAGAAAGTAATGTATGAATCTCATGCTCCTTCTTATGCAGGGCATAGAGGGATTCAGTCTACCCTAAAGGGGATTGAAACATATTTCTATTGGCCTATCATGAAATCAAACATACAAGAGTGTGTTTCTAAATGTGTGGTATGCCAAAAGACAAAGTTTGATAGAGGGAAGCAGCTTGGATTGCTTCACCCTTTGCCAATCCGTAATTCACCATGGGAGAGCATATCCATGGATTTTATCTTTGGATTGCCTAAGTATATCCATGGGAATACAAGAATATGGATGATAGTAGACAGGTTCAACAAACAAGCTCATTTTATACTTGTCAGAAAGACTATCAAAGACCATCAAATGGCAACCCTCTTTATTTCACAAATCTTCAAGTACCATGGCTTGCCAATGTCCATAATGTCGGATAGAGCTCCTAGAATGACCAGTAATTTCTGGAAGGGTCACTTTGAGAATTTAGGAACAAGGCTAAACTTATCTTCGGCCTATCACCCACAAACGGATGGCCAAAGTGAAATAGCTAACCTCACAATTCTTGATCTACTAGCCATCACACCCAGACGGTGTTGATCTCTAACATGTCTCTTGATACATTAAAATTACATACCCAAGAAATCTTTCCCAATTAGGAATATTAAGTGGTTGGCACATCATAATGCAGCACAAACGCTCACCTATGCATGTTACAAGACATAGAAACATAAAATTGTTGATGAACCCTCCCCCCGCAAATAACCATCTAGGTCTGGGTCATGAGCTGTTCAATAAGTCCCTCATTACTCCTACCGCAAATAACCTAAAAAGGTCTGGGCCATGAGATATAGAGGCCACTACTCATACTTATTAATACTCTCACCGTAAAGAACCACAAGGGTCCGGAACATATGTAAAAACAACACTTTTCAAAACATTCAATACTCCCCTTGCAAATAACCATAAGGGTCTAGGGCCATGAGTATGTGCAAGCATTCTCAAACATCATTTCTCACTACTCCACTCGGAGTAATTCCAAAAAAATTCCAAGCAAAATCACCAAACAAGTTCTCAGATAGATTTAGAGAATTGTTGAAAAAGCATTCTTGACATCAATTACACTCAAAAGATGATTGTGCTTCCATTTTGAAACCTGCACCAAAATTAGGGTCAGGTTTCTTCCATAAGGTTATAGTTAACCGCAACATGGTCCACAAGCACTTGAATAGTCAAAACAAGCCTCAACAAAAAGTTGTCATATAGCGGTGATGGTAGTCCCAGGACATAGCAATCACACTAGACCTCCAAGGTTATCGGTTTGAGAAGAGACACTTGGTGAGAGATTTCCAAAAATTTCAAGTCATAATTTGTGTTACCATATACATGTGGTAGTGATCTGTGTAAACACACTAGGACTGCTGAGGCATTTTTTCTCTCTTTAGGAGGTCTTTTCCCCCGTGCATTGTATATACGCCCATCACTCTAGGGCTATCTATCTCTCCATTGCACACTAAGTAATACACTCTCTATTGTGTGCCTTAAGCTTCCTTTGTCTTCTCCAATCTATGTGTTTTCTTGCAACCCTAATTCCAACAATTGGTATTAGAGCAAGTTGCATCTTCTTGGGCTTAGTCGCCAGCAACTGGAACACACCCCTTCTCGCTTTCTGGGTTTCAATGAGCTCTGGAGGGCATTTATAGGTCGACAAAATTTTTGATTCGGGCTTATTTTGCCTACGGTTCCACTACAAGCAGGCCTACACATGCAATTTTGTCACTTAGTGAAAACATTTTGTCAGTGCCGTTTTCTACATAACAGGTCCTATATAGTCTATTGTGGGTTGTTCTATATAGCACATGCTAGTCTCACTCAGTTTCTCCTCATTTTGGGTAGTTTTCACATCAGGTGCAGACATTTTCCATGGCTGACAACAACATAGATGTGTTCAGGATGTTTGCTGTTGAGGACAGGTTGGATGGGGACAATTACCCTATGTGGACTTACATGATGCAACATGTTCTTTTGTCAAGGGCGTCTGAAATGTTATGGAGGTAATTGATGTACGTCTTGGTTCTAAGGATGTAGTTGATATTGAGGATGTTGCAGGTCTCGCTGCAAGAATGTTGTTAGAGTTGTTTTGCCTACTACAAAACAAGCTTGTTAGGATGTAAACGATGCACAGGCTCATGTGTTGATTGTGTTTTTTGTAAAGAGCACCATTACTCCTCATGTTTGTTCAGCAAAATCTACAAAACAAGCTTTGGATATTGTGGCTGGTCTTTATACAAGTCGGAATGAGGAAAAAATTGCTTTGTTGAATAAAGAGCTAAAATCAAACATTATGCATGAGGAAGATGATATATACATTGGTGTCAAGGATACCAATGAGCAACTTATTTTTGTAGGTGGAGTCATTTCAGACAGTTACCTTGTGCATAAATCTAGGTTGTTCTTGATGCCTTGCCATATTCTTACCAAGCTTTTGCTAGTACTTGCAGACTTATGACCCAAGGAAATCCTGAACTTTTCAAGTTCGATGCATTGTGCACATTGTTGTTGCAAGATTCACTTTCCAAAAAAAACAAGACTAGACAGCGTGCAATTGAAAAGGCTTTTATTGCTTCTCAAAGAAAGGGTGGTAGTAGCAATGCAGCAACTTCTTATGGTTTTTCTGCGAGTGTCAAAACTTCTGTTCCAAATGCTTCTGTTGGCAACACTTCATCTGGAAATTATGGTGATAAGGGAAAAAAGAAGATGTGTTGCCATTATTGTAAAGTTAATGATCACTTGATTAAGCAGTCATAAGCTGAAGTCCAAAGAGGCTAAGAAGAAAGAGGTTGGTTCCACTGTAAATGCTAGTTCCACTACAAATGCAGCCATTGTTGAGTCTTTTGTGAAAGGAGACTGTGATGCTGCTGTTGATGCAGAATAGTGCAAAGTGCATTTGCAATCCTGTTGTCTATGATGCATGCATGTCAGTTGTTGCAAATTCACATGTGTGATATTTCAATAGTGGTGCTACAAAGCTCATTACATCACATCATGAATTGCTCACCTCTCTTGAGTCTGTCCCTCATGCGAATTCGGTCACTTGTGCCAAAAATGCCTCTTATCTTGTTCAGGGAGTTGGAAAGATTGTTCTTATTACTGCAAATGGCAGTTATTTTACACTTTTTGATGCACTTTATGTACTGGGATCAAGAAGAATCTTTTGTTTGTATCTGCACTTGCTAGACTTGGACCTGTAGTCTAATTTGTCGATGACAGATGTACAATTCAGAATCCAAGTTTTGGTGATAAAATTTTGCATCTGGCCTTTTGTGCCATGGGCCGTATAAGCTCACTTTGTATGACAAGTGTGAACTAGATTTTGCAAATGCACTTGCAAATTCAAGGGCTATTTCAGATGCAAAATTGTGGCATGCACGTTTTGGACATCTGAATTTTGTCAGTTTGCTGCGTTTGTAAAAGTTTGATATGGTTGCTTCTTTGCCTCCTCTTGAAGCACCTGTCAAACATGTTTGTGAAGGCTATATTTTGGGTAAATTATAGCATTCTAAATTTCCAAAGGGTGGTTCAGTTAGGGCCACATGCAGGTTACAGCTTGTGCATAGTGATAAAACACCAATCTAAAATTCCTTATACGCCTCAGCAAAATGGTGTAGCTGAGAGGAAAAATGGGTCACTTACGGAAATGGTAGGATGTATGGTCAAAAGTCAAGCTTTGCCGCATTCTTTTTGGCTTGAGGCCATCATGTGTGCCACTTATGTACTTAACAGTGTCCTATAAAAGCTTTGTATTCTATTACTCATATGAAGCACGGCATGATAGAAAGCCTTCTATTGAACACATGCGTGCTTTAGGCTATTTGGCATATGCTTTGGTGCCACAAACACAACAAAGAAAATTGGATGATAAGTCTATTAAACGTATTTTTGCTGGTTAAAGTGTTAAAGGTTACAGGTTGTATCATCTGCAAACAAAGCGTATTTTGGTTTCACGGGATGTAGTGTTTGTGGAAGATTCTATTCAGCCCTTCCTGTCATGTACTAGAGATAGTAATGTAAGCCCACAAGACATTTATGATACTTTGTTGACTCTTTTTAGTGGTGGAAGTTTGAATGGACATTCCAATGAGGTAAATGTACAGCCTATGGGGGTTTCCGAAAATGTTATATATCAGCGTATTACTGATGCAGATGTACATGATGTACTTGATGAGGAAAGGGCTGAAAATGAGCAGACTAGAGGTATGCCAAAAAGGCTGGTGCATACATTGCATGACAGTAACTGGACGCACCTTTGTATAGTCGTACTCGTTCAGGCTTTGTCCATGCATCTTAGTCATCAGATTGTTATGCTTTGGCTGTGTCTAGCTTACATGATGTTGAGGAACCTCTATCTTTTGATAAAGCACAAAATTTAGAAAATTGGATGGCTACCATGCAATCAGAATATGATGCACTTATAGAAAATGACACATGGAATTTATGTGATTTACCTCCTAGCAAAAAGGCCATTGGTAGTACAAAGTGGATTTACAATTTAAAATGCAATCTAGATGGTGAGATCGATCACCATTAGGATTGACTTGTTGCAAAGGGTTATGCACAACAAAAAGGCATAGATTATGAAGAGACTTTTGTTCCCACTTGTCGTTTGACTATTGTGCCTTTTCTGCGTGCATTGGTAGCTCATTTTGGTTGGGATGTACATCAATCAAACATTGTTACTACTTTCTTGAATGGTGATATATTTGAAGAGATTTATGTAACACAGCCTCGTGGTTTTGTCAAGAAAGGACAAGAGGACAAAGTGTGTAGATGTAAGAATGCTTTGTATGGGTTGAATGTATGGGTTGAATCAATCTCCTCGTGGTTGGTATGAGAAAGTTGACACTCATTTGGTCAAACGAGGCTTTTGTAACAGTCCAACAAAAAGCACATTATATGTAAAGTGTGAGGGTGATGTACTTCTCATTGTGGTTCTTTACATAGATGATTTGTTGATCACTGGCCCAAATGAGAGACATATTGCTAAATTTAAGGCTAATTTGAATGCTTCTTTCAAGATGAAAGATTTGTGGTTGTTGCATCATTAGTTGGGTATACAATTTAACCAGTGTGATGGTGGTATTGCCTTGTGTCAGAGAAGTTACATAGAGACATTGCTATGTAAGTTTGGACTTGAGGTTTGCAAACCTATTGCCACTCCCATGGAAACATGTTTGAAATTGAGTCTTCATGATGTTGGTGATCCTACTGATATCACTCTTTACCAATGCCTCATTTATGTATGCAACACAAGGCCAGATATTTAGTTTGTAGTCTCATAGGTTAGCAGATTTATGCATAGCCCAAGGTCTAAGCATTGGCAGGCTATCAAGAGGATTTTCTGCTACCTTAGTGGCACTTTACATTTTGGCTTGTTTTATCCCAAGGGGGGATCATTGCCGCCACACTTACATGATTTTTCGGACTCAGATTGGGCTGGTTGTTTTGACAAGCGAGTGTCCAGAAGTGGTGTTTTTTTCGTGCTTGGCAGTTCATGTATATCTTGGCTGAGCAAGAAGAAAATTTATTGTGGCCACTTTGAGTTGTGAGGCTGAGTACAGGGCAGTCTTCACAACTACGGTTCAGTGTGTATGGCTCAGACTCCTTATGGTTGATTTGGGTGTTGGACAAGACACTATCTACACTGAGAGTCAAAGCACATTGACACTTGCAAGGAACCCAGTTTTTCATGCTCTCACAAAGTACATTGAGGTGCATTACCACTGTGTTAGGGAGAGGCTCTCAGCAGGAGAGATCAAATTGGCTTATGTGCTATCATAGGAAAACCTTGCAGATCGTTTCACAAAGGCATTGTCTCATGAGAAGTGAGAGGCTTTCCGCAAAGATTTGGGCTTACTCCCCTTTGTGGATCATTGTCATGGAACTTCACTTTACTCATGTGCCAGCTCTTGTTCACCGCATCACTCCAGGGGGGATTTGTCACAATATACATGTGGTAGTGATGTGTGTGAACACACTAGGACCGCCAGGGAATTTTTACCCTCTTTAGGAGGTTTTTGCCCCCGTGCATTGTATATACGCCCATCACTCTAGGGATATCTATCTTTCCATTTCACACTAAGTATAATACACTCTCTATTGTGTGCCTTGAGCTTACTTCGTCTTCTCCAAGCTGTGTGTGTTTTCTTGCAACCATAATTCCAATAATTTGCTAGGATTTTTGTGGCAAGCGTTTCACGATACCCCACTTTGTAGGAAGATGCACTCCAAAGGAAGATGTCTGAAGGCATGTAACGTTGGGAAAACAATTTCTTGAAAGCTTGCCAAGTCCTTGTAGTGAGTGTCTTGGTGGCTATAGAAATCCACCACAGGATAGCACTCCCTCTAAGGAAAAAAATGGTGGCTCGAGAATAAAATTGATCCTTCTTGTGCAAGTGTTCTAGAACTCCTTATGGCTTATGCCCAGTAAGACAGAGCGATGAAGACGGGAGCACCCAATGTGTGATGGACAAAGGGTAGGAGTGGTCAATAAGTTCGGGTTCTAGACAATGTTTTTTAAAAAATTCTAGTAAACTTTGGTAGGACCGGTATGCTTTCAGAAAAGCACAAGCTTAAAGTTTTGATACCATTGTCATGGGGACAGGCACCATGTGCCGATGGAAAAGAGCATACTAAAAAAATTAAATAACTTCAAATAACAATTGAACTTAAAGGGAGACATGATACAAGGTGGGGAGTAGAGGAGTTCCACCCCGAGAGAGCACTGCCCCAAACGTTGGCATTCCTTTCAGTATTTCTTTATATTGCTTGAACTCAATACACTTTTGGTACTCCATCCTCTGCATATTCACGCAGAAGCATGCCAAATAATGAGCCATTTTCTCATATTTAAAGTCTCTTGGCCTCTCAAAAGTAGTTAGATGCAAAGCATCAAACAATAAAGCAACTAGTTCAAAAGCTGACAATGCGTTTTGCGGAAATATGTATATATGTCATGTCACTAGCATAATTTGTGGGCATTTGTACAACTCTCATGTTAGCATATCTGCTTGAAATCTAGACCATCTATACTGCTTCCATGCCATCATACTCCATGTGATTTAGTGTGTGTGTTGGTCTCGCTTTATTTTGATGCATTTAGGTCCCCTCGATCCCATCAAAAGGGATCCCGTAAGTTGGTGGGAACTCGTCTTTTAAAAATAGGCCTCTGCTTCTTCTGATTTTGCTTCTAATTCTTTGAGGGTTTAGGCCCCTTAGTTGGGGTCTACAAGTCGGCTCCATTCTTCAGTGTCTTGACATGTCAATAGTTTGTGACACATGACATCTCCCTATACAAGCGACTGTAATCCATGAGACAAGATGCTAACAACTGTGCGGGTGAAGCCGTGGCTCTCACCAAATTTGTGGTGGTAATTGTTGACATAGATCTTGAGATGGGATCCAAGCACCGCTTCTTGGGGCCAAACAAACCCGAGAAGAGATGTAAAGTCAAACAAGGAAATGATCTAATAATACATTACCGTCCAAAATCAAGGTTGCACCACCCCTCAAGGTTGCTCAAGCATCAACATAAAATCTATTCGAAGCCCCTATGTCCCCATAGTAACAAAGAGATCTACAACATCGGCCAAATGCAAGAATGTGCCAAGCATTAGTAGAATGTTTCGTTAAAAGAAAAGTCTCCCATGCCTATTGCTATCATGCTTCCAAAGTAGAGTGACAAGTTCTACTGGTGTTTGGGAGATGTCGTCTCACCACAAACACAATCCTAAGCATGCATACTTCTTAAATTTTGTGCACAATAAAAGAAAGAGAATAATTCTTATAGACAAAAACATTGTTAATTTAAAATGCATCTTCATTTGCTTACTCTAGTGTAGCATTGTAAGCATTGACAAGGTTCATATTATCCTTAAGCTAGGTTCCTTGCATCCATATAGCACCTTTAAAAGGATAATTCTTAAACTTAACTAGACATCATTGGATAATCTTACCATTTCTTAGTACCTTGTCTTTGTGTTGAAGGATCGATTCGGGTTGCGATACCTCTTCTTGATCTTCGATCTCTGGCGGGTCCTCCATTATTGGTTCTTTTGGTGGTTCTCCTTTGTAAGGCATGAGTAGGCTCACATGGTTAGCATGGTGAATGAGCCAATCATTGGGCAACTTTAACTAATAATCCATCTCATTGATTGGCTTAAGAATTTTAAAAGAAAGAACCATAGTATCTTTTTGCTAGTTTAGTATAATTCTCTTGGTGGCTCGTAGGATTATTGCTCGGAGTATGCCTTAGAGAAGCCTTGAGAAAATTTAGCAAGACCCAATCATTTTTATTAAAGGCTAAGGCTCTTCTAAGTTTATTAGCAGCAGCCATGTTTGCCTTTGATTTGTGATGAATATAACCTCTTTAATCTTTGGAAAAGATTCTTGCTCGGCTATATTTATCGTCAGCAGCAAAGATCTTCCCATGTACTTTCAGTGGTAAGGGACTTTTGCATCTTCCCTCTTTAACCTTGAGAGGTGCTTTCCCCATAGAAGTATGTACAATGTCATTGTACGTATACTCTATAAGAGGTAAGTACTTATCTCATTGAGAACATTTGATCTACTTCCATGACATAGGCTTTTAGTAGATTCAAGAATCATTAGATTAGTTATTTCAATTTGGTCATCCGTTTGTGGACGATAGGCCAAAAGAAAAATTTAATCTACTTCCTAGATTCTCAAAGAGACCCTTCTAGAAATTATTGGTCATTCTAGGATCGTTGTTGGACACTATGGATATTGGCAAGCCATGATACTTAAAAATTTGAGATCTAAAGAGGGTTTCCATTTAATGTACCTCAATAGTCTTTTTGACAAGCATAGAGTGTGTTTTCTTGCTAAGCCTGTTGACTAAAACAATCCAAGACTTTGCTTCCCTCGATCAAATTTCAATTTTTGATATACCACACATTTTGAAACATACTCTTGTATATTTACTTTTCATGGTAGACCAACAGAATACATTTCTACTCCTCAAAGCGTAGATTATGAAATCCCTCTTGCCCTGCATAATGAGAAGCATGGGATTCATACATGAATTTCTTATTGTATGGGTGAGTAACACCTAGCCTATTACGGTTTGGAAGATAATCATCCTTCAAAGTGAATTGTTCTTTTTTTATTCCCTAATGCAAAGGCTGTAATTACCTACTTAAAGTCTTCATCAATAGCATACTCATCTATCATAAATGATAGATCATTGTGAGTTGCTAAAGACACCACATTTACCCTTGGCCGTTGTGAAAGTGCATTGACACTTGATTGTGCTTGCCAGCAATGTGAGTAGTATGAAATTTAAATTGCGAAAGAAAATTTTCCCACCTCATTTGTTTGTCGAAGAGCTTGATTTGCATCATGGATTTCTTGAGGCTTTATGATTCATTCGTAGGATGAATGGAGCCCCCAAGAGATAGTGCTTCCATGTGTCTAGGGCATGTAGAATAGCTAAAAGCTCTTTTTTGTATATGCCCAAGACTCGCTCATCGCATTGAGCCTTCGACTCTCATATGCTATGGCATGCGCTTCTTGAAGCAAGACTGCTCCAAGGCAATCACCTCAAGCATCAATTGGACCTCAAATGGCTATGAGAGATCCGGAAGCATGAGGACTAGTTGAGAGATAAGCTTCTCTTTGAGCTTGTCAAAAGCATTTTGTCCTTTATCACTTCATGAGTACTTAACATTCTTCCTTGTTAAGTAATGCAATGGTCCTGGTATTTGAGAAAATTTTTCTATGAAGCATCTATAGTATGCACACATGCCAATAAACCTTCTTAGCACATGTAGATTTGGATTAGGCCATGTTTTTATTACCTCCAACTTTGATGTATCCCTACAGATACCATCTTGAGATAATGTGGCCTTAATATTGAATTTCTTGTAGAAAAACTTCACTTTTCTTTTGATTATGAAAAGCTTATTCTCTCTCACAACTTGAAAGATTACCTGAGGTGTGTACTCCTCAACAGAATTTGATGTGACCTGAAGATTGGTCCATCTAAATACAGCTGGAGCATTTTGTTAGTGATCGTCGTATTTAGTGCTCTAGAGTCGACACACGTGATATGTGTCATATTTCTTTTGCACTAAAAGTACTGATGAGCAGAATAGAGAGGAGCTAGGCCTCACCATCCCTTTTTCCACTAGTTCATGCAATTGCCTCATGTTCTCCTCTTGTTGAGCTTGTGAAACTCAAAGGAGGTTTATTAGGTGATGAGCTTCCTGATAGGAGCTCAATTTAATGGTCATCATCCCCTCGTCTTGGAAGTAAGTCCATAGGGATATCATCGATGAACACATCTTGGAATCCTTTTAGAAAGTTAGACAAGTCTAACTCTTCTTGATTCCTACCATTCACCTTTGATGAAACATTAAGACCTTTTAGGGACTCTTTGACAAAAATCATGTACGCAGAAACTGAGCTCTTCATTGATTTATCAAGGGCAGGCAAGTGGTATAGTACGGCCAGACTCATTGATATCTATACACATGTTCTTTCCCCTAAAGGTGAAGTAGATTCTCCTCTCAGGGAGCTTCATGATGGCAACCATGCGATCAAACCATGGCACCCTAGGATAGCATCCTCATGTTGGAGAGGAGAGATGAAAAAATTCTTCTTTGTTGACAGAGCTTTAGACATGAAGCCTCAACTTCCCAATCAAGGGAGTAATGGAGGCTTGCTGTCCCTTGAAAGCTGTGTCAGCTGCTACAATATCTCCCATCTCAAAAGGTTGAATGCCCAACTTCGTGGACAACTCTGTTGATATGAAGTCGTGAGTAGAGCCAGGGTCAAACAAGATGAAGGAATCATGCTTCCTTACCTTTCCCCAAGCATAGGAGAGAGACGATCCTTTGCAATGAGCATCCTCTTTTGGATCTTCGATGGTGGAATCCCTAGGAGTCTCATTGCGAGCATTTTTCTTGGGACAAGAATGATAGCCATGTCCTTGCTCCCCACACTTAAAACACTTATGGTCCTTGCAAAAAGATTCAAGCTCTTCATGAGGGAGTTTGTTTTTACCTTTGTAAACTCCCTCCTCCTTGGACCTATTGTTGTTGTTGTAGGAAGTGCCTTGGGAAGAATTTTGGACATTGGTTTTTCCCTTTGCATCATTTTTGTCTTTGCTTTCCATGGGTTTGAAATTCTCTCTAGCCCCTTGTTGGAAATTGATGCAGAAAGCAACCATGGTGTGGTGGATTACTTCGGTAATAGAACCAGATTTGGGAGCTGACATACTTGGCAATTTCTTCAGGTAATCCCGCACAAAATTTTTGCCTTTGCTTGGCAAAGTCTATCTTTTGATAGACAGTAGCCTTGAGATGTAAATCCCAAAACTTGTCCACATATTTGTGGATAGAATCATAAGAGAGAAGCCTCAAACTCCGTCACTCGGTGAGCACTTTGTCCTTTGCATCACTTGCAAGGAATTGCTTCATGATGGAAACTCGTAGAGTTTTCCATGCCTTTGGGCTTCACGTTTCCAAAAAGGCTAGCCCACCATTGACGAGCCGATTTTTGGAAGTGTGTGGACGGGAGCGACTCACACACCCATGAAGTGCATGCAAACACTACCTAGATCAACATAATGTCAATCGAGGACACAGATGACACGATAGGCACACGGAGGAAATCTCTTTATCTTGTTAGGCTGAGACTATCCTACACAAACAACACATGGAAGGCCAACTAAACCACAATCAAGAACCTCACTGCTCTCAACTACACCACCTAGCCACATACACACATACGGAAGGTAACTCACCTAATCATGCCAGATTCGTATGAAACTAAGGAAACACCATCCCCTCACTAGGATACACTATCCCATGCTTCTACACTCAAAACCCTCACTCTAAACCTGTCTCCGGAAAACGCGTAGTGAGACAGAGCCAAAATTTTGAAAGTGCCAAAACTAAAATTTTTTATGAGTACCTATGCGTAGCTTATGTTGCCACTATTATATAGACTACTAGCACGCAGAAAATAGACATCATTTGATACACTTACGGCCACAAATAGCTCGTAGATGCATCGGCGCGTGCGCTTCATCTCGCGTGCAATGCTTGGCGTTGTCGCATAGCTCTCCTCGAGCCTACAACAATGGTGCAATCATATCTCCAATGTGTTGAGCGAGCCAGGCGTAGCGAGAGGATAAAGCTCACACTCACTCTCTTTCTCTCTCACACATAGTAGACATCAGAGCTAAAGTTTTGATTATGATTAAAGTCCTCTTTACAAAATGACCTAGGTACCTTATATACTAAGGCTACCTTAGGTTTAACCAAAAATGGGGTTGAAAGGGTCAAATGGCTTTGTATTTACAATCTGGAAGTGCCATTGCACCCCGGCTTCTGAAACTAGAATAAGTACTCATTGCAAATGATGTTTATAGCCATAATCCACAGCATTTCATTACTCGCAAAAGATAAGACTTTGGTACGAAACTTGAGTTATGTTGCGTTGTTGACCCAACGGTCAACATTCCCCCCTTGGGCGTTCATGTCGTCCCTGACATGACTTGATTGTCGATGGCGATGTGGTCTTGGCTGTCGTTTTGTTGTTGTAAAGAAAGTATAGACTATAGCCTTTGCAATAGCTTGTCTTGTTCGTCCAATCTGATGTACATAGTCTTCACATGATTCAGGAAAATCATAATTGATGACGAACTTTATGTCTTTCACATCCACGCTTCGAGCTGTAGCATCTGTTTCTGTCATTATAGGTCTACTGCCAGATCTAAATTCAAAAAGAACCCAATGTCGTTTAACTTGACTCTTATCATCATGGATAGAGAAAGCTTCATCCATCACTTTCTCCAGCAAATCTGTCAATTCGGAGTATTTGTGATTCTCAGAAACAACTTCCACAATCTGTAGAATTGAGTGATTGGCTTTCTGATCTTGTGAGCCAATGACAACTTTGTAAGCCTTAACTTCTTTAGGCCAAGTTGCACTCCAATGAAAAGTCTGTCTGTCAGGCCGAATCCAGGACTTAATTATTCTAATTTGAGGTTCAAAACCCTGCCGAGAATTCGATGCGCATTATCAAGGACAAGATTTTGAGATCCTCTGATTACCCTTATGTCTGCTCTTTGTCATTGAGGACTTCTTTGTTCTTGAGTTATGTTGTGTTGTTGACCCAGCGGTCAACACTTTGCTGTCGTATTGGCTTCATCTGTTGCACCGCTTGTATCTTTGTCAAACCACAACAAGAACTATGATCCATTAGAGCGGACATCTATCATCATAACCATTCATCTTTTGAGATCCTTTGATTACTTTTATGTCTACGCTTCTTCATTGGGGACTTATTTGTTCCTGTGCAATCATGTTGTTAGTGTTGTTTGTAGCTTTGTCATTGAAGGCCATTCTGTGACTCGCCATTGAGGAGAAGTATGCTATGATCTGAAATTGGTGCTCCAATTCATTTGTCAATTGATTTGAGTGGCATTTCCTTATTGTTGATGTAGAAGGAATATGTACAAGAGGATGGTGATAGGTGTCTTGAGATTAGTGTCTAAAACCTGGATGACCAAAGGGAAAAAACCCGGTGGGAAAAAAAATGCCTTTTGTGGTATACGCTCTTATTGGAGTTGAGCAGTTGAACGTGAAGTACATGTTCATGAAAGGTGAGTGCTTGGGTGAAACACGGAAATAGTGCCTGATGCAAGTGCCAATTATTGGACACTCTATATGCATATGAGAAATTTGTCAACAAAAGCATGCAATGCGAAAGAAGGAGATGATGGGTGTTTCAAGGAATAAATGTAGCACATGTGACCTCAAAAGATGTTTCAATAGCTTCCACCTTTCCAAGAAGGTTTGTTGATGTAGGAGTTTCTCCACTCATATCTCACTGTGCTCAGTACGTGAGTGTCTTTTGCCTCCTTTTATAGGTTAAAAGGGTTTCCCTCTCTCATGAGAGGTAACCATGCGTAGCCGCCGTTGTGTAGATAAGTCCAAATCGGACCCTCCAATCCATCCAGGTGTGGCCGCCCTTGAGAAGACAAGTCCCCTTTTGAATTCGGCCATCGGCCACTGGCCATTGAATTCCGACCACCGGCCACCGGCCATTGACTACTGGCCACCGGCCAATCGGCCAACTGTTTTTTGACCACTTTTCGGCCCCATCCTCTAGTCCATTGGTCACATGCACACAGATCCACCGATTTAGGCAGTGTGTAAATGCTCATCTTGGTGTAGATTCGCCGATTTAGGCAACACCAGTTATCTATGCAGATTCGTCGATTTAGGCAGCACACTGAAAAAGTACAGATTCACAAGGCTAAATGCAGATTCGCCAATTTAGGCAGCATTAATGCAGATTCGCCGATTTAGGAAGCACGTCTTGTTGGTGTAGACTCGCCGGATGAGGCAACACCGATGACAAAATCATGCTGTAGTGGCTAGCCACCACTGCAACTGGTATGACTTTGTTACCCGTGTACATACTGAAAGTGATTTGGATTTGGACTTATATTGTGGAATTGGAATTGGAATTGGATTGGGATTTGGTATCTGGTGATTATTACGGTAGTGTTTATGTGATGAGACTTGACATTATGAGATTGATGATGAGTGTAACCAATGATATCCTGATTCATCAGGGTATGACATATACTGCTTATTCTAGTGGTATGGGACACTAGAATAGGTAGTATGTGGATGACGGCAGGCATAAGCGATGTTGTCTATTTTTATGGATCTCCTTACTATTTGATACAGAATTCTAATCATTGTTTTTGACAAGTATTGTTTGTAGACTTTTATCTTCACAACTGAGGACAGTTGCTTTCCAACGGAGAGGTATGTTATGGAAATGATATTTTATTGTTTATTGCAGCTGTGACAAGAGGAAAAGACCGGATCAAGCTAGGCGTATGCGAATGGAGATATATATATTGTACATTTTATTGTTTAAGTGCTCTTTTATGAGCTTTGGCCATTTATGACCGGTCAGCCAGTTTGTACTCAATTTGACCATTCAAGAAATCTATAAATGAAATACGTGCAAGAGGGAAATGGTCACTCTTGCACGGAGGGAGATTGCACCCAATGTCTATGTACTTCTTCTCTCGTCGTGCGTGGTGGTGTAGCACTCCGCTCTAGGAGGTGCGCCTGCACGTGCGTCTTGTCTCTCTCTACTCTCTCTCTCTCTCTCTCTCTCTCTCTCTCTCTCTCTCTCTCTCTCTGTCTGTTCTTATGGCCTCGATTATGTGCTACGAAACTCGTTAGGTATGTAGATTTGTTTGTTTATGGCTTGCTCTATGCTATTTTAAGTATTTTGCAGGAAACTCCGCGCTCTCGTTTGTAGCAATTATCAATAGAAATGATTAAAATTACCCAAAAAAGAACTATTTTGGATGATTTTCTGATAGTATATATACTATTTACACTCATCGAGAAGATATTCTCAGTGAATTTTTCCTTGATGATGGATTATAAGGGCATTATTAGGTAATTTTGCAAAAAATCACAGGTTAACATCAAACTTTTCCTCCCTCTTCAAACATTACCCATAATTACTTAGTACTTAGTGCACTTCCACCCCTCCTAGATCGCGTAATTCAAGACGACTGTGTGCATGGGTTGGACAATCGTGTCTATGCATAGCCGTGCTTGGCTCTACCATGCTATGAAGATCAATGCAGTTCAAACCATTATGATGTGCAAGAGCTGGGTCTTAAGTAATTAACTCAAGGGTTTTTGATGTCGAGGTTTGTTGCTGATGTCTTTCAAAGAGAAAATATTGTAGCTTGTGTGGTCTCTGTTTAATTGTACCCTCAGGATGCTTTAGCACACTAATTGCTTGAGCTGTTGGTACTACTTTTGACTGTTGTCGAGCTTTTTCTCGTCATTGGTAGCTTGGTCTGCTTAGTGTTGTATGGTGTGGTGGAGTCTTTTGAGACTTAACTTGCCATTGGTTGATTGGTTTTATGGTTTGTGGAGAAGATACGTGCTCCTTTTTTCTTCCAAACCATTTTCATGCTAGTTTCCTTTCTCAGAGATGCTCGTCTCGGTGTTTTAACCCTTGGAACCTTCTTTTGTTTTGTTGGTGAAGTTTTAGGCACCCAGATCTGAATTGGTTTATCCTTAAGCTGTGCTTTTGGTACCCAAATTTGCCTGACTCCTTGCATGCTACTTGTAGCATTTGATTGTCGAGGGGATGGAGAAGATTGACTACTTCGTGGTTTGGTCTGCTGATTGCTTCTTTTCCATTCCTCCTTGCTTGATGCAATTGGAACAATGAGTTTCCATCCTTTAGGTGATAGCTTTAGCTGATTTGTATCCCAATCAGGTACTTCTTTGTATGTTTGCATCCAGGGAATTCCAAGAATCTTCGTCTCATTCATGTGTTCATCTAGTAAGCATACAAATTGATGAGGACATGAACATCCATGTACTATCACGTTCAAGTTGACTACTCCCAATGTTGGAGTTGGGTTCTCGTTGCATCCTTTGATTGTCATTATTCTTGCTATCAATGCTTGACTCGTTGCCTTCTTGTACGTTGTCGGAAAGTGTGCGGTCTAGCTGGGAAGGTGCAGAACCTCTGGCTGTGAGAGTTTATGATGAGAGTCACAAACCCTTTGCGAGAAAGAGTTTGTAGAGAATCACCAACCCTCTTTCTAAGGGTGACAGAGAATCTAAGAGCGTTCGTGACAACAAAGTCACAAACCCTCTTTCCTATCGTGCTTGGAAATTGCTTGTTTTCGTAGTCGAGAGTATGATGAGAGGATCATCAAATCACATTCAATTTCACTTAAAAAGACCATTGAAAAACACTAATGTTTCAGCCATGAAACCTTGATGCTCATACAAGCATAATTCTCAATCAGAACCCAAACCTCTTTCATGGTATCATGTAGCCTTGCCCCCAATTACATAGTCGTCGTAACATCAAACAGTCGAAAGGAATGCTCGAGCTTCCACCTTCTTGGCAACCATTTTATGATTTTGCAGAGATTTAAGAGCTTTGAAAGTGAAGCCTACACACCATTTTGATAAGGGGAAACCAAAATTCACTCCCTCACTAGCTCAGATACAAGATTTTGAAGAGGTGGGACTGCCCTACACATAGATTGAGCAACCATGGAATCAATTGCACAGTAGAGAAAAATTTCTGATTTTTTCTGTAAAAATCCCCCTTCTCTCTCTCTTCCCATGGCATTATGAGCTGATGTGTCAATTTTTGGGCCATTTTGCCACTTTGGACCAAAACTGGGCCATTTTCAGCTCATTTTTTACCCAAAAAATGCCATTTTTTATGTGAAAATTCCCAAGTGGAGTCAGAAAAATTCCTAAATTTGTGGGATCACTCGCATAAGCATAAAAAGCATAGACAAACTCTCAGAAGAATGATGAACCATCTCACTATTCTCCCTATGCTGCATGGCTTGTTGACCAAATACAGCAAAGCTTGGTGGTCCCCAGTGGAGGCTGCTACCTATGGGGCAAAGATAGAGCTAATTCCAAAGAAAGTGTTAAAGTATAATCTAGATGATTTTGAGGAGGTTGATAGCTTGTGGCAATATACAGTAGCCTCAGCCAAAAAAGTGAAGGTAACTAAACAGGTATTACATGAAGCTGGTGATTGCATACGTCATACAACAGGTTGGGATGACCCTGTGGACTCTTTATCGGTGCATGCCCATCTTGAAAAATGCTATAACAATGAAGCAATTGTGGAAGAGAAGCGCAGACATGAGAATGGAGATGTAGGTTCTTCTACTTCAAAGAGGGTTACAAGAGCTGGTGGAAGAAAAGATCCAGGACCTTCTTATGACGCTCCACCGCATGTGCCTCCTCCTCCTGAGATTCCTATGGAGGAGGCATCTACAGGGAAGAAGAAATAGCAAGGAAAAGCTAAAGCAAAAGGCCCTGCATACAAACTACAATCTGACATTGAAGCTGCCACAAACTTAAAGCAGGTATTGGAGGAAAGGATTTTGAATAGCAAAGTTGATTTTACCTTGGGTGAGGTTCTTGGCATTGCTAAACGCGATATTCATGAAGAAATTATAGATATCATAAAAAGAAAGAGACAAACTCTCACTAAGTCTATTCTTCCACAGTCTGAGGGTGAAGGGGAGTCACGTAAGGCACATGGAATACATGTCCAAGAGAGTGATTGCGCTGACAGTGTGGTAGGATGCTACCAGTCTTCTCGAAGATATGCACATGCTAGATTTGTAGATGATGATGATGAAGATGAAGCCTCCTATAAAAGCCACTACTCCAAAATTCATTGGGCAAGAGCTACAACAGAAACTTTAGTCAAGGTGGGCGATCTTGAGGAGCCATATGTTGCATTGATAGATCATGGCTTTGAGATCAATCTTATGTCCAAGAGTCTTTACATGAAGGGTAAGTGGCCGATAGACATAGACCATGGGTGGATGATTAGAGCTGCAAATAACTCATCAAGAGAGCTGTATGGGGCTTGTCCAAATGTGAAAGTGACGATTGGCAATGTCAAGGATGAGCAAAATTTCTTTGTGCAGGAGATGTCTACCTATCCTCTTATCCTTGGGCAGCCATACATGACAGCCGTTCGCATGGAAACAAAGGTCTTGGATGATGGTTCTGCTTATGCTAGGGTAAAGAGAAGAGATGGGAAGCGAGATGTGCAATTTTTGACAGTGTGTGTGAATCACGAGAGGAACTGCAATAGTCTTCGTGAGTATCCTCTACCAAAAGCGAACAAAGAGTTCAAAGAGTATAGGGAGACAAGGGGTTTTGGCCATGTACCATTGTGAAGCGGGATTGAAATGGTACAAGAAGAAAAAGATTCTCGCCTGACCCAAAGCGAGAAGAAGCTTTTTCTCCAGGTTTCCAGGGATTAACAGAGCATGGGTCAGTATGTTTTATGAAGCTTGAGGATATGAAAAGAAGTGTGCGACAATATGTATATAGTGTATAGAAATACATGAAAGAAACTGGTCTCATAGAGGATAGTGAATACATTTCAGGTTTCTTTGAACAAGTTTGTCATATAGATACTATGCTTGAGCTTGAAGCTATGATGGATTCTAGCATGCAAGATGGAACCCACATTGTGGAAGTATGCTCTATGGAAATGTATGATATGATTGAGCCTTTTGAAGATAAAAAAGATTTCAATGCTAATGAAGGACTGGAAGTGCTTGTGGAGACCAAGTACAAAACGGTGGCAAAGAAAGTGAGACCAGTGGCCTTACCTTTACCCCCAGATTGCAGGAAAAAGCTAGAGCAAGCTTCTTTGCAGCCGAGTCTCAGGGATCCAAAAAGAACTGGACACAAGTTCACAATTGAATCCCTAAAAGAGATAAAAGTTGGCTGTGAAGAGTTTTTAACAGAAGAAGAGAAGAAGAGTTTTAAAGAAATGCTTTCAAGACATGGTAAGGCTTTTTCTTTCCAGCCACATGAGATAGGGTGTGTTGATCCTAATGTTGTTGCACCTATGGTGATCTTCACTATCCCTCATGTACCTTGGAATCTACGCCCAATTCCGGTTCCGAAAGCACATTTGCCAAAGTTAATAGAACTACTTAATGAAAAGATTAGCATGGGTATCTTGGAGCCTTTTGTGCACCATATTCAAACAGGTGGTTCACTGTGCCTAAGAGGAATGGAGCTTTGCGGTTCATACAAGATATGCAACCTGTAAACAAGGTTACCATTAGGAATGTGGGTACAGGTCCTATAGTGGATGAATTCATAGAGCCGTTTGCAGGGAGGCCAATTTACTCAATGGGAGATCTCTATTCAGGGTACAATCAATTTCAGCTAGATGTTTGAGAGTAGAGATCTGACAACTATGAAAACACCTTTGGGACTGGTAAGGATGTGTACCTTACCTCAAGGAGCAACAAATTCAGTTGCACATATGATGAATGGGATGAACAAGGCTCTACGTGACTTCATACCTCAAATCACAATGCCATTTCTTGATGATGTGCCCATCAAAGGATGTGAAGACAAAGATAAAGATGAAGCTATGGAGTTTGTTGCAGACCATATTGAAGATTGTGAGAAGATTTTGACAAAGCTCAAAGAAGTTAATCTTACCCTGTCAGGGAAAAAAATCTGTATTTGGTGTCAATGAAGTTTTGATTGTGGGGCATATGTGTGGTCCTTATGGTAGAAAGCCCTGTCCAAAAAATATGGATGCAATCAAAAACATGAAAGAAACATGTACAACTATAACTGAAGTTCGAAGATTGCTTGGTGCTTGCGTCTTCTACCTTATTTGGATACCACATTATGCACATGTAGCAGATCCCCTTTATAGGTTGTTGAGAAAGAATCAAAAGTTTCGATGGGAAGAAGAGCACACAAAATCCATGAGAAAGCTAAAGAAGCTACATCTTTCATCACCAACCTTGAGAAAGGTAGACTATGCATGTGAGAGACCTGTCATTGTGACAGTAGACATGAGTCCTACAGGGATAGGATGGGCAATAGGGCAAGATGATGATGAAGGAAAAAGGTATGTGGTGAGATTTGGAGCCAAGATTTTGAGTTCTCGCCAACGCGATTATGCATAAGTAAAAAGGGAACTATGGGGGGTGGTTACAGCATTGAGGTGTGACAAGGAGTACTTGATAGGGGCATCAGTGGTTGTGAAAACTGATTGTTTGCCACTTCTTGGAATGATCACAAACTGTTCGACTCCTGATATTGCAATGCTGCGATGGATAGCCTACATAAAGTCCTTGAATCCTGAGTTCAAGCATATTGAAGGGAAAGATAATCCAATGGCAGATATGCTATCTAGGGCAAGGTATGAAGGTGAACAGGATATAATTATTGAGGAAGATGATGTTGGCACAAAGTTTTACACTATTGATCGTGCAAAGAGTAGTCATGCATGTTTTCTGTCTTCACTTGACTCCTTTTCAGAGGAACTATATGAGGATGAATGGATCTTGATAGGTCGCTACTTAAGTACTCTGCAGAAGCAGGATGATTGGACTCAACAAGAATTTAAGAGGATAAGAAGAAAAGCATATGGATACTTATTGAGGGATGGCTACTTATGGAATCATCCTAAACGAAGAGATGGAACATCCTTGCGCGTAGTATGCGATAAGGTTGCTCAGCAACAAATCATCAAGGAGTTCCATGAAATTTTATGGGCAGGACATTGAGGTGTATGGGCAACATTTTCCAAAGTAAAAGAAAGGTATTGGTGGAAAGGGATGTATAAGGATGTGGCTCAGTTTGTGGAGTCTTGTGTGACATGCCAAATGTATTCAAATGTACGGCATCATGATGGACTACATCCTACTTATCCATTAGCCATGCATTACACATGGGTTGTGGATTTGGTTACAATGCCTTTGGGACTTTGGCAAATGAGGTATTTGGTGCTTGCAATAGAAGATTTGTCTAATCAAGTTGAAGAGCGAGCATTGAGGACAAAGAGTACACAAGCTATATGTAAATTTCTTCTTGAAGATGTGATCTATCGCTATGGGTGTGTGGGAAAGATAATTGCAGATAGAGGAGAATTGGATGCTGATGAAGCAAGGGAATTCTTCTCTAGAATGGGCATCAAACTAGATTTAACTTGTGCTTATAACCCAGAGGGAAATGGCAAAAGTGAAAGAGGGCATCCTCCAATAATCAAAGCTTTAGCTAAGGCTTGTGAAGGTAAGCTTGGAGAGTGGCCAAGGTTACTGCCATTTGCATTGCAAAAACTACCAACATTGGAAGATTTGGAAAAGCTAGATGAGTAAAGGCTAACTGTCGTAGCTCACATCTATGCACAAAAGCGAAAACAAAAAAAGTTATTTGATTCCCACTTAATCACAAAAACCTTCAAGAAAAGGTACTTAGTTTTAGTCTATTCCCTTAAGCAACACATTACCAAGTTTAAGAAAAAGGGAAATGGACCATTTATTATTAAAGATGTATCTCCAAGTGGAGCAGTAAAATTGTCCACCCTAGATGGTGAACCAATGGCTAATTGGATTAGTGGATATCGTTTAAAGAAATACAATTTGCCACTAACCAATGAATTGCTAGAAAGAATGCATGCAGGCAAACAAAGGAAGATTAAACGACAGCATATTATTGATGAAGCCCAAGAGGAAGCTCGGCTTTGGGTACTCAAAAGGAAAGCTGCTCTAAAAAATCAACAGATACCGATTCACATCAACACGCTGGAAATAGATGACCAACAATGGGAATTACCTGAAGATGTAGTTTTAACAGATGATGACTGGTTAGACGGAATGGACCTGCACATCAAAGTACAACTCAACAATCATAGCACGAATGCTTTGGTCGACACAGAGCTAGAGTAAATGCAGTAAATTATTCCACGTTGTCGTGATGTGGCACGTACATAGTGTGGAATAAAATCATTCACCTCACTTTTGACACGTCTTGATCATGGAAATAAAAGCAATCATGTACATATTGGGATATATGCTAAAGCGGGCTACTGCGGTCGCTATCATGTATATACCTATCCGGGGAGTTGTGGCCCTGGATGTGGCACATTTGAGTGCTTTTCCACTTGATAAGATGCTTAATTTGGTTTTAAAATGTATATATTTCAATTGTTTCATGGTGGCACACTCATCTCGCCTATAAAGATTGATGCGGGTAAAAATTGCCAAAAATAGCAGCTATCAGGCGCCGTTGCAGGATTGCATGGAAAGTCATCCAAAATGGTATATTGATGGAAAATGATGCTTATCTATGCCTTTTATGCTTATGCAAGTGATCCCACAAATTTAGGAATTTTTCTGACTCCGTTTGGGATTTTTCACATCAAAAATGACATTTTTTGGGTAAAAAATGAGCTGAAAATGGCCTAGTTTTGGTCCAAAGTGGCAAAATGGCCCAAAAATTGACACATCAGCTCATCATTCCGCGGGGAAGAGAGAGAAGGGGACATTTCTGGTGAACCTGATGCGAAGGAGCTGGGGTGGGGGTTCAAATACTTGTTTTGAATGGTTTGATTACAAATAATTAAAGCTATGGATCAGCAAGAGCAACAAGGCATGCGTTTTGATCAAGGCACAATGCAAATGTTTCAAGCATTCGCCATGTTTATGCAACACCAACAGGCTGTAGAAAGAAGGGAGGTGTCAGCTACCAAAGCCCTTCAAGCTATTGTGAACAAAATGGACCAATTTGAAGGGAAAGATGTCACAAAGTTTCTTCGTGGTTATGTAAAGGAGATGGAGCTACAATGCGTTCCAGAGGTGGACATGATTCGTAGTTTTGAGCTTGTTGTGGTCCCCGAGATTAGAGACCATGTAAGGGGAATCAGGGAGGAGCATGGAGAAGGTTGGGAGCAATTCAAATTATCCATAAAGGAGGAATACTTCATGGAGGACTCTGAAAGGGCTACAAAAAGGACCTTCTTGGAATGGGTTGCAAAGCCAAAAGAAAGACTTTTCATCACCGAACTATTGAGAGAGTTTGAGCGACGCTATGCTCAACTGTTAGGAACAAATCGGGCTACTTTGGATAGTGAGAAGACCAAATTTTTCCTTCAAGCTGTAGGTCATGAGCTCCAAGAAAAGCTAGAGCTACTCCTTGAAGACAAGAATACAGAATAGGGTCTAAAGGCTGAGTGGAAAGAGGTTGAAGACGCAGTCTCATTGCTTGCTAAGAGGCAACCTCGTAGGGACAAGATGGTGGTGAATGGTACTACCTCTCCTCCTAGCACGTCATAGATTCCAAACCAAACCCTACTATTGTGAGTACAAAAGTTGATAATTCAATGCTTGATGAGCTTGTTAAGGGCATGCAAGAAATGAAGTTAAAGCTAACAAGGCTTGAAGAGAAATGACAACCTGTTGGCAGGACAAAAATACCAAAGCAAAGAAGGATTTGTGCACAGATGCATATGATGTGATGGCACAGACCATGGGAGAAGGGATTGTGATAGCTTTAGTGATTCCTTAAAAAGAGATCTTGTGTTTTTTAAGGATGGCAAGATCCATCTGCGGGAGATAGGTATGCCATTAGGAACTAACTTTGGAAAAGGAGGTATGCGAAAGCTAGTGGAGGATATGGTGAACAGTCATGCTATTTGATTTTCGATGATACCATGATGTTTTTTTGTTGATACCATGGTTATTCTCGGTGATATCATGATGTTGTTTTGTTGATACCATGGTTATTCTCGATGATACCATGATGTTGTTTCGTTGATACAATGATTATTCTATGATGCTTTGCGTTGATACCATGATGATTTATTCATTTTTATTGATACAATGATGATATTTTGTTAATACCTTGATGATACTCATTGATATCACTACGTTGATAAATGTCGAGTTATGTAGTATACACACATGTCATTTGCATTACGTATCATGCATCTTGTACTTTTTATGCTCATACTTTATGTCCACATATGTTGTCGTGCGTATATATGTCGTCAAAAGAGTGACGTTGCAAACCATCTCTTATGGCATGTGAACGTAATTATTTCACTAACGATGCTAATAATTTTCATGACTATGTTTTTTTGGTGATCTATGTAGGATTGATCAAAGAATTGATTTCATGAAGACAAACTTCGTGACAATAAAAGATTTATGAAGACAAGTTTGGGTGATGCCATATTGATGACAACATGAAGATATGTTTGGTGATGCGATAGTGATGACAAGCTACATAGAAAATTCATGGAGACACTTTTGATTACGAGCTAATCGATAGCCTTTACACCTCTTTATTGAACCTTTGTATTCATTATTGTATTTGATAGGATACGAGTACTGTAACTCCTCATAGAACATTCATTGTAAAAGGAGTGATGTAGCTCCTCATAAAATACTCATTGTAAAAGGAGTGATGTAGCTCCTCATGAACTTTTGTATATTCAATGATTTTTATAATATAACGGTGGGTGTATATAGAGCTGTGGGTTTTTCCCTTGATCCCCAAGGGTTTTTTCATCCATAGTAAGGGACCCTTATTTGTGCGGGGATGTTGAGATTATATGTGAAAGCTACTCAATATATGGCTTCTCTATATATGGCACCCAGGTCCCCTCTATATATACATCATCTCATGTGTGTATTCTACACACTTTGGGGTTCTATTTCTGTGCACTCTCTCTCTCTCTCTCAACATTACAGGCACTGCATTATGTCCTGGATACGGAAGTTATTGTTCCAACACAGGTTGAGGTCTTTCCATACCCATTGGTGGTCTTTGAGCTTGGGCCATATTAGGCTGATATCTGTACATGGGTTGTTCTTATGGCCTCATGGGTACGTACTGAACATTCCCATCATACTTTGGTGTGAAGTAGCACTGGTGGGTCTCATGGTTGGTCCATTTACCCTCGATTGCAAACCATTTTTGTTTCCTAGTTGGTTGTCCCTATTGAGGTATTTGTTGTCCTGGTCCCCTCATAGGTTCTTTTTGCATGTTGTTCATCATGTCGTTCATCCTTTTAACACTAGAATGGTAACATGGCACTTTTATGTCCTTGGACACTTTTGTGTCTTGTTAAGTGACCATTTTTCTTGAATTATTTGAAGAGTATGAAAATGGATTTCTAGGTGCTATATATCCACAAAGTTGCCTTATGAGCTGAAAAAAACTTAGCATTTTTTTTTATCGATCTCACCATTAACCTTACTCTTGCACAACATTTTTGAACCTAAACTGTATGAAAAAACGAGTCCTGTTTTTGGTCTTTTTTCGATTTTTGGCAACTATACCACTCTAAACTTCATGTTTGTGAGGTTTAGATGGCTAGAGGTTAGGCCTTCATAGTTCTCAACATGTTTTGATGCTTGTAGGGAGAGCTAAGTGTTAAAATTGAAAGTTATGACCATTTACAAGAATTGCATAATCCTGTTTTTTGGCCAAAATTAGCACTTTTAGGATTTTTTGGGGGCTTTCTTGATATCCAAATTCAATTTTGATTGTGTAAGTGTAATATATAACATAAAGCTAATCTATATTGAGTTTTGGGGGACCTAATATGCTATATAGCATAGTATATGATGATGGTTGAGTTTTTTGATTGCTGAAGAATACGATACATTTTAGAGTAGCAAGTATAAATTTCTCAATATTGCTAGTTTCTTAGGCCAATTGTGTGTATTTTGTAGTTAGTAACCATATCTAATCATAGACTAAAAACTTGGCTAGATATTGAATAGTTTCTATGGGTTTCTAGAGGTCATAATGCTAAACCCAGTTTTTTCATGTTTGCTGTATTTAGCACTTTATCATTGCCCCCAAGGTTCCAATTGTAAGAGATCCATTATCCTTTTGACATGCTCTATGGCTCCTTTTGAATCCAAAGGCCCAAAGGGAACTAAGAAAACATGTATATAGTATCTGTATTGAGCGTGACTATAGAAACTTTGATGATAGGTCCGTAGAATGGCAAAATGCAACTTTTTTGTACCTTTTTTTTGCCCAAAAAAAAATTAGTGAGGTAAAACAAACCATATGTTTTGGTCACCAACCCATTGAAGTTAACGGGGCATTTTATCTCATGTCCTACAAAAATCCTCACTCTTATTTATATGCAATCAACCGTAAGAAATTGCTGTTTTGGGAAAAATGCACTGGTCCATCAATTGGAGGCTTGTAGTGACCAAGGGATGAGAAAAATTACAAGTTTCTTATTTTTTCCATATGTAGTAGTTATTGAACTATAAGCTCATGAAAGGATTTTTCAAAATGAGTGGATCTACTATGGTTTTGGAATTTTTTCCCAAACCCTGAAAGGACACTTTTATGTCCTGTTAGGTTACCATTCTAGTGTTAAGCATATCTTCTATGGCTGAGAGTGGTACTGCAGCAGTCGTTCCCACTGTGCTGGTTTAGTGGATGTTGTTTTTTCACTTTGGTTATCCTGGGACATCTTCTTCGTTGAAATATCAATTGTCTCCTGAGTTAATATCATCTGACACCACTCTTCTAGGGTTGTATGCTTTTTTACTATAGAGTATAGCATGGAGATATATCATCTTCCTCATGCATAATGTTTGATTTTAGCTCTTTATTCAACAAAGCAATTTTTTCCTCATTCCGACTTGTATAAAGACCAGCCACAATATCCAAAGCTTGTTTTGTAGATTTTGCTGAACAAACATGAGGAGTAATGGTGCTCTTTACAAAAAACACAATCAACACATGAGCCTGTGCATCGTTTACATCCTAACAAGCTTGTTTTGTAGTAGGCAAAACAACTCTAACAACATTCTTGCAGCGAGACCTGCAACATCCTCAATATCAACTACATCCTTAGAACCAACACGTACATCAATTCCCTCCATAACATTTCAGACGCCCTTGACAAAAGAACATGTTGCATCATGTAAGTCCACATAGGGTAATTGTCCCCATCCAACCTGTCCTCAACAGCAAACATCCTGAACACATCTATGTTGTTGTCAGCCATGGAAAATGTCTGCACCTGATGTGAAAACTACCCAAAATGAGGAGAAACTGAGTGAGACTAGCATGTGCTATATAGAACAACCCACAATAGACTATATAGGACCTGTTATGTAGAAAACATACTGGAACACACCCCTTCTCGCTTTCTTGGGTTTCAATGAGCTCTGGAGGGCGTTTATAGGTCGACAATATTTTTGATTCGGGCTTATTTTGGCCTACGGTTCCACTACAAGCAGGCCTACACATGCAATTTTGTCACTTAGTGAAAACATTTTGTCATATAAGCACTCAAAACAGCGATTTAAGGTCTCAAACTCGTAGTTGAAAGCCTACACCGAATCTTGAATGATTACACTTGAATGGAAGAGCAAAGTAAGAGGAACACAATGCAATAAACAAATCTAAATTTGGATCATCGTAGCCACAGTAGTGAAGATTACAAGTTGGAGCAAGAAGAAGCTCTCAAACATACGTTGTCTTCTCAGTTTGTGCTGGCGACTAAGCCCAAGAAGATGCAACTTGCTCTAATACCAATTGTTGGAATTAGGGTTGCAAGAAAACACATAGATTGGAGAAGACAAAGGAAGCTTAAGGCACACAATAGAGAGTGTATTACTTAGTGTGCAATGGAGAGATAGATAGCCCTAGAGTGATGGGCGTAATACAATGCACGGGGGAAAAGACCTCCTAAAGAGAGAAAAAATGCCTCAGCAGTCCTAGTGTGTTTACACAGATCACTACCACATGTATATGGTAACACAAATTATGACTTGAAATTTTTGGAAATCTCTCACCAAGTGTCTCTTCTCAAACCGATAACCTTGGAGGTCTAGTGTGATTGCTATGTCCTGGGACTACCATCACCGCTATATGACAACTTTTTGTTGAGGCTTGTTTTGACTATTCAAGTGCTTGTGGACCATGTTGCGGTTAACTATAACCTTATGGAAGAAACCTGACCCTAATTTTGGTGCAGGTTTCAAAATGGAAGCACAATCATCTTTTGAGTGTAATTGATGTCAAGAATGCTTTTTCAACAATTCTCTAAATCTATCTGAGAACTTGTTTGGTGATTTTGCTTGGAATTTTTTTGGAATTACTCCGAGTGGAGTAGTGAGAAATGATGTTTGAGAATGCTTGCACATACTCATGGCCCTAGACCCTTATGGTTATTTGCAAGGGGAGTATTGAATGTTTTGAAAAGTGTTGTTTTTTACATATGTTCCGGACCCTTGTGGTTCTTTACGGTGAGAGTATTAATAAGTATGAGTAGTGGCCTCTATATCTCATGGCCCAGACCTTTTTAGGTTATTTGCGGTAGGAGTAATGAGGGACTTATTGAACAGCTCATGACCCAGACCTAGATGGTTATTTGCGGGGGGAGGGTTCATCAACAATTTTATGTTTCTATGTCTTGTAACATGCATAGGTGAGCGTTTGTGCTGCATTATGATGTGCCAACCACTTAATATTCCTAATTGGGAAAGATTTCTTGGGTATGTAATTTTAATGTATCAAGAGACATGTTAGAGATCAACACCGTCTGGGTGTGATGGCTAGTAGATCAAGAATTGTGAGGTTAGCTATTTCACTTTGGCCATCCGTTTGTGGGTGATAGGCCGAAGATAAGTTTAGCCTTGTTCCTAAATTCTCAAAGTGACCCTTCCAGAAATTACTGGTCATTCTAGGAGCTCTATCCGACATTATGGACATTGGCAAGCCATGGTACTTGAAGATTTGTGAAATAAAGAGGGTTGCCATTTGATGGTCTTTGATAGTCTTTCTGACAAGTATAAAATGAGCTTGTTTGTTGAACCTGTCTACTATCATCCATATTCTTGTATTCCATGGATATACTTAGGCAATCCAAAGATAAAATCCATGGATATGCTCTCCCATGGTGAATTACGGATTGGCAAAGGGTGAAGCAATCCAAGCTGCTTCCCTCTATCAAACTTTGTCTTTTGGCATACCACACATTTAGAAACACACTCTTGTATGTTTGATTTCATGATAGGCCAATAGAAATATGTTTCAATCCCCTTTAGGGTAGACTGAATCCCTCTATGCCCTGCATAAGAAGGAGCATGAGATTCATACATTACTTTCTCACGTAGTGAGCTAGTAACGCATAGTCTATTGTCACTACGTAACGCATAGTCTATTGCCATAGAGAAGATAACCATCTTGTAAAGTGGTCCCTCTTTCTTCCCTAGTGCAAGGGCTGAAATCACATCTCTAAAATCGGGATCAATAGCGTACTCATCTATCATAGAAGATAGATCATTGTGAGTTGCTATGGAAACCGCGTTCACTCTCGGCCATTTTGAGAGTGCATCGGCTACTTGATTATGCTTGCCAGCAATGTGAGCAATATGAAAATGAAATTGCAAAAGGAAATTTTCCCACCTCATTTGTTTTTCAGAGAGTTGGTCTGCGTCATGAAGTACTTAAGACTTTGGTGATCCGTTCGCAGAATCAAAGGAGTCCCCAATAAATAGTGCTTCCATGAGTCTAAGGCATGTAGAACTGCAAGGAGTTCCTTTTCATATATGCCTAGAGCTTCCTCAATAGTACGAGCCTTTAACTTTCATAGCCCATGGCGTGCCCTTCTTGAAGCAAAACAACTCCAAGGCAATCACTACAAGGATCACATTGGACCTCAAATGGGTTTGAGAGATTCGGTAGTGTAAGCACATGTTGAGAGATAATCTTTTCTTTCGAAAGCATTGTTCTCCTTGGAAGACCATGTGTACCTAACGTTTTTCTTTGTTAGGTCATGTAATGGTCCTGCTATTAGTGAGAACTTCTCTATGAAGCCTCTATAGTATGCAGACATACCTATAAAGATTCTTGAGAGATTATGTGACCTAAATACTGAATCTCTTGTAAGAAAACATCACTTTTCTTTCGATTAACAAAAAGTTTTCTCTCTCTTAGAACTTGAAATATTACCTAGAGGTGTTTCTTGTGTTTGTCTAATGAATTAGAGTAGATGATGATATCATCAAAGAACACTGTAGTAAAGGTTTGGTAAGGCCTGAATAGCTTCTCCATCAAGCATTTGAATGTGGCTGGTGCATTGGTCAAGCAAAAAGGCATGACAATGTATTTGTAAATACCAAACGTAGTTCGAAATGTGGTCTTTACAATGTCTTGATCAGTTATCCTTATTTGATGATAGCCACTTTTTAGGTCAATCCTACTGAAGTAGGTAGACCCTTGTAGATTATCAAATAGGTCTTCTACCCGTATAACGGGAAATCTATTCTTGATAATGATCCTATTTAGTGCTCTATAGTCGACACACATACGATATGTGCCATCTTTCTTTTTCACTAGTAGCACAGGAGAACAAAATGGAGATGAGCTAGGCCTAACCATGCCCTTCTCAACTAACTCATGCACGCATAATCTCCTCTTGTTGAGCTTGAGAAACTCTATAAGGAGGTTTGTTAGGTGGTGAACTTCTTGGAAGAAGTACAATTGCATGGTCATCATTGCCATGTTTAGGAGGTATCTCACAAGGGATGTTGTCAATAAAGACATCTTGAAACCCCTTGAGAAAATTGGATAACTCTAATTCCTTTTAATTGTGTATATTTTCTTTTGCTAAAACATAAGGTTCATTTTGAGAATCTTTAACAAAAATCATGTATATGGAAATAGGGCTCTTTATTGAATTGTTGAAAGATTGTGTATGTACAATGGGTATAGTGTTACCCATTTCCTTAGCATCTATATACATATCTTTTTCCCTGAACATAAAGGAGATTCTCCTTTCAGGGAATTTAACATTGGCAGCCATGCAATCAAACCATGGTGCCCCTAGGATTACATCCTCATGCTTGAGAGGAGAGATAAAGAAGTCCTCTTTGTCCACATAGCTTTGGACATGGAGCCTCATTTTCCCGCTTAAGGGAGTGACTAAAGCTTCTTGCCCCTTGAAAGCAATGTTTGCGGGTAGGACATCTCCCATCTCGTAGGCTTGTATGCCTAGCTTGGTGTCCAACTCTATAGATGTAAAATTGTGATTAGAACTAGGGTCAAAGAGAATAAAAGCATCATGTTCTCTTACCTTTCCCCAAGCATGGCATAGAGGAGATCCTTTGTGATGATTTTTCTCCTCTTGTATTTCGACCAAGGTAGCTAAGGAGGATCATGGCAGTTGTTCTTTTGGGGACAAGCGCGGTACACATGCCCTTATTTGCCGCACTTGAAACACCGGTTATCCTTGCAATAACGCTCAAGCTCTTCAGGAGAGAGTTTATTTTTGCCTTTGTAACCTCCCTTCTCCTTAGCTTTGCTGGAATTGCGCTTAGGAGACTTTTGGACATTGTCCTTCCCCTTAGGCTCATTGGAACCCTTGTTTTTAGGGGGCTTAGAATTCCTATTAGCCCCTGTTTGGAAATTGATTTGAGAGGACACCATAGTATGATGTATTTCCGCCGATATGGTGTGTGGCCTGTGGGAGTTGACATACTCTGCCATTTCTTCGGTTAAGCCCGCACAAAATTCCTGCTTTTGCTCTCCAAAATTCAACCTTTTTTCAAGACAGTGGCTTTGAGTTGTAGGTCCCAAAACTTGTCTACATATTTGTGGATGGATTCATAGGGAGAGAGCTTCAAGATTCTCCATTCGGTGAGTACTTTGTCTTTGGCATCGGTGGCCAAAAACTGCTTCATAATGGAAGCTCTTAAATCTTTCCATGTTTGTGGATCTTCACATTTGGCTCTTAGGCTAGACCACCATTTTTGGGCGGACTTTTGAAAGTGCAAAGCTACATGGCATAGCTTAGAGGACTCCGTGAAGCCCTCATCTCCGAGCGCCACATCAAATTGTTGGATAAAGGCCAAGACTTTGTCTGTAGCACCAAAAGTGCCATCGTAGCTAAGGAAAGAGATGCTCTTCCTCCCTCTTTGAACTTCTTCAGCTTTGATGACCTCTTCCATGCGGCATAGGATTTCCTATGGCCTCTTCTTTTTGATGGTTCAAAGGTTGCACCATCACTTTCTTCAAAAGATGAAGAATTTTAGGAAGAGGGTGGTGACCTCTTTCTTGCCTTTTTCTTTCCTTGATCTTTGTTGTCTTCACCAATCACTGTCATAAGAGGAAGAGGATGAAGAAGATGGAGAAGAGGGTTTCCTCTTTCTCGCCTTTTTCTTCTCTTGCTTTTTGTCATCCCTCTTTGAAGTATGGTGTGGAGAAGTATGTGATGGTCTTATGCATGTTGGAGGCAATGGAAAGCATTTAGCCCGCCGTCTTCGTGGAGCCATCTCTATTGAGGTGGTGGGAGACTCACTTCTTTATCGTTCCTTTGGTAGAGGCTCTCGAGTTCTCCTTTGAGAAGGAGATGCGTCATCAAGGAGCAAATTTCCGAGCCCTTCATAGTGATCCTCTTCTTCTTCCCAAATCGAAGAGAGACCTCTTTTGTAAGTCTTGCAAGGAGGCTTCCTAGGTGCTCTCTCGTCATGGTGGGGATCTTGGAGAATCCCATGGTCACGAAGCTGCCATTGCACTTCACTATGGATTGCCCATGGCTTATTGAAGCCTAGAAACAAGATAGTTAACAAGCATTGGGGCATCATTAGTAGCTTGCTCATTAGCAAAATCAAAGTTATCAACATTAATTTCACTCTCTTTACTATTTTCAGCCATTCTAACAACTTCTAGGTGTAAACTTTCTAGTTGTACTTTGGCACTTCAAGCCCTAGTTGCTACTATACCAGTGGCTTGAATACCATTAATTGCAAGGAATAGAAGAGAGGGTCATTCAACACCAAAACAACACCGACTCTTGTCAACCTTCTAATAGCTCAATAGTGGTTAAGCCGTAGGCAAGCGCCATAGGACTCCACTATTAAGACCATAGCTCTTGACGGTGATGCCCTGTTAACTGCACAAAGGCAAGCGCACTGCAAGTCTGAAAAATCCCTATTCTACTTACTCACATGCAATTAATAGTACCAACCATTGATAGATAGCTTGAGGACCTCCCTTCTTGAGCAAGAAAAGAGAAACCTTGTGCTCTGATACCAATGTAACATTTACTAGTCTAGTAACTTGTGTGTAGCGGAAAATAGCATGAGCATGGTCAGCATTTCATTAGAATAGATTCCTAATGAGAATAACAAGAGTGCTTGGGTGGAGAGAGCAACAAAAAGCATAACACCTAGTTAGATAGCATGAACAATACTTCAAAAGAGTGAGAAATTAAGCAAATGACAACAGTTGAGGACTAGATTTGGATGGAGCCGGTCCCCCCTCCAAAAGGCTTTCTATTATGGTTTTTCCCATCAAGAGAGACATTTTACAATACAATACTTTGTTTTCCTTAAATTCTAGCTAGTGTAATGAAGATGGAAACTTCATGCACTAAGAAAAATACTTATCGAACACAACATCAATTCCCTCACGGTCTCAGACCCAAGACCTCACACATCTTTGAAGATGGTGAGAGCTAGCGGGGTATAAGAGTAGATTTAGAGGAAGAAGGAGTATTCTTACAAGAAAGATGTACATCTCCTCACATAATCACTCAATATTAGCATATCTTAGCTTAGTGATTAGCATGGTAGAGGATATGAGCATGCATTGAAGCTTGGCTCTTGGTTGGATTTGCATCACAAAGCCAAGAGTTGTTGGTGTAGGCCTCCCTTCTCACAAGCTTGGAGTAGGTGATAAGCTTTCCATTAAATCTTGAGAAGGAGAGAGGGTATTCTTACTCCACACATGAGCTAGTGTGAGTGTGTAGGTGATAATGCCTTTGAAAAATCAGCCCCCTCTCTCTCTTGGTCAACCCCTCTTGCTAGCATCCTATTGGTCCTCCCCAGGCTTAGCCAATGATAATTAAGCAGCATAAGTGATAGCCTTCTGACATGTGTCCCCCTTTCCCATTTTGTGAGAGATTTAGGTAATTAATAAATGCAACTAAACTCTCATTGGACCCCTTTGCCTCCTGGCCAATAGGAATCAGGCAAGCCATTTGGCTGTTGAATGCTCATTGGAACCCTTGGGAAACTGTCCAATAGTCTTCTAGAGAGATTAACTCCCATTGGTTCTTTTATTAAGTGTTTTTAAATTAATTAAACTAGATTTACTCTAGCCTAATTCTCATTGGTCCACCTCCAAGGCCATCCAATAGGATTTGAGTACACCTTGAGGGCATCTAGGCTAGGGAGCTGACATGTGTCCCTCATTCACTTTGTGTAAAGGGAGCTTGTGTGTGTGTGTGTGTGTGTGTGTGAGTTTCTCTCTCCTCCCCTACTTGCAAGGATCGCCCCCTCCTATGTAGGGATTGATAAAGACTTTTTGTGACACACACTAAGCACCCAATTTCCCTAGCGTTTGACCTTTGGAGACACCTTTGAATTTTGGAACCTTAGCATTTTGGAACTCTTAATGGGCTACACCTTAGGGTCTTTTAATCCCTATTGCTGCACATTGCTATTTTGCAGATGGGCCCCCCTTTGGATCCCTATTTTCCCTCCTTTGGATCCCTACCAATATTCTAGCTTTTTCTCCCCTGGCACTTCCCCATATTAAATGATCATTTAGGAGAATTAGATATAATTCTTATTATGACACTTACTCCAGGCCTGAATCCTCTTTGATGATGTGGGTAAGATCACCGATGTCCAACTCTTGGGAAGAGGGTACTATTAGATAGAGTTCAAGTGTCTAGAGATGACATCTAAGGTGATTTCAATGAGCCTGCTTTGTATCCAAGGAGCTCAAGCCTACTTCAGACGATGGCATCATGGTTTTGACCAGACTATAAATGTGCTTGAGGAGGAGGTCGATTTGCCTATCTCGGTTTTCTTCTTAGGCATGAGGAGAGAGTACCTTCCTCTTCTCCCCATGTTTGAGACAATTTTGGAGTCTCTGCACACTGTAGCTTTAATTGTGTGTGGCCAAGGCCATGAGTTTACCTACTGTCTAGGTTCTTGTTCAAGGCACACACTCCCTCCCGAAGATGATACTTCTACCTTGTGTGAGTAGGGGTTGGATCAAACACAATGTGGAGTATTTGGGTCTCCTAAAATAGTGCTTCATTTGTAGACAAATGGGCCACTTGCCAAAGGCCTCAACACACGCTAGGGATCATACAACTGAAAATTGGCAGCAGGTGCCTATTGGTCACGGTGGTTGCAATCGACAGGGACAAGCTTGCTACACTACTCCCCCTCGTGGCCAACCTCTTGCAACTTAGCAACATTAGGTTCCGACGGGGACCTTTTTGACCCCCTTCAGCAAGACCCCCAGAGGAGACTCGGTCCTCTTCAACTCCTCCCCCTCCTCCTCCCTCAAACACTGCCGCTTTTCCTCCCTCGTCTCCCCCCCCCCCACCTCGTCCACCTTCATCTGCACCTCCCACTTCTCCTCTCTCGCGGGTGGGGCACTCAGCCTCATCTTCCAACCCCACTGCTACTCCTCCTCAGATGCAGGGTATTAGACACACGTCAATAGCAAGGTGCTCTCTTGGTGATGCTTTCTCCCGAGCCGTGTGGCTTGGGAGGGACAGCCCCATCTGAGGCTGCTGCTTCTGGGTCAGACTTCCCCTTTTGATGTAGTCCCTCAAGGTTTTACTAGCTTTGACATTTGCAGACAATGGGACCTCTTTGAATATAGTCTCATGCGATTCCTCTCCCACCACCGGGAGGAGGCTTGCTTTCCAGTCCACGTGCTCTTTTTAGCTCAAGGCAATGAGTCTTTGGATCCATTGGTAGGTTTCTCCTTTCCGCCGTGCGGCAAGGACCCTACAGAGCGGACCCTTCACACAGCTCTTGGCTAGCTCTAGATCTAGGCCACTGAGTTCTCACACCACACAGGGGACCTAGGGGTGAAAAACCCGGTATAGACACTTTGGCCTTCAACCAAGTTCAACGTGACACTGTTGCATGTAGCAAGTTGCAGGCACATTGTGGTGATTTGTTTGATGACACTCATATCCCTCCATGCTATGTATTTGTACATGAGGATTCTTCGACAGAGGATGTAGCCCTATGGGCTGCATGCTTGGCGTGGGCCTGGGTGGGACAGTCACTCCAAACGTGCTTTTCTAGAGGTTGCTCGGATATGGATTACTCCCCTTTCAATACAACCTCAAAGATAGCAAGGTTGGCTAGTATTGCAACATCTATTTTCTGTCATTGAGCCCATGAGAATTGTCTCATGGAAGTGCATGGATTAGGTGGTCCCCAATTTCAATGTCAGATGGGTCAATTGCATCAGGAGATTCATCGATGCCTGTGAGTGGTGAGATTGATATTCCTATGTTGTAGGAGTATCATCTGTGTGAGATCCGCATTAGACATGTTGGTCAATTTTGCATGGTCGCTATGAGGTGTTTTGGTGAGCTCTATTTGGACCTTGAGGTATCGAGGGCGGGGTATATATGACTATTGTGGATTCTTGAAAGGAGGCCATTGTGGGAAAAGGTATTATTGTGCCAAGTAGAGATCAGTGGGTTACTATATAGATTCAAGGTTTCCTCATGGGTTTCCTGAACATTTACACGCCCAATGTGGCAAGTGCATGTGATGAGTTTTGGTCTCATGTTGTTGAGTCTTTGCCGCATGTAGAGAAATGGTGTGCTAGGGGGGACTTCAACATGTTGGAGGACCCCTCTCACAGGATAGGAGGTGGCCATGATTTAGTGCATGGGGTGGAGTTGGCAGCTTGGGATCGGCTATGTATGACTATGGGGGTTTTTTATGTTTAGCAACACTCAGGTTTTGTGAGAACTGTCAAAAGAAAAAGAACAGACTGAACAGATTTTAAGCACTTCAATAAAAACTAAATTGAAAGAGAGAGCACATGCAACACAAAGTGGAGGAATTCTACCCCAAAGAGTATTGGCCCCAAACCTTGGCTCCCCTTTTGGTATTTCTTTATATTACATCAAAAGAGTACAAGCCGGTACTCCATCCTCTGCTCCTTCTCCCAGAAGAGGGCCAGAGAATGAGCCCTAGCCTCATATTTAAAGGACCTTGGCCATTAAAAGCATTTACATGAAAAGCTTTAAATTCAAAACCAACTAGTCCAAAAAGCATATGGCCCGAAAAGCAGCCATCACAATCTACAAAACTTTGTACAATCTACCACGTCAGCAAGCTAGTGCAAGGTGCAAAAATCCATACAATCTACCACATCAATAGATTAGCATGAACTATGGAAATCTGTACATCTACTGCTTTTTCTTCTTCATTTAGAGTTTAGGCCCTGGGTCAACATCTGCAAGTTGGTTCCGTTCTTCAGTGGCTTGATACGCAACAATTTAAGACAAAATATCACAAAACTACTGACGTGTCAATTCACTGAAGAACAAACAATAATAGAAGAAGAAGTCCTACCAACTTATGGGACCCCGTATGATGGGGCCCAAGTGACATAAAGAAATTAAAATAAATCTAGACCCTCACACACACACAAAAGATAGCATAGAAATTGATGACATTTGAAAGGGGGAATGGGGGAACATGCTCGGCACAAACAAAAGGGCCTCTCTATAGCTCAGGGTATCCACAACACCCCTATCCTTTTGGAAAACACCTTCAAAACAACACTGCACACTAGGAGACCACTGCCTGCTCGATTTCCACTATTCTCACACTCCACAAACCCACCACACCAAGCGTACCTACTACCAGGGCATGTATCTACCCTTACACACGCTAGTGCAGCTCAAAAATGTTGACTCATGGAAAGGCTCATTGTTGCAGGTGTATGGCAGTAGGCAATGTCGCAACAATGTGCTTGAGCCTGTGTCGGGCACCAAGTGTCACAGGTACCGTTGGATGTGTATGCTAAGTGGGCCATTTAACAGGCCAGACATGGTGCAAAAGATTTGCGAGTCAGAATGCTTGAAGATGCACGAAAACTTTTGTGAGGCATCGTACATTGTGGCAAGGGAGGAGAATATCAACGAGGTGATCTCTTTGGTGTTCAAAGTGCTGTGAGACACTGATTGTCGGCAATTGGAGGCGGTTCGATGATCTTAATTTGCGAGTGAATGCTTGCCATATCAAGGTTTTTTTTTTTTAAAGGAACATATGTTTGTTGTAGAGAATTCAAAAAAGAAGGTATGGCCGCGAGCTGCAGCCTGCATGAGGAGAAAAGTACGCCATCTGCCTGGTTCTGCATGGGAATGAGCTGCCAAGTGGGCTTGCATGGGAAAGAGAGACGGAATGGCCAAAGATAGGTAGGGCCGCCATTGCAATAGAAGGCAGCCGCGGGGTGGCCAGATAGTAAAAGCTAGGAGGGGACCAAGAAGGCGGGGGGGGGCAACAGAGAGGAGCCAAGAGGACCGAGGACAGTTCTCCAGACAGAGATGAAGGAAGATCAAGTGACGGGGCTGTAGCAAGGAAGGGCCACGTACCACCATCAAAGGGTGGAGAAGAGATTGATGCATGCCGTGAGGGGGTTGGAACGCTACAGAGAGGGTCCTAGAACAAGCACACAAGGAAGAAGAGCCACGAAGTGCTGGCTGTTGTAAGGTAGAGGATGAGTGGGAGCACCGATTGCTAGAAGGCCGTGAGGAGCGGCATAACAGGTAGGGAGACCACCTGGGTGTCGGGGCATGAGCTACAAGGAGCTGCGAGGGTCGCTGACTCCCACGGTGTAGATCAAAAGGGAGTACGAGGTAGGTATATTATATACTGGGTGTTTTTTCCATTTCCCCCTTCCCATCAGTGGTGCCCCCACTGAGGATATACTGATTGCTCAAGTGATGGCGTGGTGCAGTAATATGGTGCCAGATTTTGAGTTGGTGCTCTCAGGTGAACAGGATGCTAAATATTGGATCTCAGATGTAGAGCTCTGGATGTTGTCGATGTGGATGGTGACCGATGAAGCCAAGGCAAAGGCTGTGCCGCTGGTGATGCGAGGGAAAGTCAAAGCTTGGTTCGAGGGGTTGGAAGTTCTTGATCGGCAATCATGGAAGGTGATTCGAGCTTGATTTGTCAAAGATTTTAGCAAAGGCTTTAAAGTGCAGAAAAGTGGATTCTCAATTAAAGGCATTAAAGCAAGATGTGTCTGAAGACTTCAGTGTGTTTCTAAACAAGTTTGAAGATATTTGGAAGCAACTAGCTGCTGCTACCCAACTGCAAAGTGGATATGTTTTCAAGATCTAGAGGTTCATGGCGTGCTTGCATCCGAGGATTAGAGACAACGTGGAAGCGATGCGGATACCTATGAAGACATGGTCTATCTGGCAAAGATCAAAAGGTAGATAGGTTAAGCGAAAATTGAAGTTGGGCGTGTTGAAGCCAATAGATTCTATGCCTGTTGTTGCGGAGAAGCCAAGTATTCGTTGTCCAACCCAACGATGTTTCCAGTGTTTGAGTGCAAGGTCTGTTGAGTGTGTACAGAATTCTAATCATTGTTTTTGACAAGTATTGTTTGTAGACTTTTATCTTCACAACTGAGGACAGTTGCTTTCCAACGGAGAGGTATGTTATGGAAATGATATTTTATTGTTTATTGCAGCTGTGACAAGAGGAAAAGACCGGATCAAGCTAGGCGTATGCGAATGGAGATATATATATTGTACATTTTATTGTTTAAGTGCTCTTTTATGAGCTTTGGCCATTTATGACCGGTCAGCCAGTTTGTACTCAATTTGACCATTCAAGAAATCTATAAATGAAATACGTGCAAGAGGGAAATGGTCACTCTTGCACGGAGGGAGATTGCACCCAATGTCTATGTACTTCTTCTCTCTCGTCGTGCTGGTGTAGCACTCCGCTCTAGGAGGTGCGCCTGCACGTGCGTTGTCTTGCTCTTACTCTCTCTCTCTCTCTCTCTCTCTCTCTCTCTCTCTCTCTCTCTCTCTCTCTCTCTCTCTCTCTCTCTCTCTCTGTTCGCTTATGGCCTCGATTATGTGCTACGAAACTCGTTAGGTATGTAGATTTGTTTGTTTATGGCTTGCTCTATGCTATTTTAAGTATTTTGCAGGAAACTCCGCGCTCTCGTTTGTAGCAATTATCAATAGAAATGATTAAAATTACCCAAAAAAGAACTAGTTTGGATGATTTTCTGATAGTATATATACTATTTACACTCATCGAGAAGATATTCTCAGTGAATTTTTCCTTGATGATGGATTATAAGGGCATTATTAGGTAATTTTGCAAAAAATCACAGGTTAACATCAAACTTTTCCTCCCTCTTCAAACATTACCCATAATTACTTAGTACTTAGTGCACTTCCACCCCTCCTAGATTGCGTAATTCAAGACGACTGTGTGCATGGGTTGGACAATCGTGTCTATGCATAGCCGTGCTTGGCTCTACCATGCTATGAAGATCAATGCAGTTCAAACCATTATGATGTGCAAGAGCTGGGTCTTAAGTAATTAACTCAAGGGTTTTTGATGTCGAGGTTTGTTGCTGATGTCTTTCAAAGAGAAAATATTGTAGCTTGTGTGGTCTCTGTTTAATTGTACCCTCAGGATGCTTTAGCACACTAATTGCTTGAGCTGTTGGTACTACTTTTGACTGTTGTCGAGCTTTTTCTCGTCATTGGTAGCTTGGTCTGCTTAGTGTTGTATGGTGTGGTGGAGTCTTTTGAGACTTAACTTGCCATTGGTTGATTGGTTTTATGGTTTGTGGAGAAGATACGTGCTCCTTTTTTCTTCCAAACCATTTTCATGCTAGTTTCCTTTCTCAGAGATGCTCGTCTCGGTGTTTTAACCCTTGGAACCTTCTTTTGTTTTGTTGGTGAAGTTTTAGGCACCCAGATCTGAATTGGTTTATCCTTAAGCTGTGCTTTTGGTACCCAAATTTGCCTGACTCCTTGCATGCTACTTGTAGCATTTGATTGTCGAGGGGATGGAGAAGATTGACTACTTCGTGGTTTGGTCTGCTGATTGCTTCTTTTCCATTCCTCCTTGCTTGATGCAATTGGAACAATGAGTTTCCATCCTTTAGGTGATAGCTTTAGCTGATTTGTATCCCAATCAGGTACTTCTTTGTATGTTTGCATCCAGGGAATTCCAAGAATCTTCGTCTCATTCATGTGTTCATCTAGTAAGCATACAAATTGATGAGGACATGAACATCCATGTACTATCACGTTCAAGTTGACTACTCCCAATGTTGGAGTTGGGTTCTCGTTGCATCCTTTGATTGTCATTATTCTTGCTATCAATGCTTGACTCGTTGCCTTCTTGTACGTTGTCGGAAAGTGTGCGGTCTAGCTGGGAAGGTGCAGAACCTCTGGCTGTGAGAGTTTATGATGAGAGTCACAAACCCTTTGCGAGAAAGAGTTTGTAGAGAATCACCAACCCTCTTTCTAAGGGTGACAGAGAATCTAAGAGCGTTCGTGACAACAAAGTCACAAACCCTCTTTCCTATCGTGCTTGGAAATTGCTTGTTTTCGTAGTCGAGAGTATGATGAGAGGATCATCAAATCACATTCAATTTCACTTAAAAAGACCATTGAAAAACACTAATGTTTCAGCCATGAAACCTTGATGCTCATACAAGCATAATTCTCAATCAGAACCCAAACCTCTTTCATGGTATCATGTAGCCTTGCCCCCAATTACATAGTCGTCGTAACATCAAACAGTCGAAAGGAATGCTCGAGCTTCCACCTTCTTGGCAACCATTTTATGATTTTGCAGAGATTTAAGAGCTTTGAAAGTGAAGCCTACACACCATTTTGATAAGGGGAAACCAAAATTCACTCCCTCACTAGCTCAGATACAAGATTTTGAAGAGGTGGGACTGCCCTACACATAGATTGAGCAACCATGGAATCAATTGCACAGTAGAGAAAAATTTCTGATTTTTTCTGTAAAAATCCCCCTTCTCTCTCTTCCCCATGGCATTATGAGCTGATGTGTCAATTTTTGGGCCATTTTGCCACTTTGGACCAAAACTGGGCCATTTTCAGCTCATTTTTTACCCAAAAAATGCCATTTTTTATGTGAAAATTCCCAAGTGGAGTCAGAAAAATTCCTAAATTTGTGGGATCACTCGCATAAGCATAAAAAGCATAGACAAACTCTCAGAAGAATGATGAACCATCTCACTATTCTCCCTATGCTGCATGGCTTGTTGACCAAATACAGCAAAGCTTGGTGGTCCCCAGTGGAGGCTGCTACCTATGGGGCAAAGATAGAGCTAATTCCAAAGAAAGTGTTAAAGTATAATCTAGATGATTTTGAGGAGGTTGATAGCTTGTGGCAATATACAGTAGCCTCAGCCGAAAAAGTGAAGGTAACTAAACAGGTATTACATGAAGCTGGTGATTGCATACGTCATACAACAGGTTGGGATGACCCTGTGGACTCTTTATCGGTGCATGCCCATCTTGAAAAATGCTATAACAATGAAGCAATTGTGGAAGAGAAGCGCAGACATGAGAATGGAGATGTAGGTTCTTCTACTTCAAAGAGGGTTACAAGAGCTGGTGGAAGAAAAGATCCAGGACCTTCTTATGACGCTCCACCGCATGTGCCTCCTCCTCCTGAGATTCCTATGGAGGAGGCATCTACAGGGAAGAAGAAATAGCAAGGAAAAGCTAAAGCAAAAGGCCCTGCATACAAACTACAATCTGACATTGAAGCTGCCACAAACTTAAAGCAGGTATTGGAGGAAAGGATTTTGAATAGCAAAGTTGATTTTACCTTGGGTGAGGTTCTTGGCATTGCTAAACGCGATATTCATGAAGAAATTATAGATATCATAAAAAGAAAGAGACAAACTCTCACTAAGTCTATTCTTCCACAGTCTGAGGGTGAAGGGGAGTCACGTAAGGCACATGGAATACATGTCCAAGAGAGTGATTGCGCTGACAGTGTGGTAGGATGCTACCAGTCTTCTCGAAGATATGCACATGCTAGATTTGTAGATGATGATGATGAAGATGAAGCCTCCTATAAAAGCCACTACTCCAAAATTCATTGGGCAAGAGCTACAACAGAAACTTTAGTCAAGGTGGGCGATCTTGAGGAGCCATATGTTGCATTGATAGATCATGGCTTTGAGATCAATCTTATGTCCAAGAGTCTTTACATGAAGGGTAAGTGGCCGATAGACATAGACCATGGGTGGATGATTAGAGCTGCAAATAACTCATCAAGAGAGCTGTATGGGGCTTGTCCAAATGTGAAAGTGACGATTGGCAATGTCAAGGATGAGCAAAATTTCTTTGTGCAGGAGATGTCTACCTATCCTCTTATCCTTGGGCAGCCATACATGACAGCCGTTCGCATGGAAACAAAGGTCTTGGATGATGGTTCTGCTTATGCTAGGGTAAAGAGAAGAGATGGGAAGCGAGATGTGCAATTTTTGACAGTGTGTGTGAATCACGAGAGGAACTGCAATAGTCTTCGTGAGTATCCTCTACCAAAAGCGAACAAAGAGTTCAAAGAGTATAGGGAGACAAGGGGTTTTGGCCATGTACCATTGTGAAGCGGGATTGAAATGGTACAAGAAGAAAAAGATGAAAGCGAGAAGAAGCTTTTTCTCCAGGACCAAGCGGTAACAGAGCCAGGTTAACAGAGTCGTTTTATGTTTTATGAAGCTTGAGGATATGAAAAGAAGTGTGCGACAATATGTATATAGTGTATAGAAATACATGAAAGAAACTGGTCTCATAGAGGATAGTGAATACATTTCAGGTTTCTTTGAACAAGTTTGTCATATAGATACTATGCTTGAGCTTGAAGCTATGATGGATTCTAGCATGCAAGATGGAACCCACATTGTGGAAGTATGCTCTATGGAAATGTATGATATGATTGAGCCTTTTGAAGATAAAAAAGATTTCAATGCTAATGAAGGACTGGAAGTGCTTGTGGAGACCAAGTACAAAACGGTGGCAAAGAAAGTGAGACCAGTGGCCTTACCTTTACCCCCAGATTGCAGGAAAAAGCTAGAGCAAGCTTCTTTGCAGCCGAGTCTCAGGGATCCAAAAAGAACTGGACACAAGTTCACAATTGAATCCCTAAAAGAGATAAAAGTTGGCTGTGAAGAGTTTTTAACAGAAGAAGAGAAGAAGAGTTTTAAAGAAATGCTTTCAAGACATGGTAAGGCTTTTTCTTTCCAGCCACATGAGATAGGGTGTGTTGATCCTAATGTTGTTGCACCTATGGTGATCTTCACTATCCCTCATGTACCTTGGAATCTACGCCCAATTCCGGTTCCGAAAGCACATTTGCCAAAGTTAATAGAACTACTTAATGAAAAGATTAGCATGGGTATCTTGGAGCCTTTTTGTGCACCATATTCAAACAGGTGGTTCACTGTGCCTAAGAGGAATGGAGCTTTGCGGTTCATACAAGATATGCAACCTGTAAACAAGGTTACCATTAGGAATGTGGGTACAGGTCCTATAGTGGATGAATTCATAGAGCCGTTTGCAGGGAGGCCAATTTACTCAATGGGAGATCTCTATTCAGGGTACAATCAATTTCAGCTAGATGTTGAGAGTAGAGATCTGACAACTATGAAAACACCTTTGGGACTGGTAAGGATGTGTACCTTACCTCAAGGAGCAACAAATTCAGTTGCACATATGATGAATGGGATGAACAAGGCTCTACGTGACTTCATACCTCAAATCACAATGCCATTTCTTGATGATGTGCCCATCAAAGGATGTGAAGACAAAGATAAAGATGAAGCTATGGAGTTTGTTGCAGACCATATTGAAGATTGTGAGAAGATTTTGACAAAGCTCAAAGAAGTTAATCTTACCCTGTCAGGGAAAAAATCTGTATTTGGTGTCAATGAAGTTTTGATTGTGGGGCATATGTGTGGTCCTTATGGTAGAAAGCCCTGTCCAAAAAATATGGATGCAATCAAAAACATGAAAGAAACATGTACAACTATAACTGAAGTTCGAAGATTGCTTGGTGCTTGCGTCTTCTACCTTATTTGGATACCACATTATGCACATGTAGCAGATCCCCTTTATAGGTTGTTGAGAAAGAATCAAAAGTTTCGATGGGAAGAAGAGCACACAAAATCCATGAGAAAGCTAAAGAAGCTACATCTTTCATCACCAACCTTGAGAAAGGTAGACTATGCATGTGAGAGACCTGTCATTGTGACAGTAGACATGAGTCCTACAGGGATAGGATGGGCAATAGGGCAAGATGATGATGAAGGAAAAAGGTATGTGGTGAGATTTGGAGCCAAGATTTTGAGTTCTCGCCAACGCGATTATGCATAAGTAAAAAGGGAACTATGGGGGGTGGTTACAGCATTGAGGTGTGACAAGGAGTACTTGATAGGGGCATCAGTGGTTGTGAAAACTGATTGTTTGCCACTTCTTGGAATGATCACAAACTGTTCGACTCCTGATATTGCAATGCTGCGATGGATAGCTACATAAAGTCCTTGAATCCTGAGTTCAAGCATATGAAGGGAAAGATAATCCAATGGCAGATATGCTATCTAGGGCAAGGTATGAAGGTGAACAGGATATAATTATTGAGGAAGATGATGTTGGCACAAAGTTTTACACTATTGATCGTGCAAAGAGTAGTCATGCATGTTTTCTGTCTTCACTTGACTCCTTTTCAGAGGAACTATATGAGGATGAATGGATCTTGATAGGTCGCTACTTAAGTACTCTGCAGAAGCAGGATGATTGGACTCAACAAGAATTTAAGAGGATAAGAAGAAAAGCATATGGATACTTATTGAGGGATGGCTACTTATGGAATCATCCTAAACGAAGAGATGGAACATCCTTGCGCGTAGTATGCGATAAGGTTGCTCAGCAACAAATCATCAAGGAGTTCCATGAAATTTTATGGGCAGGACATTGAGGTGTATGGGCAACATTTTCCAAAGTAAAAGAAAGGTATTGGTGGAAAGGGATGTATAAGGATGTGGCTCAGTTTGTGGAGTCTTGTGTGACATGCCAAATGTATTCAAATGTACGGCATCATGATGGACTACATCCTACTTATCCATTAGCCATGCATTACACATGGGTTGTGGATTTGGTTACAATGCCTTTGGGACTTTGGCAAATGAGGTATTTGGTGCTTGCAATAGAAGATTTGTCTAATCAAGTTTGAAGAGCGAGCATTGAGGACAAAGAGTACACAAGCTATATGTAAATTTCTTCTTGAAGATGTGATCTATCGCTATGGGTGTGTGGGAAAGATAATTGCAGATAGAGGAGAATTGGATGCTGATGAAGCAAGGGAATTCTTCTCTAGAATGGGCATCAAACTAGATTTAACTTGTGCTTATAACCCAGAGGGAAATGGCAAAAGTGAAAGAGGGCATCCTCCAATAATCAAAGCTTTAGCTAAGGCTTGTGAAGGTAAGCTTGGAGAGTGGCCAAGGTTACTGCCATTTGCATTGCAAAAACTACCAACATTGGAAGATTTGGAAAAGCTAGATGAGTAAAGGCTAACTGTCGTAGCTCACATCTATGCACAAAAGCGAAAACAAAAAAAGTTATTTGATTCCCACTTAATCACAAAAACCTTCAAGAAAAGGTACTTAGTTTTAGTCTATTCCCTTAAGCAACACATTACCAAGTTTAAGAAAAAGGGAAATGGACCATTTATTATTAAAGATGTATCTCCAAGTGGAGCAGTAAAATTGTCCACCCTAGATGGTGAACCAATGGCTAATTGGATTAGTGGATATCGTTTAAAGAAATACAATTTGCCACTAACCAATGAATTGCTAGAAAGAATGCATGCAGGCAAACAAAGGAAGATTAAACGACAGCATATTATTGATGAAGCCCAAGAGGAAGCTCGGCTTTGGGTACTCAAAAGGAAAGCTGCTCTAAAAAATCAACAGATACCGATTCACATCAACACGCTGGAAATAGATGACCAACAATGGGAATTACCTGAAGATGTAGTTTTAACAGATGATGACTGGTTAGACGGAATGGACCTGCACATCAAAGTACAACTCAACAATCATAGCACGAATGCTTTGGTCGACACAGGAGCTAGAGTAAATGCAGTAAATTATTCCACGTTGTCGTGATGTGGCACGTACATAGTGTGGAATAAAATCATTCACCTCACTTTTGACACGTCTTGATCATGGAAATAAAAGCAATCATGTACATATTGGGATATATGCTAAAGCGGCTACTGCGGTCGCTATGCATGTATATACCTATCCGGGGAGTTGTGGCCCTGGATGTGGCACATTTGAGTGCTTTTCCACTTGATAAGATGCTTAATTTGTTTTAAAATGTATATATTTCAATTGTTTCATGGTGGCACACTCATCTCGCCTATAAAGATTGATGCGGGTAAAAATTGCCAAAAATAGCAGCTATCAGGCGCCGTTGCAGGATTGCATGGAAAGTCACCCAAAATGGTATATTGATGGAAAATGATGCTTATCTATGCCTTTTATGCTTATGCAAGTGATCCCACAAATTTAGGAATTTTTCTGACTCCGTTTGGGATTTTTCACATCAAAAATGACATTTTTTGGGTAAAAAATGAGCTGAAAATGGCCTAGTTTTGGTCCAAAGTGGCAAAATGGCCCAAAAATTGACACATCAGCTCATCATTCCGCGGGGAAGAGAGAGAAGGGGACATTTCTGGTGAACCTGATGCGAAGGAGCTGGGGTGGGGGTTCAAATACTTGTTTTGAATGGTTTGATTACAAATAATTAAAGCTATGGATCAGCAAGAGCAACAAGGCATGCGTTTTGATCAAGGCACAATGCAAATGTTTCAAGCATTCGCCATGTTTATGCAACACCAACAGGCTGTAGAAAGAAGGGAGGTGTCAGCTACCAAAGCCCTTCAAGCTATTGTGAACAAAATGGACCAATTTGAAGGGAAAGATGTCACAAAGTTTCTTCGTGGTTATGTAAAGGAGATGGAGCTACAATGCGTTCCAGAGGTGGACATGATTCGTAGTTTTGAGCTTGTTGTGGTCCCCGAGATTAGAGACCATGTAAGGGGAATCAGGGAGGAGCATGGAGAAGGTTGGGAGCAATTCAAATTATCCATAAAGGAGGAATACTTCATGGAGGACTCTGAAAGGGCTACAAAAAGGACCTTCTTGGAATGGGTTGCAAAGCCAAAAGAAAGACTTTTCATCACCGAACTATTGAGAGAGTTTGAGCGACGCTATGCTCAACTGTTAGGAACAAATCGGGCTACTTTGGATAGTGAGAAGACCAAATTTTTCCTTCAAGCTGTAGGTCATGAGCTCCAAGAAAAGCTAGAGCTACTCCTTGAAGACAAGAATACAGAATAGGGTCTAAAGGCTGAGTGGAAAGAGGTTGAAGACGCAGTCTCATTGCTTGCTAAGAGGCAACCTCGTAGGGACAAGATGGTGGTGAATGGTACTACCTCTCCTCCTAGCACGTCATAGATTCCACCAAACCCTACTATTGTGAGTACAAAAGTTGATAATTCAATGCTTGATGAGCTTGTTAAGGGCATGCAAGAAATGAAGTTAAAGCTAACAAGGCTTGAAGAGAAATGACAACCTGTTGGCAGGACAAAAATACCAAAGCAAAGAAGGATTTGTGCACAGATGCATATGATGTGATGGCACAGACCATGGGAGAAGGGATTGTGATAGCTTTAGTGATTCCTTAAAAAGAGATCTTGTGTTTTTTAAGGATGGCAAGATCCATCTGCGGGAGATAGGTATGCCATTAGGAACTAACTTTGGAAAAGGAGGTATGCGAAAGCTAGTGGAGGATATGGTGAACAGTCATGCTATTTGATTTTCGATGATACCATGATGTTTTTTTGTTGATACCATGGTTATTCTCGGTGATATCATGATGTTGTTTTGTTGATACCATGGTTATTCTCGATGATACCATGATGTTGTTTCGTTGATACAATGATTATTCTATGATGCTTTGCGTTGATACCATGATGATTTATTCATTTTTATTGATACAATGATGATATTTTGTTAATACCTTGATGATACTCATTGATATCACTACGTTGATAAATGTCGAGTTATGTAGTATACACACATGTCATTTGCATTACGTATCATGCATCTTGTACTTTTTATGCTCATACTTTATGTCCACATATGTTGTCGTGCGTATATATGTCGTCAAAAGAGTGACGTTGCAAACCATCTCTTATGGCATTGTGAACGTAATTATTTCACTAACGATGCTAATAATTTTCATGACTATGTTTTTTTGGTGATCTATGTAGGATTGATCAAAGAATTGATTTCATGAAGACAAACTTCGTGACAATAAAAGATTTATGAAGACAAGTTTGGTGATGCCATATTGATGACAACATGAAGATATGTTTGGTGATGCGATAGTGATGACAAGCTACATAGAAAATTCATGGAGACACTTTTGATTACGAGCTAATCGATAGCCTTTACACCTCTTTATTGAACCTTTGTATTCATTATTGTATTTGATAGGATACGAGTACTGTAACTCCTCATAGAACATTCATTGTAAAAGGAGTGATGTAGCTCCTCATAAAATACTCATTGTAAAAGGAGTGATGTAGCTCCTCATGAACTTTTGTATATTCAATGATTTTTATAATATAACGGTGGGTGTATATAGAGCTGTGGGTTTTTCCCTTGATCCCCCAAGGGTTTTTTCATCCATAGTAAGGGACCCTTATTTGTGCGGGGATGTTGAGATTATATGTGAAAGCTACTCAATATATGGCTTCTCTATATATGGCACCCAGGTCCCCTCTATATATACATCATCTCATGTGTGTATTCTACACACTTTGGGGTTCTATTTCTGTGCACTCTCTCTCTCTCTCTCAACATTACAGGCACTGCATTATGTCCTGGATACGGAAGTTATTGTTCCAACACAGGTTGAGGTCTTTCCATACCCATTGGTGGTCTTTGAGCTTGGGCCATATTAGGCTGATATCTGTACATGGGTTGTTCTTATGGCCTCATGGGTACGTACTGAACATTCCCATCATACTTTGGTGTGAAGTAGCACTGGTGGGTCTCATGGTTGGTCCATTTACCCTCGATTGCAAACCATTTTTGTTGCCTAGTTGGTTGTCCCTATTGAGGTATTTGTTGTCCTGGTCCCCTCATAGGTTCTTTTTGCATGTTGTTCATCATGTCGTTCATCCTTTTAACACTAGAATGGTAACATGGCACTTTTATGTCCTTGGACACTTTTGTGTCTTGTTAAGTGACCATTTTTCTTGAATTATTTGAAGAGTATGAAAATGGATTTCTAGGTGCTATATATCCACAAAGTTGCCTTATGAGCTGAAAAAAACTTAGCATTTTTTTTGATCGATCTCACCATTAACCTTACTCTTGCACAACATTTTTGAACCTAAACTGTATGAAAAAACGAGTCCTGTTTTTGGTCTTTTTCGATTTTTGGCAACTATACCACTCTAAACTTCATGTTTGTGAGGTTTAGATGGCTAGAGGTTAGGCCTTCATAGTTCTCAACATGTTTTGATGCTTGTAGGGAGAGCTAAGTGTTAAAATTGAAAGTTATGACCAATTTACAAGAATTGCATAATCCTGTTTTTTGGCCAAAATTAGCACTTTTAGGATTTTTTTGGGGGCTTTCTTGATATCCAAATTCAATTTTGATTGTGTAAGTGTAATATATAACATAAAGCTAATCTATATTGAGTTTTGGGGGACCTAATATGCTATATAGCATAGTATATGATGATGGTTGAGTTTTTTGATTGCTGAAGAATACGATACATTTTAGAGTAGCAAGTATAAATTTCTCAATATTGCTAGTTTCTTAGGCCAATTGTGTGTATTTTGTAGTTAGTAACCATATCTAATCATAGACTAAAAACTTGGCTAGATATTGAATAGTTTCTATGGGTTTCTAGAGGTCATAATGCTAAACCCAGTTTTTTCATGTTTGCTGTATTTAGCACTTTATCATTGCCCCCAAGGTTCCAATTGTAAGAGATCCATTATCCTTTTGACATGCTCTATGGCTCCTTTTGAATCCAAAGGCCCAAAGGGAACTAAGAAAACATGTATATAGTATCTGTATTGAGCGTGACTATAGAAACTTTGATGATAGGTCCGTAGAATGGCAAAAATGCAACTTTTTTGTACCTTTTTTTTGCCCAAAAAAAAATTAGTTAGGTAAAAGTAACCATATGTTTTGGTCACCAACCCATTGAAGTTAACGGGGCATTTTATCTCATGTCCTACAAAAATCCTCACTCTTATTTATATGCAATCAACCGTAAGAAATTGCTGTTTTGGGAAAAATGCACTGGTCCATCAACTTTGGAGGCTTGTAGTGACCAAGGGATGAGAAAAATTACAAGTTTCTTATTTTTTCCATATGTAGTAGTTATTGAACTATAAGCTCATGAAAGGATTTTTCAAAATGAGTGGATCTACTATGGTTTTGGAATTTTTTCCCAAAAACCTGAAAGGACACTTTTATGTCCTGTTAGGTTACCATTCTAGTGTTAAGCATATCTTCTATGGCTGAGAGTGGTACTGCAGCAGTCGTTCCCACTTGTGCTGGTTTAGTGGATGTTGTTTTGTCACTTTGGTTATCCTGGGACATCTTCTTCGTTGAAAATATCAATTGTCTCCTGAGTTAATAGCATCTGACACACACTCTTCTAGGGTTGTATGCTTTTTACTATAGAGAGTATAGCATGAAGTTATTTGTTTAGCAATCCTTCTAGAAACAAGGATACGAGTTGTTCTTCTGGAGGTATCTCTAGTCATGGGAATCTGGCAATGTATTGTTTCATTCAAGTTGCACAATCCCTAACAGACTCACCATGTTTCTGTTTAAATCTGTATATTTGAGCTACCGTATTGTGTTTGATCCCCGTTTTGAAACATGCAGCTAGAAATCCTTGAGCTAATGTGTTCAAGTCCATGATTGACCTCGGTGGAATTTTTTGGAACCATGTCACAACTTTTCCTTCTAATGTCATTCCAAACCCCTCAAATTGAGTATGGAAATCAAATATACGCTTTGCTCTTAGCACTTGCTTAAAGCTTGCTAAGTGGTCATATGGATCCCCTGATCCACTGTATTTTCTGACCCATTTTTAAAAATCAACTGGTCTGATACGTCTATTTGGTTCAACTCCAAGTCTTCTGGGAGTTGGTCCTGTTCTGAGTCCTTCAAACCAGTCTGTTGGAAATAGTGACTCATGTAGCCCTAGACTGACCTTAGTGTCACCCGGTTTTCTACGTGATGAGGTGGTTTCTGGTTTCTTCACATTACTCTCAGATTATCTCTCACGGTATTCATCTCTTGGATTTGTTTCTAGTCCTTGCCCCAAGATCCAATCCCTTATGGAATACCCTTGATATTTGGTTTGCTCTACCTCCTCAGGAGTCATTATAACAAAGTTGCTATTATAACAATCCCTAAACAGGTAGGTTGGTAGGTCAGCTGATCCCTTATCTTCGATCTTGAAGATATAGATGATCTTCTTGGCCGTTAGTTGTCCTGGTTTGGCATGCAAAGTCCACAAAAGATCTTTTATGTTTCTATCTTCCCAACAATAGATCCCGATCATAGGATTATCCGTACTACGACATTTCAAAGGCTTCAAATCTACTTGATCGTATCCCTCGAATTCTAAAATTGGTGGTCCTTCTTTTGCTGACATATCTGGGATTATGGTGTTCACTTCTAAACCTCATTTGTCTACCACATCAGGGTTTTCGGCTTGTACATACTGAGTTTCGTTTATGTCCATGTACATTTTTCCCTGTTTGTTTTCCCTAACCTCTTCTTCAAACTCAATACCATGGTCATCAATGCAAATAGCATACTCCCCGTTAGAGTCTAAGTAAACTTGCGCTCCATGGCGGCTAGTCTTGTAAAAAGATAGTATATGCTTATAGCGCATTGTCGTTCCAATTTTTGAGTGAGTAGAGTAAGAAGACATTTGGATGTTGAATCTGAAAAAGTGTCTGAAACTTCTTCAAGAATTGTGTGCTAGAAATTTCCTTGATTCACGCTTTCTTCAGTGGATACTCTACTGGAGGTTTCTCCAAGTATGCCTTGATTTTTAGTACACGACGAGATCTAAGGTTCTTATAGACTTACGAAGCCCTGGATAGAGTACTCACCTTTGAATTGACTTGTTGTCAATTTCCACTTGATTCGATTGCAACTTTCTGTCAAGCCACTGATTCCTCCTTCACAACTTGATTCTTGTACAAATTTGATCAAGTTAGCTATCCTTCTATAAAGACAATAGAGTTTTTGATAACTCTTGTGATTGGTCTCTGTGTATACTTCAAATCAAGCTATGGGAGTCAAAATTTTTAGATTTGAGTTTAGCAAAAAATCAAAGGTTTAATCTACAACCTGGAAACTAAGTGAACATGTACCAATTTTGATCCGATTGAACCCAAAATTGCCTGGTGGCTTTATATTATGTTGGTCTAACACTGTATAAGTTCAAAAGTCGAAATTGATGTCTCTGGATAGCAGAAGTAGATAATCGTGATTATTTACTTTTATCAATTTTTTACACTCTCTGTATTGGTTTGGCAAGTATACAACTTGTTTAAGTCACAAGACTAGTTTCAACAAGTTTGGACAAAATCTGATCAAGTTTATCAATTGTTTTGTGTTCACAGACTCTGATTTCGAGAATCTGGCTTAAGTCTCACTTTTGGGATCTAAATTTCACCAAAATTGATTTGTGAGCTCTACTTGATGTGCTTGACCTTCTGTGTACTCAAATGTGAAAATTTCTGAAGTTTTGAAGCAGATATAAATAATTGTGATTATTTATTCCAGCTATATTTTTACAAACTTTTTCCCAACTGTGTCAAGCCACTAAAGAGTGGAGCCAACTTGCAGATCCCGGTTGAGGTGCTTAAACCCTAGAAGAAGAAGAAGCACAATCAGCAAGAAAATAAGAAGCAGTAAAAGAAGTTTTACCTACTTGCAAAGTCTTGCCAAATGACCTATTTTTAAAGACGAGTTCCCATCAACTTACGAGACCCTGCTCGATGTGTCCTAGGGGACATAAACCCATTAAAATAAAGCTGGACCAACACACACACTCAATCGTGCAGAGCATGATGATGTGACAACAATATGGACACTCTAGATTTCACGCTGACATGTTGACGTGAAAGTTGTACGGATTTCCGCAAAACACAATGGTAGCTTTTGGACGAGTTGCTTTTAGAGTTTGATGCTTATCATGTAACTGCTTTTGAGAGGCCAAGGGCCTTCAAATATGAGACAAGGGATCATTCTGTGGAAAGTTTCTGTGTAAAGGTGCAGAGGATGGAGTACCGGTAATGTACAGAGTTCAAGCAATATAAAGAAATAACGAAAGGGCGTCAGCGTTTGGGGCCACTGCTCTCTTAGGGTGGAACTCTACCACTCCTTGTCTCGTGTCGTGCATCTCTTTCAATTCAATTATGATTTGAAGTGCTTAAAGTTTTTTAGACTACTCTTTCCATCATCACATCGTGCCATCCCTGTGTGACAGCATGCTCTATTTGTAGAGAGATTCCACACAAACAACTTACTCTATGTGATCTCCTTCACTCTAAGTAGTGGATTTTTCATGACTCTTTCCATGATTCTTACTTTGCAAGCCAACATTCAGAGGTTTTATAGAGCTATGCATACTCCAAGACATGATATGCAACTTTTCCTCCCATGCTTTGCTGTCTCATTGAATCTCAAGAGGGGATAGGATAAACAAAGATTTCCCTTCCATACAGAGAGAGATCAATCGGGTCTACAATGCGTGCAATCAAGTATTTTGTAGGGGTATTGCACAAGAAGCTAGATCAGGTGCCAATTGATGCTTTGTATTTCTATGAGCACTAGTTTGAAGGAGAGATAGTCAAGCTAAAGGTTTTACAAACTAGAGGTCTAGTCTGGCACTTCAAGACAAGGCCAGTGACTCTAGACATGTGTCTGCAATTGATGGCTCCTTTATCCTTGGATGAGTTGAGAGATGGTGTGCAAAGTTTTACGCATTCCTCTTTTTTCTTCCAAGGAAGAAGGTTCTTCTTTTAGTTAATAAAATTTCCCAATGGGCTACAAATTGTCCCTGTTAAAGAGGGCTACGTAAAAATGTAGGGAGACACTCCCATGAAAAGGTAAAATATATACAATGATGGCCAAATTAGGAAGTCGGAGGAGGAAATAAACACATCGGTCTATGGTATTTCCATCTAGTCATGCCATGAACCATGGTGAAAGAGGGCCCTGGTTGCCAAAGTCGCAAGAAGGCCTTGTGTTGTTTTCAGATGCAGTCAAAGCTTCATGAAGTCTCTTAAACTTGCCCTAAGTGTATGGATTAGCTCCAGCCAGATGGCACATACTATCTCTGCTGGTGGCCAAGTCAAGCCTTGAAGATGCTAAAGCAATGGGCTCTCTAGATTAACCACAATGTCTGGTTGTTGATCATAAATGAGCTTCCAACAACTCTCTATTTTTTGTTCCACTCCTAAGGTACAAGCTCTATGGTAGGTTGAAGTGTATGTCGGCCCTCTTATATCACGATCATCCTACTGCTCAATGAAATGATCTCAAAGCAAATTGTTGGGATTGTGGGAGGGGACCAAACTGCAACACTATGTGTACTAGCTAGCTATACAAAGTGTAGGCATGACCATAAGAATCCAAAGCCACACCTACCATGCCATGGGGAATCCTACAGATAGTGGTGTTGGGTTTCAAGTGGAAATGATGCCCTCGGGTCCCATTGCACTTGCATCAATGTAACAGGGACGGGCACCACCTGCCAATGAAAAAGAATAGACTAAACAACTTTAAGCAATTTCAAATAATACTGAACTAATAGATATGCACGACACATGAGACGGGGAGTGGCGGAGCTCCACCCCAAGAGAGCATTGACCTCAAATGTTGGCATCCCTTTTGGTATTTCTTTATATTGCTTGAACTCAGTACATTTTTGGTTTTCCATCCTCTGCAGCTTCACACAGAAGCATGCCAAAGAAAGAGCGCTTGGCTCATATTTAAAGGCCCTTGGCCTATGAAAAGCATCAAACTCTAAAAGCATATGGCCTCAAAATTTTGCACTGAGAAGATACCCATCGTAAATCATGGAAATTTGTACACCTACCACGTTAGCATGAAAAGCATCAAACTCTACAAGCATTTGGCCTCAAAATCTGGCATTGAAAATCTTCCAGATGTGAAATCATAGAAATCCGTACACCTACCACGTCAGCATGTTGCAACATGAATTGCGGAAATGTATACAGTTTGCCATATCAACAACCAACGTGAATTATGGGTTGTTCGTACAACTACCACGTCATCAATTTTTACACTATCTTTTGTGTGTGTGTGGGTCTAGCTTTATTTATTGTCTTTGTGGCACTTGGGCCGCATTGGATGTTCCATAAGTTGGCGGGAACTCGTGAGAACCTGTGTTGAGCAAACCTTAATTGAAATGAGGACCTCTTGTCACGTGAAAACCCCCATCTAGCATGGAGTTGCAAAATATTTGGGCCTTACTTATGAGTTGCTTACAACAATAATTGATGGAAGGAAGATTTAATTTGTCCCAAATTTCATTTGTACCACTTCTCGCAGATACCTATCTTGTCTCTTTACCAAGTAAAGAAGGAAATTAGGTGTGGGATTATCCTTTTATGTCTGTGTATTTTGCAAAAAATCCTGTGAGGCAATATAGCCTCTACAATCTTGACACATTCTTTGCAACCCCCTCAAGGAGTGGTGTAAACTACAATACAGTCCCCAATAGTGAAGGTTGGACCCTTTGCCAAGAGACATGAGGTTCGCTACCAACCATGTGGCCTCGCTGTGTGCTGACAATAGGGTTTCATGTAAGTGTGTGCCTCAAAATTCTCCTCGATGCATGTGGGTTGGCGTTGCTCAAGGATAGTTCATAGCTACTCCTAAGACTAACGCATCTCTTTCTTAGGCACTTTGTGCAACTACATGAAAATCTAGCAAGTGAAAGGGCTCCATGGGTATGAATCCAGTGAAGCAACAACTCTTGCTAGGGCTTCTCTCTTGGAAGTAAACCTTTGACAATAAGATTCCCAAGGAGGAATCTACTCTGTCGTGCTGGGTCGATGATCCCCAACACTCCGAAAGAGCAAGGTAAAGTGATGATGACCTTCCAAGAGACTTTGGCCAAAGTAGAGTATGTGTTTTTCCTTGAACGTAGAAAATTCTTGATCAACATCTCTTGTTGGCTGATGCAAGAACTCTAGAAAATCCAGCAAGACATAAGGTACCACATAGTAGCAAGAAGCACATGGTTCGCACTTCAGCAAGAGAAAGCCATGCCAAACTCCAATGAAGCAATTTCTCGTTGATAGAAAGTAGGAGAGAAAAAATTTGTTGCTTTGACAACAAAACCAAGCCAACATGACAACCCAAGTATCATACTTGTATTCCTAGGGGGTCCACCTAAAGCCCTCTCCAGGAGAGCAATCAAACATGGGAGCACTACCTACCTAGAAAGCCATTGTCTTTTGCTAGTTAATCAAGGCTCTAGACGCACAAGAAAAACAGCTCAAGAGAGTTCTCACACCCGCCGTGCATGTTGGCGTCCAAGCCCTCCAAAGACAAGCCTAAGTTATTAGCAAACTCAATGTCCAAATGCTTATCTCTCGGAATAGGTAGCCACAGTCCAAGCAAACCAACCTCCCATGAGGTAAAAAAATTTCTCATCACCTCAGCAAGAGGGTAGCCGTGTCATTGTGACCATGGGAGCATGAAACAATCCTTTCTTTCTCCTACCAACAACACTTGACTGGGTGCACATCGGGAGCTAACACCCCTCTTCTCTTCAGTACTAGGGAGTAAAGCATAAATTATTGAAGCCATCATTAAACTAGAGTCAAACAATTCTCAAATTGGCACCTACAAGTTTAAAATAGGTACAATCCATATCAAACAATTTCAGATAATATTTTCTCAAAAGGTATCTAAATACAAAGCAAACAAAAAGGTCATTTAGGGTTTCTTTCAGATAGTTGAACTTTGAGGACAACTGGTTTGTCCTTCTACATCAATCTGATTGTTTGGTTCTGGATCTGTCGTGCCAAGGCATGCCCAAGAGAGCAATTTAGTAGCCCAACTTCATGATGTGAAAATCAGCTTTTCCTTGGTACCCTTCGATGGTCACTAGAAGAGTGGGTAACTGGGTCAAAGAATATTAAGACTTTCAAGCCATTGATTTTTCTATTATTCTTTGCATTCATTTAAACTTTCCATATTTATGTTGTAAATATTAGGTACAAGTCCAATGGTAGGTCTAACTCTCTTAGCGGGAGATGGTCTTGCTGGTCAATCTACTCTTCAAGATGGAGGTTTCTCTAAGGATGTCTTGGCTTTTTGAGGACAAGTATTGTATGTATACCCTATCTGAAAACATTCAAAGCATCAACCTTCTTGCACCCCCCAGTGCAAAAGAGAGAAGGATTGAGCATATGAAGCAAGGCGGTGCCGCCTTCCCAAAAATACCAAATTAGGGTACCAGATGGACCAATAAGGTGGCAATTTCCCATATTGAAAACCCCCCTATAAAAGTCAAATTAGGGGCTTTTGTTTTGGGCTGTTTGAAGCCTGCAGAGTGGAGCTCTCTGGCACAGGAGTGTGCCTGACAAATCCCTTTGTATTTTCTTATGAAAATGGCCATGGTGATGGCAGTGTAAGCATGAGTACGTGTTTTGTGAAGTGCAATCGAGCCACTGTGGCCCGTCTTGTTGTTGTTTACCCTTCCCCCCTTCTCTCTCCCCTGCTTTCATGTTTCCTCTTGGTGCCGACAGTGCGGATGTGTGTGCCCCCCGGACCGATGGTGTTTTGTGTGAGAGAGTGAGATTGAGCTGCTGTGAGCATTGGGAAGGCGGAAGTGGGAAAAACACCAAGCATATAATATACCTGCCTCTCTATAGCCCAGGGATCAACCCACACTCCTACCCACACAGAATCACACACACTATCACATATTCTGCAAACGACTATTGCATACACCCAGCCTCAGACAACCCATACGCCCATACCCAACCACTCGACGACATACACAAATACTTGCAGGAACTTTGACAATCATCAATTGGCAATACAAACCCGGATCCTCAAGACATCCAAGGCAACCCGCACATATGACAAGCTTGATTGTTGGCTAGCAGATATCGTCTTACATGCATACCATTCAGGGAAAATAATACAGTAGTGAAAAGAGATCGAAACTATTTAAGGCAACACTGTAAACAATTGGATTATTGCTTTTTTCTTTCCCATGCATGTAGCACTATTCCCTGCATGTACATGGATAGGACAATCCGCATCTAGTTTCTTTGACTCGTGACAGCTTGCGTACAAAAGTAGCACAGTCCGCTGATCTTTCCTCGTAGCATGTGGCCTTCAAACTGGCTCACGAGCTCCCCCAATACCTTCAATGACGGAATTCTTCTGCAGCTTTCAATCAAGGCAGCTCCTGGCACTCCTTCGTTTGATGGTTGCATCCCTCCCTTCTAGTTTGCACACCTTTGTGGCCTTCCTTCCACCCTTCTACTGCTTCAATCTTTTGTGTTGTGCTGCCCCAGTCCACGCCCTTCTAATTCTCACTCGTGACCACCCATGCAGCTACCAATCCCAAGCAGCGTGCTGCCTGCTCATCCCTTCCAACCTTCAGAGACCTGCCTCTACCGACTCTTCTACGGGTAGCCTTCGGCCCACACTCGGCCCTCGCTCATTTCATCAACTCGGACTGGCTCCCTCCTGTCCTGCAACGCAACCCACTTCTCTGCCACTCTCGTTCTCCCTTTTGATCTACACCGTGCAGCCGCCAACGTCCCTCGCAGCTCCTTGTAGCTCATGCCCGACACCCAGGTGGTTCCTCTACCTGTTATGCAGCTCCTCACGGCCTTCTAGCAACCCATGCTCTCACTCAACCTCTACCTTACAACGGCCAGCCTTTCGCGGCTCTTCTTCTCTACGTGCCCGTTCTAGGACCCTCTCTGTAGCGCTCCAACCCCCTCACGGCATGCAGCAATCTCTTCTCTACCCTTTGATGGCGGCCCTTCCTTGCTTCAGCCCCGTCACTTGATCCTCCTTCAGCTCTGTCTGGCGAACTGCCGTCGGTCCTCTTGGCCGCTCTCTATTGGCCCACCCGCCTTCTTGGTCCCCTCCTGGCTTTTACTGTCTGGCCACCCCGCGGCTGCCTTCTACTGCAATGACAGCCCTCCCTATCTTTGGCCATCCCGTCTCTCTTTCCCATGCAAGCCCACTTGGCAGCACATCCCAAGCAGAACCAGGCAGATGGCGAACGTTTCTCCTCATGCTGACTGCAGCTCCTGGCCATACCTTCTTTTTTGCATTCTCTACAACAGACATATGTTCCTTTTTTGTAAAAAGACATTGATATGGCAAGCATTCACGCGCAACGATCATTGAATCGCCTCCGATTGCCGACAATCGGTGTCTCATAGCACTTTGATCACCAAAGAGATCACCTGGTTGATCTCCTCCCTCGCTACAATGTACGATGTCTCACCAAAATCTGCCTTGCATCTTCAAGCATTCTGACTCGCAAATCTTTTGCACCATGTCCGGCCTGTTAAATGCCCCACTTAGCATACACATCCAACGGTACCTGTCACACTTGGCGCCGGACACAGGCTCAAGCACATTGTTGCGACACTGCCTGTTGCCATATACCTACAATGAGCCTTTCCACGGGTTGACATATTTGAGCTCCACCATCATTGGCCACCCCCTTGTTGAGCATTTATGCTCGACCATAGAATTATTTAGGTAAAATATCATTGCCTACTAAGAAGTTGATAGATAGTATTTACATGAAGCAGTAGATAGATGTTAGCGGGTACGTCGCGACGGACGATGGAGCACAACGAGAACACAGACCAACAAACTGTCAATCCGAGGACGTAGCTGACCCGACTAGACATGGAGGCAATCTCTGGGTTGTCAACCCTGAGCTAGACACGAAAAACACTCTACAGTCACTAATCCTACCACAACACTACCATAAAGCAAAGAAACAGACAACCCATCCTACGAAACATTACAAGCTCGAAAAAGTCTCAAATCACATCGGAATGACTCGAAATCGGAGGGCAAGACTCACAAGAACATATCCTATATAGCCAAATACCTAAATCCTGAAAACCATAACTGTAAGACCTCTAATCGCTATCGCGATAGACTCAAAACATCAATTTCCAAAGTGTCCGAAACTGATCTACAAAGACATCAACACGAAGAGCTTTTCGCCCTGATTCTAATGACTACTTGATCATTCAGAACGGATGTCGTTTGAGGTACTTACGATCAAATATAGCTCGTAGCAGGCGGGCTCACGATGTGGTCCTCGGCTTGCATTGTTTGCGTCGACGCGGAGAGCTCCTCGATGCTAACACGCTTCTACTCTCATATCTGCAATGTGATTAGTGTGTGCGACGGTGTGTGTGTAAAACTCATTACCATGTGCTGCAGAATCCACGACTCTATATTAATTGAGATAACGTAATGTGTTTTTTACAAAGCCTTAGGTTTTAGCTTATATACAAAGCCTTCAAACCTAATGTCCGGCCAAATAACCTGAACTGTCCCTAGGCTTATACAGAGCTTAATTACAAGAAACTGAGTTGGCTTTACTCATTATACAAGCATCTACGGCCAAAATACAAGTGCCGATTTATAATATGAGGTTCCCGTAAACATTACAAAAGTGGTCGTAATGCCTCAAAATAATAATAACGGATACTCGATGACGTCCATGAACTCGTATCTTCATGTTGCAGCATCCATCTTCATCTTCATTACTTCATCACCATCTTCATGTGGAATCTTTACAGAATCTTTGAGGAATCTTTATGGAAACGTTGTTGAAAGGGCGTCCTTTCAACACTCTCCCCCTCCGAATTCTTGTCGTCTCCGACAAGACCCTATGTCTTTGCTGGCATTGACGAGTTCTTGATGTCTTGGTGTTGGTTGAAGTTGTTGTGGCAGCCTCTTCTGTAGTTGGTTGCTTTGCGTGATATTAAAGCTGCCTTGAAGTTGTACTTGTAGTGTATCTCAAGCCTGGAACTCTCCCCCTCCGATTGGTTGTTGTATCTTGAATTGCATGAGGTTGTATCGACTTGTTGGTGCAGCAGTTCGTTGTCATTGTAGCTCTAGTTTGCTTTTCCTATGGTTGCTATCTGGCAGTCGTACCTGTAAGTTGACTTGAAGCTTTGTCAAGCTGTTTTTTGGCCTCTCCCTTTTGACTTGTCGGTAGATTTGCAATTAGTAGTATGGGGATATCATGGTTCTTCTTGTTTTGTTGTTATAAAAAATAAAAGAGTGAAAGTAAAATATAGCGTATATACAAAATGAAGGTCTTAGATACCTGGATAAGACTAAAGGGAAAAACCCAGTGGGAAAAAATATCTTTAGTCATAATTAAATGTGAGGCTATATGTACTTAGGTTCTGATGTTATAGAGTTATGATGAGTTAAAGTACATATGGCCATATAGGCTACTAGTATGGCTTGATATACATGGATAAGTGTTAGTAGCTTGAATTCAGAGTCATTGTTGTTGAGAAAAGACTCATAAAAACCTGTTTGCCGCTTGGTCATCTTCATTTGTTTGTTAAGTGCATGGGTGGAATAAAAAAGAGTGCCTAATGCATATGTCCAATGATGGGACATCTATATGCTTGCACAGAGTTATGCATGTTAAACAAGATGTGGTGCGAGAGAAGAGTATTGATGGTTCTTCATGGAGTTAGTGTAGCGAGCAAAACATATAGCATGAGTGCTTCAAAAGCTTTCACTACTCACAAGAAGGGTTTTTGCTGTCGAGGTTTCTCCACTCTTCCTCACTGTGTCAAGTGCGTGAGTGTTTTTGTTTTGACTACTCCGCCTTCTCCACCTTATATATTATATGGACTTTGACTCTTATGATCACCTCTTCCATCATGAACGACATGACTTTATGTATACTCAACTCTCCAGCTTGAGCTTATACCTATTAGCTAGACTCATAGACCACAGAAAAATATTAACTTGAAGCTTGGGTCTGACACTTTGCTCATTTAGTGGCTCAGCTGCCCGACTCTAGACTCTTATGCCATGTAAGTTTAATGGCGACTTGGACTTACCTGATCGCGGCCTGAAATCCAATTCCATATGCTTTTGATGTTTAGGCCTTTCTCTTTAGTTTCTGTTTGAGATGCCCTGTTGTCCAATACATTGGCATATATCTGCTCTTCATTCCTTAGTAGCAAATTGTGGTCCCTTGATGAGACAGGTATTGATGTTGAAGCAATGGTTGATGAAGTCTTCTTCTTCCAGATAGTGTTCTTCAAAATTGTGACCTCTGCATTTACCGTTGCTTTCTTTTGGCTGTTAAGAGGCTGTAAAGGAGTTGTGTATCTTTCTTGTTGTTGAGCCTCAATCGCGGATTTTGGAACCCACATTGTTCTTGGGCCTGGTGTGATCTCCTTTGCCACTTGCCTTGATTCTTCTTTGACTTGATGGTACCTTGTCTTTAATTTCCAAATATGGCTGTTACTTTTGTAAAAGCCTTGCTCTTGTAGTAATTGACGAGGGATCCATCTATAGGTTGTAGTAATCTTGGGTGTAGCGGGTGGCTGCTCTTGATTTCTTGATGTTTCTTGCTTTTCCTGGGTGATTCCTTGATAAGCTACTACCTTAGGTAACCAGATTTGAAAGTTACCCTCATAGAATCCTTGTGCTTCGAGTAACTCGATTGGAATGAATCTTTGGACTTGCTTGGAGGTGATCTTCACTTGACTTTGGTGGGTAGTCTGGTAGAATTTTGATTTCATTACCCAGACTTGTCGTATGGTTTGTCCAGTGGAAGACCTTCTCTTTTGCTTTTTGTACCTGTCCTTTCTCTTGGTTGAGTTATGTGATTAACGTTGACGGCTTTGTTGATTTGTGACTGAGTGGTTGTCATGGGATGGATATCGCTAGGATGTTATCTTAGGCTTGTTGATCCAAACATCTGAATTTCCTTTCTTGTAGCCTTGTGCAATAATTGACTCGCTTGATGTGATCCATCCTGTTACCTTTGCTTGCTGAGGTTGTTCCTGTGATTGTATCCAAATTGGATCATTAACTTTAATATGTGCCTTAGATACTAGCACTTGGTTGACGTGTTTTGACTTCCTTTGGAGACTTTCGGGCGATGGAAACTTTGGTTGATAGACTTTTTGCTTGGGTTTCCATTGTTTTGTTGATGGTTTGGCTGTTGATGTAGAGGCTTTGTCTTGCACTTGCATTGGCTGGGCTAGAGACTGTGGGCTTACTTTAGCTTTTCCTTTTTCAATAACCAAGAATCTTTGAACTGTTGTAGGCTTGACCTCTGTTGCCTCTTGATAGCTTGTCCTGATGACCATTGTTGAAGATTCAGGCTCGTTTTCAAAGACTTGTGCCCATGGATTGGACAAAATCAAGTGTGTTCCCATTTGTCGAGAATCTACCGCCAAGAATTTTTCTTTGACGTTATGTGAGTGTAGTTGGAGAGTAGCTTCTGCAATCCCATACTTATAACATCCACTTTAGGTGAGAGATTTACCTTTATCTGAACATCATAAAGCTTTGGCTTACCTAGAAGTAACCACATGCCATATGACATGACATTAGTCGTGGAATTTGTATCAATTTTGCCATAAAATTCATCTTGACTCCGTCTTGTGCACTTAGCAAAAAGTTGATCTTCTTTGGTACTAGATTGCCTATGTTCTCTTGAGTGACTTCAGCAATCTTTGGCCTGGACTCCTTGTCGTCTTCTTCTTCATTGTTCACACTTATGAGTTCATATGTGTGTTCTACCTCCTGCTTGACCACCATTTCCTCTGATATGTCTTTTGGAGAGACAAAATCAGCATTTGGTTCCAGTAGAGTCATAGGCTCTTCTTCCTCGACTTCAGCTATTGAAATGTCACCAATAGTGTCTGAACTTCCTGCCACTTTCTGCACCTCTTCTTTGATTGATTCAAAGTCTTCATATTGTTCGTTTGTAGGCGCTGGACCTGAAGCATCTTCTTTGGATCTTAGCCCTTCTTCCTGCAACTTTGCTTTGTTGACTTCTGGCTCCTCCTTTGTACTATGCATTCGAGTTGGACAGTTTGTAATCAAGTGTGTTATCACACACTGATCGCAAAGATCACCTATTTCTATATGACCAGTATTCGGGCTAGGTATCTGGTTTTTGTGTTATCCCCATAGCTGATAACCCTATTTCGAACTCATACTCAGATTCGTCATCTGTCTCACCCATAACCCTTAGCATGTAGTAGGGGACTATGTCATACCCATTCTCATCGCAAAATTTTGTTGGTGTGGTCTCATTAACACAGACATCCAAAGTAGCCAATATATGAGTCAACTCTAGTGGTTCTAACGCCTCTTCGGAAAAGGTTCTCTTATGTAAGCATCATCTTCTAAGACCCTCTCTAAGGAATTCTCATTTCTCCCAAAGTCACTATAGTCCAATGCTCCGCACATCCAGATTTCTTTCTTTTTGCCCATCCACGGATGGTCTGTTGATCCACTTTGTGTTGCAGAATCAAAATCTTGCACAGGCGTTCTAGTTACATCTTGGTAACTATGATTTCTCATATTTACACGTGTTGTAGTTTCAACATGTCACAAGTATAGATAATCATAACCCCAATCTTGTACCATCTGAGTTGCCTCATGAATGGTCTTCCAAGGATGATTTCATAGTTATTTTTATTGCCAAAGTCAACTATGGCAAAAGTATGCGCATACTCTATACCACAAGAAGACACCACTATCGCTTCTAGCAATCCCATGGGTCTTTCCACATGCCCATCAGCTAACTTTAATTTATTCTGGTTGTTCTAAAGGCAGGCCTACCCCATTTCTCCCATATTCGTTTTGTTGCTATGGCAATCCCTGCTCCACTGTCAAGTATAGCTTTCGTTTCAATCCCATTGTACTCGACAGGCAAAGTGACATTACCATCTTCTCCTTCACAGCACTCTCCTACTTTGTTTAGAGGTACCGGTCTTAAATTTGATCTAGGCTTCTCGATCTCATCTAGTCCTCTTCTCTTTTTTGGGCATCTCGGACAGCCTTCCATAACTCCTCTCGCCAGTTCTCCTCAACTATAGGAACATAGGGTGGGAAATCCCTCATTGATTCATCTGTTGTATTTTGGATTACCCTCGAGTCTTGCGACCTTGGAAATGGTTCTTCACTATGATCTAACCTCTTCTCTAGGCAATTCGCTAATTAATGTTCTCAATCTTCTGTGCACTGGGGTGACTATCCTATCCTTCACCTCTTCTGGTGTAGGTGGTTCTAGCAATGCTTGAGCAATTATAATGAGCTGCTTACAAATTTCTAGCCTCTGTTTCTCTAGTTCAAGATAAGGATAAGTCATCCATCTTTGTTCTAAGGTCTGTCTATTTGCCAATCTAGCCTCATAAGCCTGTAAAATCGCGTTTAAAGGCTCGTTCATTTTGTCCACTAGGACAGATCCTCCTGAACTAGCACTCTTGGGTGCTTTAGCTGGTTTAAGGGTTTCAACTTCCCTTTGCTATGTCTGTTGCTCTTGAGTTGTTTCCAACTCAATTGTAACAGCCTTTTCTTCTCCTTTCTCCCTTTCTAGTCTCGCTTTCATTCTAGTTCTTCTTGCTCGTCTAGAGTTTCTACGGCTTTTGGAACTCTTACTAGTCTCTCCATCTGTAGGCTTCTGCTCTTGCACTTTTGCTTGTGCTCTTGTGACAACGTTTACTGGAGCAACTTGCTTACTTTTATCTTCTTTTTATTTAAGCACATGTTCTTTTGCAATTGTTTCTTGCTCTGTTGTTGTTGTCGTCTCTCCTTTTGTTGCATCTCGTTCTTTCTCTGATTCGCTGGTAGAAGGAAAGGTAACATGTGGTTGCATTCTACCTTTATTTCTAGGATTCTTAGGAAAATCCAAAATCATATGTGTGACTGCAGACTCATTACAATATACATTTAGCATGATATCATGGTGTGGACAATCCTTAATCAAGTGATCACTACTACCACATTTGTCACATGGACGTATTGGTAGTTGTGGCAATACTTGATATTGACCTTGAAGTGACCTCTGATCTACCAAATTTCTTTCTATTTGAAGCTCATGACTCACATATGCATTTCTAGCAGCTATGGGTCTTTCACTTAAGAACACTTGTTCCACTACAGGATGATATCTAGGCGGTTGAGACATAACATGCTCAAACCTTGGTGGAGTCTTAGGTCTATAGTCAGGACAACGTTGCGTCGGATGGTCCCCTCCACATGTCATGCACCTTCGTCCTTGAGGAACTCTATAGGCTGGTACTCTTCAGAGTGGTTGATGCGTTGCATCACATTCTCTATGATTTGCTCCTCAACATTTACTTGGTTTTGTCCTAGATTCCCTCTTTGATCCTCAAGATCAGCGGTTTCCTTTTTCTCACTCGCATCATTCATCTTCTTCTGACCATCGTCATAGAATTTGCAATTGTCAACTAGATCAACTGTCGCTTTGGTCACCTCTTCCAAGGTTTGGTATCTTTTCATGTATAGGTCCTTTTGGAGATTCTCATTCCTAAGCCCTCTGATGAAGCATAGGATCTGACATTCTGGCGTGGGTAACTCTTGGGTAGGACATCTAGCAACATATTGCTTGAAACGCAGTATTGCATGTCGCAATGTTTCTGTTTTGCCTTGTTTAAATTCCTGAATCTTAGGAAGGGTGTTATGTTTTATGCCCCTCTTGGAGAATTCTTGAACAAATTCATCCAACATTTTCTCAATGGTTGTGAACTCTCTCCGGTTCAATAGTTAAAACCATGCTTGTGCATTGTCCTCCAATGTAAGTCCAAAACCCTCATACTGCGTGTGGAAGTCCTCTACTTGTTCTGATCGTAGGACTTGCTTGAAAGCCGAGACATGGGCGTATGGGTCTCCTATGCCATTGTAATTTCTATTTACCCATTTTCTTAGCTGAGATGGTCTTATACTTTGGGGTGCAAAGTATAGAACCATACTCCTCTCTGGTATTGTTTCATCTCTCGTTATCGCTCTAGGAGGAAATCCAGGTGGTGGTCCCCTCTTTGGAATTCTCTTAGAGGTTCCTGTGTTTGATGGATGTATCTGAGGTCCTCCTTCATTGACCAAATATCCACTCTCTAATTTGGTTCGCGGATTTGTCCTTTCTACAGCTCTATATTCTCGTCCATACTTGTCAACAAATAAAGATGTCCATTGTCGGTCGACCTCGTATGTATAGACATATAAGAGCTTGTACTCTGTCAACTCATTTGGGTAAAGCTCTACGCAACTGTAAAGGTTGAATTGATTTCCATTAATATACCTATATAGTCCTTCACTTTCATGGTTATACGTCCAAACTCTTTCCAGAAAATTGGTCTTTATGTACTGTAGGTTTGGAAGATCTATTCTGGGCGGGTGCTCATCTATCCCTGCAATCCATGTGCTTGTATAAGCTGAGTCTAAGTCTGATGTAGACATGACTTCTAGGCTTTACAGCTCTAGCTTGCTGTAGTAATGCCTCTCTCAGTGTGTTCAAGTGTTTTGGTCAGGGAAAATCCAAAACTATGTCCAAAACCATGAGTGTTTTCTCACAATTCTCTCAAATTGTCGGTTTTTAAACACCCCTGACTTCCGGATGCATTTTGAGGCCTTAAACAATGTTCTTTTCATAACTGACCAAAATGTATTAAGTTGGAAACCATTTTGGTCAATTTACTCTAAGATCTGTAATGCTGCTCTCAAGCTACGTTTTGATAAAAAAAGTTTTGGAATCGGAGTCCGTATGTGAAAGTTATGACCAAAATAGTGAGATGTAATTTGGAAAGTTTCTCTATCTGATGTTTTTGCAAGTGGTCAATTTGAGCCCAAAATTGGTGTGTGCACTCCTTAGGCAATGATAAACCTAGTGGTATACTTGGTTTCAAAAAAATTCTCAAAAATTTTTCCTGACTTGTCTATCGCGATAGACTCACCAAGTACCCCTTGCAGATGTCCAAATGCACTCAAACTTTGTGTACAGGGTATAATGGGCCTTCTGAACCCAAATATGAAGTCAGATTTGAATTTTGATTTTTCTACAGTGAATTCCTGAGTCTATCGCGATAGAATCACCAGAGTGTTACTGGGATACAGTTTTTCAACTGTTTTCACAGATTTGAGTTCCCCCTTCTCTTGAGATACTACTCACCAAGTTTCAACCAATTTGGAATACTTTTCCTTTGTCACTTTCTTCAAACAACAGCCTCTTTTCTGATCTTATGAAGTAATCCTCTTAGATGCACTTACAATACTCCAAATTCACTCAAATTTTAACCATAGGCTCACAACAACATGTAGAACAAGGCTATAAGGTCAGTTTTCAAAAATTTCAATTTCTGGGAAAAAGCCTCAGTCTATCGTGATAGACTCAGCAGACTCTTCAGTTTTGAAAATTTCCAGATTTCTCTTTACCACTTTCCCTATGCTGTGTACACCTTGCTCACCAATTTCCACTTGTTTTGGACTTTTTCTTAGGTCTCTAACTCCAACTCTAGAATTCTGAGTTTAGAAAGAGACTTAGGATGACTTCCAATGTCCAAAATCCACCAAATTTTGTGTGTAACCTCCTGAGAGGCTAAACAAGCTATGCTCCAGAGGGTTTTGAAAATTTCAATTTCTTTGGCCCTGCTTTGTTGAGTCTATCGTGATAGACTCAGCAAGTACCCCTTTTATAGGTCAAACTTGAACTTTGACTATACCACTGTGTTCCAACACCTCTCCTTAGTCCTCCTGCCAATTTTCAAGTGGTTTGGATTTTACTTTGTCAGTTAGACCAGATTTGGTGTTTTCTACAAGCTGAATCCTCTCAAATGGTCTTAGACCCACTTTCTGATGTCCAAATGACTTCAAAAATTTTATGTGTCCTTGATAGCACCTTTCCAAGCTATGTCACATAGGTTTTTGAAAAATTCAATTTCTATCATTGGGTTCTTTATCTATCGCGATAGACTCACCAAGTATGCTAAAATGAAACTTTTTTCAAATTTTCTCTTCACAGATGTGTTCCCTACCCTCTGTAGATCATGTATACCAAGTTTCACAAGGTTTGAAAATTTGGTCAAGTCCCTTTAACCAATTTGTCTCTGAAGTCTGACTCAAAAAACACCAGACTTGAGGTTCACTTCCTTACACTCAGAAAAAAGCAAATTCCCACTTAGATACACAAGCACTGATGCAAAATGCTTTTGAAATTTCAAATACAAGCTGTAGAGCATATGCAAAACAAGGTCTTGAGGTCAAACTTTTTTTTGTTGAAAATTACAGATTTGGTTCAGATTTTTGTTTTTTTTTGGGTTTTTAGAGTTTTTTTATTATTATTATTGGACCAAATCTCTGTTTTCCCCCCACCTTAAGGTCTCCAATGCAAAAACAAGCACTCAAATCGGCTTTCAACCGACCATTTTAGAGCACTTTTACCATAATCAGCACAATTTCGCCTTTTGTGTTTTCAAGCACATTTTCATGTCAAAATTGCTCTAGATCAACATCAGATGTCCTACACTACCGAAAGTCCTACTTTGGATGGTTGAATGGTTGTTTTTGCTTTCTAGCAAGCAAACAGCCTCCTGCTTACCTTTTGCGTTTTTCTTTGCATTTTTTTTTTCTTTCAAGTTCTTCACAACCATAAGTCAGAACCAAATACACGAACTATAGAACCTAATCTAAACACACAACAAAATGATATAACCATACCTCAACCTCATGGTGGACCACCTCGGCGAGACGCAGGCTCCCTGGCTATCCCTCAATCAAGAGATCTGCTCTCTGACTTCCCACTAAGAAGGCAAAGGGTGACAACACTCTAGAAAACTCTAGAGAAATGCTATACTATCAAACACGAGTGATGCGGTCTACGCTAGTTTAGGCGCTTCTTCCCCGGCAACGGTGCCAATGTTAGCGGGTACGCCGCGATGGACGATGGAGCACAGCGAGAACACAGACCAACAAACTGTCAATCCGAGGACGTAGCTGACCCGACTAGGGCATGGAGGAAATCTCTGGGTTGTCAACCCTGAGCTAGACACGAACAACACTCTACAGTCACTAATCCTACCACAACACTACCATAAAGCAAAGAAACAGACAACGCATCCTACGAAACACTACAAGCTCGAAACAGTCTCAAATCATATCGGAATGACTCGAAATTGGAGGGCAAGACTCACAAGGACATATCCTATATGGCCAAACACCTAAACCCTGAAAACCATAACTGTAAGACCTCTAATCGCTATCGCGATAGACTCAAAACATCAATTTCCAAAGTGTCCGAAACTGATCTACAAAGACATCAACACGAAGAGCTTCTCGCCCTGATTCTAATGACTACTTGATCATTCAGAACAGATGTCGTTTGAGGTACTTATGACCAAATACAGCTCGTAGCAGGTGGGCTCGCGATGTGGTCCTCGGCTTGCATTGCTTGCGTTGACACGGAGAGCTCCTCGATGCTAACTCGCTCCTACTCTCATATCTGCAATGTGATTAGTGTGTGCGACGGTGTGTGTGCGTGAAGCTCACTACCATGTGCTGCAAAACCCACGACTGTATATTAATTGAGATAACGTAATGTGTTTTTTACAAAGACTTAGGTTTTAGCTTATATACAAAGCCTTCAAACCTAATGTCCGGCCAAATGACCTGAATTGTCCCTAGGCTTCTACAGAGCTTAATTACAAGAAACTGAGTTGGCTTTACTCATTATACAAGCATCTGCGGCCAAAATACAAGTGCCGATTTATAATATGAGGTTCCCGTAAACAAAACAAAAGTGGCCGTAATGGCTCAAAATAATAATAACGGGATACTCGATGACGTCCATGAACTCGTATCTTCATGTTGCAGCATCCATCTTCATCTTCATTACTTCATCACCATCTTCATGTGGAATCTTTATAGAATCTTTGACGAATCTTTAATGGAATCTTTATGAAAACGTTGTTGAAAGGGCGTCCTTTCAACAATAGATAGAGAGAGATTCTATTGTAGAGCCCGCACGGGTCAAATGGAAAGCCGCAGGCTTCCCCAAGCATAGTGTAAACTCCACCTAGATCAAAGATATGGTATTGCTCATCATCATCCATCTGTAAAGCATATGCACACCACCCCTGCTTTGCACCTATAAATTTGTAAGCCAACCATTCCTGTAAAGCTCGATAACACCATCCTTCAAAAAACTGCATGCATGAATCATTTTCCCACCCAAAACAAGCTTGTACACCCTACACAGCTTCCGTATCCTGTGTTCCCCAGCCATCGGCTAGAGACTCCTCCATAGTATCCATGTCTTCAAGAAAAACAACCTGAAACAATTGGCATAGCGGCGCTTGCATAGCCACTTCATCTGTAGGTGCTTCAAACGTCACTGGATCAGGCACACAACCTTGCATATCCTGTATCCTCGCCATCGCTTTAGCAATCAAAATCTGCGTCTCGTCATCAACATCGGCCACGGCTCATCAAATCCCCATCATCTTCATCAAGACATTCTTCTTCAGTCAATATGCCCTGACCATCACAAGGCACGAGAGATGGTTGCCCAACCCCCTGGTCTTTGCAAACTGGCTCTTCACCTGCATCCTGCTATTCTTTGAGCACCTGCTCTTCTTGCACATGGGCTACTACCATATCATCATACACATAAGAGGGAAACTTTACCTTTACCAAATCAGGCTCATCAGACTCCGTCCCCTTGCCATAGGATGTGGACTCATATGCTCCATCCTCTTCGCTTGTCTCCCAACTACTCGAGCTTGTATCTTCATCATCATAGGCATCATATAGCGACTGCATATCTGCATCTTCATTCGCCCGCTGTTCCACAAAAGCTTGACCATCACCATAGCTTTGGTCACTTTCTTCATCAGCTTTTGAACCCTTGGTATTTGCAACCTAATTGCATTCTGCTATGTTTTCATACAAACTTTCCACAAGAAGAGGCTTTAACTCTTCAATCCACATCGGAACTCCATATCTGCTATCGCTCCCGAATCTTGGTTCATCGCAATCTGGAGCTTCTCCTCATTGACAAGCTCGTACACCCTCAATAAATGCACATCAAAAACTAGAAATCTCCAAGGAACATAGTCAACAGTAGGCCTTACTCGACAGACCTTGCACTTCAAACACTTGGAAACACCGTTGGTTGGACCAACGAATACTTGGCTATCTCTGCAACAACAGGCATAGAATCTATTGGCTTCAACATGCCCAGCTTGAATTTCCGCTTAACCTATCTACTTTTGATCTTTGCCAGATAGACCATGTCTTCATAGGTATCCGCATCGGCTTCCACGTTGTCTCTAATCCTCGGATGCAAGCACGCCATGAACCTCTAGATCTTGAAAACATATCCACTTTGCAGCTGGGTAGCAGTAGCTAGTTGCTTCCATATCTCTTCAAACTTGGTTAGAAACACACTGAAGTCTTCAGACACATCTTGCTTTAATGCATTTAATTGAGAATCCACTTTTCTACAGTTTAAAGCCTTTGCTGGAAATCTTTGACAAATCAAGCTCGAATCACCTTCCATGATTGCCGATCAAGAACTTCCAACCCCTCGAACCAAGCTTTGACTTTCCCTCGCATCACCAGCGGCACAGCCTTTGCCTTGGCTTCATCGGTCACCATCCACATCGACAACATCCAGAGCTCTACATCTGAGATCCAATCTTCAGCATCCTGTTCACCTGAGAGCACCAACTCAAAATCTGGCACCATATTACTGCACCACACCATCACTTGAGCAATCAGTATATCCTGAGTGGGGGCACCACTGATGGGAAGGGGGAAATGGAAAAAACACCCAGCATATAATATACCTACCTCATACTCCCTTTTGATCTACACCGTGGAGTCGGCGACCCTCGCAGCTCCTTGTAGCTCATGCCCGACACCCAGGTGGTCCCCCTACCTGTTATGCAGCTCCTCACGGCCTTCTAGCAATCGGTGCTCCCACTCATCCTCTACCTTACAACGGCCAGCACTCCGTGGCTCTTCTTCCCTGTGTGCTTGTTCTAGGACCCTCTCTGTAGTGCTCCAACCCCCTCACGGCATGCATCAATCTCTTCTCTACCCTTTGATGGTGGTACGTGGCCCTTCCTTGCTACAGCCCCGTCACTTGCTCTTCCTTCATCTCTGTCTGGAGAACTGTCCTTGGTCCTCTTGGCTGCTCTCTGTTGGCCCCCCCGCCTTCTTGGTCCCCTCCTAGCGTTTACTTTCTGGCCACCCCGCGGCTGCCTTCTACTGCAATGGCGGCCCCACCTATCTTTGAACACCAAAGAGATCACCTCGTTGATATTCTCCTCCCTTGCCACAATGTACGACGCCTCACAAAATTTTTCGTGCATCTTCAAGCATTGTGACTCGCAAATCTTTTGCACCATGTCTGGCCTGTTAAATGGCCGACTTAGCATACACATCCAACGGTACCTGTGACACTTGGTGCCCGACACAGGCTCAAGCACATTGTCGCGACACTGCCTACTACCATACACCTGCCACAATGAGCCTTTCCATGGGTCAACATATTTGAGCTGCACCAGCGTGTGTAAGGGTAGAGACATGCCCTGGTAGTAGGTACGCTTGGTGTGGTGGGTTTGTGGAGTGTGAGAACAGTGGAAATTGAGCAGGCAGTGGTCTCCTAGTGTGCAGTGTTGTTTTGAATTTGTTTTCCAAAAGGATAGGGGATTGTGGATACCCTGAGCTATAGAGAGGCCCTTTTGTTTGTGCCGAGCGTGCTCCCCCATTCCCCCTCTCCAACGTCATCAATTTCTATGCTATCTTTTGTGTGTGTGTGAGGGTCTAGATTTATTTTAATTTCTTTATGTCACTTGGGCCCCATCATACGGGGTCCCATAAGTTGGTAGGACTTCTTCTTCTATTGTTGTTTGTTCTTCAGTGAATTGACACGTCAGTAGTTTTGTGATATTTTGTCTTAAATTGCTGCGTATCAAGCCACTGAAGAACGGAACCAACTTGCAGATGTTGACCCAGGGCCTAAACCCTAAATGAAGAAGAAAAAGCAGTAGATGTACAGATTTCCATAGTTCATGCTAATCTGTTGATGTGGTAGATTGTATGGATTTTTGCACCTTGCACTGGCTTGCTAACGTGGTAGATTGTACAAAGTTTTGTAGATTGTGCTGGCTGCTTTTCGGGCCATATGCTTTTTGGACTAGTTGCTTTTGAATTTAAAGCTTTTCATGTAAACTGCTTTTAATGGCCAAGGGCCTTTAAATATGAGGCTAGGGCTCATTCTCTGGCACTCTTCTGGGAGAAGGAGCAGAGGATGGAGTACCGGCTTGTACTCTTTTGATGCAATATAAAGAAATACCAAAAGGGGAGCCAAGGTTTGGGGCCAATACTCTTTGGGGTAGAATTCCTCCACTTTGTGTTGCATGTGCTCTCTCTCTTTCAATTTAGTTTTTATTGAAGTGCTTAAAATTTGTTCAGTCTGTTCTTTTCTTTTGACATTTCTCACAAAACCTTAGTGTTGCTAAACATAAAAAACCCCCATAGTCATACATAGCCGATCCCAAGCTGCCAACTCCGCCCCATGCAATAAAGCATGGCCACCTCCTATCCTGTGAGAGGGGTCCTCCAACATGTTGAAGTCCCCCCTAGCACACCATTTCTCTACATGCGGCAAAGACTCAACAACATGAGACAAAAACTCAGCACATGCACTTGCCACATTGGGCGTGTAAATGTTCAGGAAACCCATGAGGAAACCTTGAATCTATATAGTAACCCACTGAGATCTACCTGGCACAATAATACCTTTGACCACAATGGCCTCCTTTCAAGAATCCACAATAGTCATATATACCCCGCCCCCGATACCTCAAGGTCCAAATAGAGCTCACCAAAACACCTCATAGCGACCATGCAAAATTGACCAGCATGTCTAATGTGGATCTCACACAGATGATACTCCTAGGAATATCAATCTCACCACTCACAGGCATCGATGAAGCTCCTGATGCAATTGACCCCCCATCTGACATTGAAATTGGGGACCACCTAATCCATGCACTTCCATGAGACAATTCTCATGGGCTCAATGAGAGAAAATAGATGTTGCAATACTAGCCAACCTCGCTATCTTTGAGGTTGTATTGAAAGGGGAGTAATCCACATCCGAGCAACCTCTAGAAAAGCACGTTTGGAGTGACTGTCCCACCCAGGCCCACTCCAAGCATGCAGCCCATAGGGCTACATCCTCTGTCGAAGAATCCTCATGTACAAATACATAGCATGGAGGGATATGAGTGTCATCTAACAAATCACCACAATGTGCCTGCAACTTGCTACATGCAACAGTGTCACGTTGAACTTGGTTGAAGGCCAAAGTGTCTATACCGGGTTTTTCACCCCTAGGTCCCCTGTGTGGTGTGAGAACTCAGTGGCCTAGATCTGGAGCTAGCCAAGAGCTGTGTGAGGGTCCGCTCTATAGGGTCCTTGCCACATGGCGGAAAGGAGAAACCTACCAATGGATCCAAAGACTCATTGCCTTGAGCAAAAAAGAGGACGTGGACTGGAAAGCAAGCCTCCTCCCGGTGGTGGGAGAGGAATCACATGAGACTATATTCAAAGAGGTCCCATTGTCTGCAAATGTCAAAGCTAGTAAACCCTTGAGGGACTACATCAAAAGGGGAAGTCTGACCCAAAAGCAGCAGCCTCAAATGGGGTTGTCCCTCCTAAGCCACACGGCTCGGGAGAAAGCATCACCAAGAGAGCACCTTGCTATTGACATGTGTCTAATCCCCTGCATCTTAGGAGGAGTAGCAGTGGGGTTGGAAGATGAGGCTGAGTGCCCCACCGGGGAGAGAGGAGAAGTGGCAGGTGCAGATGAAGGTGGACGAGGTGTGGGGGGGGGGGGGGGGGGGGGGGGGGGGACGGGGGAGGCAAAGCGGCAGTGTTTGAGGGAGGAGGAGGGGGAGGAGTTGAAGAGGACCGAGTCTGCTCTGGGGGTCTTGCTGAAGGGGGTCAAAAAGGTCCCTGTCGGAACCTAATGTTGCTAAGTTGCAAGAGGTCGGCCACGAGGGGGAGTAGTGTAGCAAGCTTGTCCCTATCGCTCGCAACCACCATGACCAACAGGCACCTGCTGCCAATTGTCAGTTGTATGATCCCTAGAATGTGTTGAGGCCTTTGCAAAGTGGCCCATTTGTCTGCAAATGAAGCACTATTTTAGGAGACCCAAATACTCCACATTATGTCTGATCCAACCCCTACTCACACAAGGTAGAAGTATCATCTTCGGGAGGGAGTGTGTGCCTTGAACAAGAACCCACACAGTAGGTAAACCCATGGCCTTGGCCACACACAATTAAAGCTACAATGTGCGGAGACTCCAAAATTGTCTCAAACATGGGGAGAAGAGGAAGGTACTCTCTCCTCATGCCTAAGAAGAAAACCGATATAGGCAAATCGACCTCCTCCTCAAGCACATTTATAGTCTGGTCAAAACCATGATGCCATCGTCTGAAGTAGGCTTGAGCTCCTTGGATACCAAGCAGGCTCATTGAAATCACCTTATATGTCATCTCTAGACACTTGAACTCTATCTAATAGTACCCTCCTCCCAAGAGTTGGACATCGGTGATCTTACCCACATCATCAAAGAGGAGTCAGGCCTGGAGTAAGTGTCATAATAAGCAATTATATCTAATTCTCCTAAATGATCATTTAATATGGGGAAGTGCCAGGGGAGAAAAAGCTAGAATATTGGTAGGGATCCAAAGGAGGGAAAATAGGGATCCAAAGGGGGACCCATCTGCAAAATAGCAATCTACAGCAATAGGGATTAAAAGACCCTAAGGTGCAGCCCATTAAGAGTTCCAAAATGCTAAGGTTCCAAAATTCAAAGGTGTCTCCAAAGGTCAAACGCTAGGGAAATTGGGTGCTTAGTGTGTGTCACAAAAAGTCTTTATCAATCCCTACATAGGAGGGGGCGAGCCTTGCAAGTAGGGGAGGAGACACACACACACACACACACACACACACACACACAAGCTCCCTTTACACAAAGTGAATGAGGGACACATGTCAGCTCCCTAGCCCAGATGCCCTCAAGGTGTACTCAAATCCTATTGGATGGCCTTGGAGGTGGACCAATGAGAATTAGGCTAGAGTAAATCTAGTTTAATTAATTTAAAAACACTTAATAAAAGAACCAATGGGAGTTAAGCTCTCTAGAAGACTATTGGACAGTCTCCCAAGGGGTCCAATGAGCATTCAACAGCCAAATGGCTTGCGTGATTCCTATTGGCCGGGAGGCAAAGGGGTCCAATGAGAGTTTAGTTGCATTTATTAATTACCTAAATCTCTCACAGAATGGGAAAGGGGGACACATGTCAGAAGGCTATCACTTATGCTGCTTAATTACCATTGGCTAAGCCTGGGGAGGACCAATAGGATGCTAGCAAGAGGGCTTGACCAAGAGAGAGAGAGGGGGCTGATTTTTCAAAGGCATTATCACCTACACACTCACACTAGCTCATGTGTGGAGTAAGAATACCCTCTCTCCTTCTCAAGCTTTAATGGAAAGCTTATCACCTACTCCAAGCTTGTGAGAAGGGAGGCCTACACCAACAACTCTTGGCTTTGTGATGCAAATCCAACCAAGAGCCAAGCTTCAATGCATGCTCATATCCTCTACCATGCTAATCACTAAGCTAAGATATGCTAATATGAGTGATTATGTGAGGAGATGTACATCTTTCTTGTAAGAATACTCCTTCTTCCTCTAAATCTACTCTTATACCCCGCTAGCTCTCACCATCTTCAAAGGTGTGTGAGGTCTTGGGTCTGAGACCGTGAGGGAATTGATGTTGTGTTCAATAAATGTTTTTCTTAGTGCATGAAGTTTCCATCTTCATTGCACTAGCTAGAATTTAAGGAAAACAAAGTATTGTATTGTAAAATGTCTCTCTTGATGGGAAAAACCATAATACAAAGCCTTTTGGAGGGGGGACCGGCTCCATGCAAATCCAGTCCTCAACTGTTGTCATTTGCTTAATTCTCACTCTTTTGAAGTATTGTTCATGCTATCTAACTAGGTGTTACGCTTTTTGTTGCTCTCTCCACCCAAGCACTCTTGTTATTCTCATTAGGAATCTATTCTAATGAAATGCTCACCATGCTCATGCTATTTTCCGCTACACACAAGTTACTAGACTAGTAAATGTTACATTGGTATCAGAGCACAAGGTTTCTCTTTTCTTGCTCAAGAAGGGAGGTCCTCAAGCTAGCAATCAATGGTTGGTACTATTAATTGCATGTGAGTAAGTAGAATAGGGATTTTTCAGACTTGCAGTGCGCCTGCCTTTGTGCAGTTAACGGGGCATCACTGTCAAGAGCTATGGTCTTAATAGTGGAGTCCTATGGCGCTTGCCTCCGGCTTAACCACTATTGAGCTATTAGAAGCTTGACAGGAGCCGGTGTGTTTTTGGTGTTCAATGACCCTCTCTTCTATTCCTTGCAATTAATGGTATTCAAGCCACTGGTATAGTAACAACTAGGGCTTGAAGTGCCAAAGTACAACTAGAAAGTTTACACCAAAAAGTTGTTAGAATGGCTGAAAATAGTAAAGAGAGTGAAATTAATGTTGATAACTTTGATTTTGCTAATGAGCAAGCTACTAATGATGCCCCAATGCTTGTTAACTATCTTGTTTCTAGGCTTCAATAAGCCATGGGCAATCCATCCCTCCAAAGTGAAGTGCAATGGCAGCTTCGTGACCATGGGATTCTCCAAGCTCCCCACCATGACGAGAGAGCACCTAGGAAGCCTCCTTGCAAGACTTACAAAAGAGGTCTCTCTCCGATTCGGGAAGAAGAAGAGGATCACTATGAAGGGCTCGGAAATTTGCTCCTTGATGACGCATCTCCTTCTCAAAGGAGAACTCGAGAGCCTCTACCAAAGGAACGATAAAGAAGTGAGTCTCCCACCACCTCAATAGAGATGGCTCCACGAAGATGGCGGGCTAAATGCTCTCCATTGCCTCCAACATGCATAAGACCATCACATACTTCTCCACACCATACTTCAAAGAGGGATGACAAAAAGCAAGAGAAGAAAAAGGCGAGAAAGAGGAAACCCTCTTCTCCATCTTCTTCATCCTCTTCCTCTTATGAAAGTGATGGTGAAGACAACAAAGATCAAGGAAAGAAAAAGGCAAGAAAGAGGTCACCCTCTTCTCCATCTTCCTAAAATTCTTCATCTTTTGAAGAAAGTGATGGGGCAACCTTTGAACCATCAAAAAGAAGAGGCCATAGTAAATCCTATGCCGCGTGGAAGAGGTCATCCAAGCTCAAGAAGTTCAAAAAGGGAGGTAAGAGCATCTCTTTCCTTACCTACGATGGCACTTTTGGTGCTACAGACAAAGTCTTGGCCTTTATCCAACAATTTGATGTGGCGCTCGGAGATGAGGGCTTCACGAAGTCCTCTAAGCTATGCCATGTAGCTTTGCACTTTCAAAAGTCCGCCCAAAAATGGTGGTCTAGCCTAAGAGCCAAATGTAAAGATCCACAAACATGGAAAGATTTAAGAGCTTCCATTATGAAGCAGTTTTTGGCCACCGATGCCAAAACAAAGTACTCATCGAATGGTGAATCTTGAATCTCTCTCCCTATGAATCCATCCACAAATATGTAGACAAGTTTTGGGACCTACAACTCAAAGCCACTGTCTTCAAAAAAGTTGAATTGTGGAGAGAAAAGCGGGAATTTTGTGCGGGCTTAACCGAAGAAATGGCAGAGTATGTCAACTCCCACAGGCCACACACCATATCGGTGGAAATACATCATACTATGGTGTCCTCTCAAATCAATTTCCAAACAGGGCTAAGAGGAATTCTAAGCCCCCTAAAAACAAGGGTTCCACTGAGCCTAAGGGGAGGGATAATGTCCAAAAGTCTCCTAAGCCCAATTCCAGCAAAGCTAAGGAGAAGGGAGGTTACAAAGGCAAAAATAAACTCTCTCCTGAAGAGATTGAGAGTTATTGCAAGGATAACCGGTGTTTCAAGTGCGGCAAATAAGGGCATGTGTACCGCGCTTGTCCCCAAAAGAACAACCGCCATGATCCTCCTTAGCTACCTTGGTCGAAATCCAAGAGGAGAAAAATCATCACAAAGGATCTCCTCTATGCCATGCTTGGGGAAAGGTAAGAGAACATGATGCTTTTATTCTCTTTGACCCTAGTTCTAGTCACAATTTTACATCTATAGAGCTAGACACCAAGCTAGGCATACAAGCCTACAAGATGGGAGATGTCCTACCCGCAAACATTACTTTCAAGGGGCAAGAAGCTTCAGTCACTCCCTTAATCGGGAAAATGAGGCTCCATGTCCAAAGCTATGTGGACAAAGAGGACTTCTTTATCTCTCCTCTCAAGCATGAGGATGTAATCCTAGGGGCACCATGGTTTGATTGCATGGCTGCCAATGTTAAATTCCCTGAAAGGAGAATCTCCTTTATGTTCAGGGAAAAAGATATGTATATAGATGCTAAGGAAATGGGTAACACTATACCCATTGTACATACACAACCTTGTGTTTTAGCAAAAGAAAATATACAAAATTAAAAGGAATTAGAGTTATCCAATTTTCTCAAGGGGTTTTAAGATGTCTTTATTGACAACATCCCTTGTGAGATACCTCCTAAACATGGCAATGATGACCATGCAATTGTACTTCTTCCAAGAAGTTCACCACCTAACAAACCTCCTTATAGAGTTTCTCAAGCTCAACAAGAGGAGATTATGCGGCAAGTGCATGAGTTAGTTGAGAAGTGCATGGTTAGGCCTAGCTCATCTCCGTTTTGTTCTCCTGTGCTACTAGTGAAAAAGAAAGATGGCACATATCGTATGTGTGTCAACTATAGAGCACTAAATAGGATCATTATCAAGAATAGATTTCCCGTTACACGGGTAGAAGACCTATTTGATAATCTACAAGGGTCTACCTACTTCAGTAGGATTGACCTAAAAAGTGGCTATCATCAAATAAGGATAATTGATCAAGACATTGTAAAGACCACATTTCGAACGACGTTTGGTATTTACAAATACATTGTCATGCCTTTTTGCTTGACCGATGCACCAGCCACATTCAACTGCTTGATGGAGAAGCTATTCAGGCCTTACCAAACCTTTACTACAATGTTCTTTGATGATATCATCATCTACTCTAATTCATTAGACAAACACAAGCACACCTCCAGGTAATATTTCAAGTTCTAAGAGAGAAAAAACTTTTTGTTAATAGAAAGAAAAGTGATTTTTTCTTACAAGAGATTCAGTATTTAGGTCACATAATCTCTCAAGATGGCATCCAAATGAATCCATCAAAGTTAGAGGTAATAAAAGGATGGCATAAACCAAGGAATCTTCATGAATTAAGGAGCTTTATAGGTATGTCTACATACTATAGAGGCTTCATAGAGAAGTTCTCACTAATAGCAGGACCACTAAATGACCCTACAAAAAGAAACGTTAGGTACACATGGTCTTCCAAGGAGAACAATGCTTTTGAAAGAAAAGCTTATCTCTCAACATGTGCTTACACTACCGAATCTCTCAAAGCCATTTGAGGTCCAATGTGATGCTTGTAGTGATTGCCTTGGATCTGTTTTGCCTCAAGAAGGGCACGCCATAGGCTATGAAAGTTAAAGGCTCGATCCTATTGAGCAAGATCTAGGCATATATGAAAAGGAATGCCTTGCAGTTCTACATGCCTTAGACTCATGGAAGCACTATTTATTGGGGACTCCTTTGATTCTGCGAACGGATCACCAAAGTTTTAAGTACTTCATGATGCAGACCAACTCTCTGACAAACAAATGAGGTGGGAAAATTTCCTTTTGCAATTTCATTTTCATATTGCTCACATTGCTGGCAAGCATAATCAAGTAGCCGATGCACTCTCAAAATGGCCGAGAGTGAAAGCGGTTTCCATAGCAACTCACAATGATCTATCTTCTATGATAGATGAGTACGCTATTGATCCTAATTTTAGAGATGTGATTTCAGCCCTTGCACTAGGGAAGAAAGAGGGACCACTTTACAAGATGGTTATCTTCTCTATTGCAATAGACTATGCGTTACTAGCTCACTACGTGAGAAAGTAATGTATGAATCTCATGCTCCTTCTTATGCAGGGCATAGAGGGATTCAGTCTACCCTAAAGGGGATTGAAACATATTTCTATTGGCCTATCATGAAATCAAACATACAAGAGTATGTTTCTAAATGTGTGGTATGCCAAAAGACAAAGTTTGATAGAGGGAAGCATCTTGGATTGCTTCAACCTTTTCCAATCCCTAATTCACCATGGGAGAGCATATCCATGGATTTTATCTTTGGATTGCCTAAGTATATCCATGGGAATACAAGAATATGGACGATAGTAGACAGGTTCAACAAACAAGCTCATTTTATACTTGTCAGAAAGACTATCAAAGACCATCAAATGGCAACCCTCTTTATTTCACAAATCTTCAAGTACCATCGCTTGACAATGTCCATAATGTCAGATAGAGCTCCTAGAATGACCAGTAATTTCTAGAAGGGTCACTTTGATAATTTAGGAACAAGGCTAAACTTATCTTCGGCCTATCACCCGCAAACGGATGGCCAAAGTGAAATAGCTAACCTCACAATTCTCGATCTACTAAAATCCTATGTAACGGAAGTAGATAAAAGATCCCAATGGGAGAAGTACTTACTCTTAGTGGAGTATGCCTACAATAACATTGTACATACTTCCACAGGAAAAGCACCTTTTGAGGTAATTGAGGGAAGGTCAAAAAGTCCCTTGCTACTTAAGGTGCACGGGAAGATCTTCGCTGCATATGAGTATAGCCAAGACCTACAAGAATCTTTCCAAAAGATTAAGGATGCTATCTCTATCTCACAACAAAGGTAAAAGACTGCTGCTGACAAGCACAGAAGAGCCCAAGCCTTTAAAGAAAATGATTGGGTCTTACTCAAATTTCCCAAGGCTCGATTAAGGCACATGACGGGCAAGAATCCTATGGGACACCAAAAGTACTATGCTAAGTTAGCAAAAAGGTACTATGGTCCCTTCCTCAAATTCTTAGGCCAATCAATGAGATGGCCTATCAACTCAAGTTGCCCAACCATTGGCTCATAGACAATGCTTTTCAGGTGAGCCTTACAAAGGAGAGCCACCACAAGAACCAACAATTGAAGACACACCGGATATCGAGGACCAAGAAGAGGTACTGCAACCCGAGTCCATTTTCCGACATGAAGACAAGGTACTAAGAGGCGGTAATACTATCCCACAATACATTATCCTTTTGAAGATGCTAGATGGATGCAAGGCATACAATTAAAGGATAACCTAAACCTTGTCAATGCTTACAACACTTCCAAGAGTAAGCAAATGTACAAATGTTACAAATGAACAAAATTTTTATCTTATAAGACTCTTTATTTCTTCATTATGCACAAAAATGAAGTAGTATGCATGCTTAGATCAAGTTTGCGGAGACGACGTCTGCCGAACACCAAGTAGAGCTTGTCACTCTACTATGGAAGATGATAGAACTAATGTGCAGACATGCTTGCGGCAACCTCAGGCTCTCAACGCCAAATGGACTAGTCATCCATTGCATGGTTCATGGCATGACTAGATGGAAATACCATAGACCAATGTGTTTGTTTCCTCCTCCCATATCCTAATTTGGCCATCATTGTATATATCTTACCTTTTCATTGGGAGAGTCTCCCTACATTTTTACATAGCCCTCTTTAGCAGGGACAGTTTGTAGTCCATTGGGCAGTTTTATTAACTAAAAGAAGAATCTTCTTTCTTGGAAAGAAAAGAGGAATGCGCAAAACTTTGCACATCATCTCGCAACTCATCCAAGGGCAAAGGAGCCATCAATTACAGACACATGTCTAGAGTCACTCTCCTTCTCTTGAAGTGCTAGACTGGACCTCTAGCTTGTAAAACCTTTAGCTTGACTATCTCTCCTTCAAACTAGTGCTCATAGAAATACAAAGCATCAGTTGGCACTGGTCCAACTTCTTGTGCAACCCCTGCAAAATCCTTGATTGCACACATTGTAGACCCAACTAGTTTCTCTCTAAATCGAAGGGAAATATTTGTTTTTCTTATCCCCTTTTGAGATCGAATGAGACACCAAAGCATGAGAGGAAAATTTGCATGTCATGTCTTGCAGTATGCATAGCTCTATGAAACCTCTGTATGTCAGCTTGCAAAGTAAGAATCATGGAAAGAGTCATGAAAAATTCACTGTGTAGAGATAAGGACATCACACACAGTAAGTTGTTTGTGTGGAATCTCTCTAGAAATAGAGCATGCTGTCACACAGGGACGGGCACCATGTGCTAATGGAAAAGAGCATTCTGAACAAATTTAAGCACTTCAAATAATAATTGAATTGAAAGAGATGCACAACACGAGACAAGGAGTGGCAGAGTTCCACCCCAAGAGAGCAGTGGCCTCAAACACTAACACCCTTTTGTTATTTCTTTATATTGCTTGAACTCTGTACATTGCCGGTATTCCATCCTTTGCACCTTTTCACATGTTCCATAGAATGATCCCTTGGCTCATATTTGAAGGCCCTTGGCCTCTCAAAAGCAGTTACATGATAAGAAGCAAACTCTAAAAGCAATGGTCCTAAGCTACCATTGCGTTTTTGCGGAAATCTGTACAACTTTCACGTCAATATGTCAGTGTGAAATCTAGAGCGTCCATATTGTTGGAACATCATCATGCTCCACACGATTGAGTGTGTGTTGATCCCACTTTATTTTAATGGATTTATGTCCCCTAGGCCACATCGAACAGGGTCGCGTAAGTTGGTGGGAACTTGTCTTTAAAATAGGCCACTCGGCAAGACTTTGCAAGTTGGTAAAACTTCTTTTGTTGCTTCTTCTTTCTTGCCGATTCTGTTTTTTCTTCTTCTAGGGTTTAGGCCCCTCAATCGGGATCTGCAAGTCGGATCCTTTCTTCAGTAGCTTGGTCTCATTCTAGATTGGATCTCTTGATATTTTGATGTAGTAAAATTAGCCATCACACCCAGACGGTGTTGATCTCTAACATGTCTCTTGATACACTAAAATTACATACCCAAGAAATCTTTCCCAATTAGGAATATTAAGTGGTTGGCACATCATAATGCAGCACAAATGCTCACCTATGCATGTTACAAGACATAGAAACATAAAATTGTTGATGAACCCTCCCCCGCAAATAACCATCTAGGTCCGGGTCATGAGCTGTTCAATAAGTCCCTCATTACTCCTACCGCAAATAACCTAAAAAGGTCTGAGCCATGAGATATAGAGGCCACTACTCATACTTATTAATACTCCCCCCGTAAAGAACCACAAGGGTCCGGAACATATGTAAAAACAACACTTTTCAAACATTCAATACTCCCCTTGCAAATAACCATAAGGGGCTAGGGCCATGAGTATGTGCAAGCATTCTCAAACATCATTTCTCACTACTCCACTCGGAGTAATTCCAAAAAAATTCCAAGCAGAATCACCAAACAAGTTCTCAAATAGATTTTAGAGAATTGTTGAAAACGCATTCTTGACATCAATTACACTCAAAAGATAATTGTGCTTCCATTTTGAAACTTGCACCAAAATTAGGGTCAGATTTCTTCCATAAGGTTATAGCTAACCGCAACATGGTCCACAAGCACTTGAATAGTCAAAACAAGCCTCAACAAACAGTTGTCATATAGCGGTGATGGTAGTCCCAAGACATAGCAATCACACTAGACCTCCAAGGTTATCGGTTTGAGAAGAGACACTTGGTGAGAGATTTCGAAAAATTTCAAGTCATAATTTGTGTTACCATATACATGTGGTAGTGATCTGTGTAAACACACTAGGACTGCTGAGGCATTTTTTCTCTCTTTAGGAGGTTTTTTCCCCCGTGCATTGTATATACGCCCATCACTCTAGGGCTATCTATCTCTCCATTGCACACTAAGTAATACACTCTCTATTGTGTGCCTTAAGCTTCCTTTGTCTTCTCCAATCTGTGTGTTTTCTTGCAACCCTAATTCCAACAATTGGTATTAGAGCAAGTTGCATCTTCTTCGGCTTAGCCGCCAGCAACTCGAACACACCCCTTCTCGCTTTCTTGGGTTTCAATGAGCTCTGGAGGGCGTTTATAGGTCGACAAAATTTTTGATTCGGGCTCATTTTGGCCTACGGTTCCACTACAAGCAGGCCTACACATGCAATTTTGTCACTTAGTGAAAACATTTTGTCAGTGCCGTTTTCTACATAACAGGTCCTATATAGTCTATTGTGGGTTGTTCTATATAGCACATGCTAGTCTCACTCAGTTTCTCCTCATTTTGGGTAGTTTTCACATCAGGTGCAGACATTTTCCATGGCTGACAACAACATAGATGTGTTCAGGATGTTTGCTGCTGAGGACGAGTTGGATAGGGACAATTACCCTACGTGGACTTACATGATGCAACATGTTCTTTTGTCAAGGGCGTCTGAAATGTTATGGAGGTAATTGATGTACGTCTTGGTTCTAAGGATGTAGTTGATATTGAGGATGTTGCAGGTCTCGCTGCAAGAATGTTGTTAGAGTTGTTTTGCCTACTACAAAACAAGCTTGTTGGGATGTAAACGATGCACAGGCTCATGTGTTGATTGTGTTTTTTGTAAAGAGCACCATTACTCCTCATGTTTGTTCAGCAAAATCTACAAAACAAGCTTTGGATATTGTGGCTGGTCTTTATACAAGCCGAAATGAGGAAAATATTGCTTTGTTTCATAAAGAGCTACAATCAAACATTATGCATGAGGAAGATGATATATACATTGGTGTCAAGGATACCAATGAGCAACTTATTTTTGTAGGTGGAGTCATTTCAGACAGTTACCTTGTGCAGAAATCTAGGCTGTTCTTGATGCCTTGCCATATTCTTACCAAGCTTTTGCTAGTACTTGCAGACTTATGACCCAAGGAAATCCTGAAGTTTTCAAGTTCGATGCATTGTGCACATTGTTGTTGCAAGAGTCACTTTCCAAAAAAAACAGGACTAGACAGCGTGCAATTGAACAGGCTTTTATTGCTTCTCAAAGAAAGGGTGGTAGTAGCAATGCAGCAACTTCTTATGGTTTTGTTGCGAGTGGCAAAACTTCTGTTCCAAATGCTTCTGTTGGCAACACTTCATCGGGAAATTATGGTGATAAGGGAAAAAAGAAGATGTGTTACCATTATTGTAAAGTTAATGATTACTTGATTAAGCAGTCATAAGTTGAAGTCCAAAGAGGCTAAGAAGAAAGAGGTTGTTCCACTGTAAATGCTAGTTCCACTACAAATACAGCCATTGTTGAGTCTTTTCTGAAAGGAGACTGTGATGCTGCTGTTGATGCAGAATAGTGCAAAGTGCATTTACAATCCTGTTGTCTATGATGCATGCATGTCAGTTGTTGCAAATTCACATGTGTGATATTTCAATAGTGGTGCTACAAAGCACATTACCTCACATCATGAATTGCTCACCTCTCTTGAGTCTCTCCCTCATGCGAATTCGGTCACTTGTGCCAAAAATGCCTCTTATCCTGTTCAGGGAGTTGGAAAGATTGTTCTTATTACTGCAAATGGCAATTATTTTACACTTGTTGATGCACTTTATGTACCTGGGATCAAGAAGAATCTTTTGTTTGTATCTGCACTTGCTAGACTTAGACCTGTAGTCTAATTTGTCGATGACAGATGTACAATTCAGAATCCCAGTTTTGGTGATAAAATTGTTGCATCTGGCCTTTTGTGCCATGGGCCGTATAAGCTCACTTTGTATGACAAGTGTGGACTAGATTTTGCAAATGCAGTTGCAAATTCAAGGGCTATTTCAGATGCAAAATTGTGGCATGCACGTTTTGGACATCTGAATTTTGTCGTTTGCTGCGTTTGTAAATAGTTTGATATGGTTGCTTCTTTGCCTCCTCTTGAAGCACCTGTCAAACATGTTTGTGAAGGCTGTATTTTGGGTAAATTATAGCATTCTAAATTTCCAAAGGGTTGTTCAGTTAGGGCCACATGCAGGTTGCATCTTGTGCATAGTGATGTTTGTGGGCCCATGCAAACTTCATCCTTGGGCAATTACCTGTACTTCGTGGCTTTCATTGATGATTACTCTAGGCATGCATGGGAATTCTCTCTTAGTTCAAAGTTTTTATGTGCTTCAAATAATTTGTGGCTATGGCTGAAAATGTCTTGGAATGTACTATGGGCACCCTCTATTGTGATCGAGGGGGGGAGTATATGTCTCATGAATTTAATGCATTTTTGGCTAGTCGTAGGATAAAACACCAATGTAAAATTCCTTATACGCCTCAACAAAATGTGTCTTAGTGAGAAGAAAAATGGGTCACTTACGGAAATGGTAGGATGTATGGTCAAAAGTCAAGCTTTGCCGCATTCTTTTTGGCTTGAGGCCATCATGTGTGCCACTTATGTACTTAATAGGTGTCCTACAAAAGCTTTGTATTCTATTACTCATATGAAGCACGGCATGATAGAAAGCCTTCTATTGAGCACATGCGTGCTTTAGGCTATTTGGCGTATGCTTTGGTGCCACAAACACAACAAAGAAAATTGGATGATAAGTCTATCAAACGTATTTTTGCTGGTTAAAGTGTTAAAGGTTACAGGTTGTATCATCTGCAAACAAAGCGTATTTTGGTTTCACGGGATGTAGTGTTTGTGGAAGATTCTATTCAGCCCTTCCTGTCATGTACTAGAGATAGTAATGTAAGCCCACAAGACATTTATGATACTTTGTTGACTCTTTTTAGTGGTGGAAGTTTGAATGGAAATTCCAATGAGGTAAATGTACAGCCTATGGGGGTTTCCGAAAATGTTATATATCAGCGTATTACTGATGCAGATGTACATGATGTACTTGATGAGGAAAGGGCTGAAAATGAGCAGGCTAGAGGTATGCCAAAAAGGCTGGTGCATACATTGCATGACAGTAACTGGACACACCTTTGTATAGTCGTACTCGTTCAGGCTTTGTCCATGCATCTTAGTCATCAGATTGTTATGCTTTGGCTGAGTCTAGCTTACATGATGTTGAGGAACCTCTATCTTTTGATAAAGCACAAAATTTAGAAAATTGGATGGCTACCATGCAATCAGAATATGATGCACTTATAGAAAATGACACATGGAATTTATGTGATTTACCTCCTAGCAAAAAGGCCATTGGTAGTACAAAGTGGATTTACAACTTAAAATGCAAGCTAGATGGTGAGATCGATCACCATAAGGCTTGACTTGTTGCAAAGGGTTATGCACAACAAAAAGGCATAGATTATGAAGAGACTTTTGTTCCCACTTGTCGTTTGACTATTGTGCCTTTTCTACGTGCATTGGTAGCTCATTTTGGTTGGGATGTACATCAATCAAACATTGTTACTACTTTCTTGAATGGTGACATATTTGAGGAGATTTACGTAACACAGCCTCGTGGTTTTGTCAAGAAAGGACAAGAGGACAAAGTGTGTAGATGTAAGAAGGCTTTGTATGGGTTGAATCAATCTCCTCGTGGTTGGTATGAGAAAGCTGACACTCATTTGGTCAAACGAGGCTTTTGTAACAGTCCAAAAAAAAGCACATTATATGTGAAGTGTGAGGGTGATGTACTTCTCATTGTGGTTCTTTACGTAGATGATTTGTTGATCACTGGCCCAAATGAGAGACATATTGCTAAATTTAAGGCTAATTTGAATGCTTCTTTCAAGATGAAAGATTTGTGGTTGCTGCATCATTAGTTGGGTATACAATTTAACCAGTGTGATGGTGGTATTGCCTTGTGTCAGAAAAGTTACATAGAGACATTGCTATGTAAGTTTGGACTTGAGGGTTGCAAACCTATTGCCACTCCCATGGAAACATGTTTGAAATTGAGTCTTCATGATGTTGGTGATCCTACTGATATCACTCTTTACCAATGCCTCATTTATGTATGCAACACAAGGCCAGATATTCAGTTTGTAGTCTCATACATTAGCAAATTTATGCATAGCCCAGGGTCTAAGCATTGGCAGGCTATCAAGAGGATTTTCTGCTACCTTAGTGGCACTTTACATCTTGGCTTGTTTTATCCCAAGGGGGGATCATTGCCGCCCACTTACATGCTTTTTCGGACTCAGATTGGGCTGGTTGTTTTGACAAGCGAGTGTCCAAAAATGGTTTTTTTTCCGTGCTTGGCAGTTCATGTATATCATGGCTGAGCAAGAAGCAATTTATTGTGGCCACTTTGAGTTGTGAGGCTAAGTACAGGGCAGTCTTCACAACTACGGTTCAGTGTGTATGGCTCAGACTCCTTATGGTTGATTTGGGTGTTGGACAAGACACTATCTACACTGAGAGTCAAAGCACATTGGCACTTGCAAGGAACCCAGTTTTTCATGCTCTCACAAAGTACATTGAGGTGCATTACCACTGTGTCAGGGAGAGGCTCTCAGCAGGAGAGATCAAATTGGCTTATGTGCCATCATAGAAAAACCTTGCAGATCGTTTCACAAAGGCATTGTCTCATGAGAAGTGAGAGGCTTTCCGCAAAGATTTGTGCTTACTCCCCTTTGTGGATTGATCATGTCCTCAAGTCATGGAACTTCACTTTACTCATGTGCCAGCTCTTGTTCACCGCATCACTCCAGGGGGATTTGTCACCATATACATGTGGTAGTGATGTGTGTGAACACACTACGACCGCCAGGGAATTTTTACCCTCTTTAGGAGGTTTTTTCCCTCGTGCATTGTATATACGCCCATCACTCTAGGGCTATCTATCTTTCCATTTCACACTAAGTATAATACACTCTCTATTGTGTGCCTTGAGCTTCCTTCGTCTTCTCCAAGCTGTTTGTGTTTTCTTGCAACCATAATTCCAATAATTTGTTAGGATTTTTGTGGCAAGCATTTCACGATACCCCACTTTGTAGGAAGATGCACTCCAAAGGAAGATGTCTGAAGGCATGTAACTTTGGGAAAAAAATTTCTTGAAAGCTTGCCAAGTCCTTGTAGTGAGTGTCTTGGTGGCTATAGACATCCACCACAGGATAGCACTCCCTCTAAGGAAAAAAATGGTGGTTCGAGAATAAAATTGATCCTTCTTGTGCAAGTGTTCTAGAACTCCTTATGGCTTATGCCCAATAAGACAGAGCGATGAAGACGGGAGCACACCCAATGTGTGATGGACAAAGGGTAGGAGTGGTCAATAAGTTCGGGTTCTAGACAATTTTTTTAAAAAAATTCTAGTAAACTTTGGTAGGACCGGTATGCTTTCAGAAAAGCACATGCTTAAAGTTTTGATACCATTGTCATGGGGACAGGCACCATGTGTCGATGGAAAAGAGTATACTAAAAAACTTAAAGAACTTCAAATAACAATTGAACTTAAAGGGAGACATGATACAAGGCGTGGAGTAGAGGAGTTCCACCCCAAGAGAGCACTAGCCCCAAACGTTGGCATTCCTTTCAGTATTTCTTTATATTGCTTGAACTCAATACACTTCTGGTACTCCATCCTCTGCATCTTCACGCAGAAGCATGCCAAATAATGAGCCATTTTCTCATATTTAAAGTCTCTTGGCCTCTCAAAAGTAGTTAGATGCAAAGAATCAAACAATAAAGCAACTAGTTCAAAAGCTGACAATGCGTTTTGCGGAAATATGTATATTTGTCATGTCACTAGCATAATTTGTGGGCATTTGTACAACTCTCACGTTAGCATATCTGCTTGAAATCTAGACCATCTATACTGCTTCCATGCCATCATACTCCATGTGATTTAGTGTGTGTGTTGGTCTCGCTTTATTTTGATGCATTTAGGTCCCCTCGATCCCATCAAAAGGGATCCCGTAAGCTGGTGGGAACTCGTCTTTTAAAAATAGGACTCTACTTCTTCTTCTTCTTCTAATTTTGCTTCTAATTCTTTTAGGGTTTAGTCCCCTTAGTTGGGGTCTACAAGTCGGCTCCATTCTTCAGTGTCTTGACATGTCAATAGTTTGTGACACATGCCATCTCCCTATACAAGCGACTGGAATCCATGAGACAAGATGCTAACAACTGTGCAGGTGAAGCCGTGGCTCTCACCAAATTTGTGGTGGTAATTGTTGACATAGATCTTGCGATGGGATCCAAGAACCGCTTCTTGGGGCCAAACAAACCCGAGAAGAGATGTAAAGTCAAACAAGGAAATGATCTAATAATACATTACCGTCCAAAATCAAGGTTGCACCACCCCTCAAGGTTGCTCAAGCATCAACATAAAATCTATTCAAAGCCCCTATGTCCCCATAGTAGCAAAGAGATCTACAACAGCGACCAAATGCAAGAATGTGCCAAGTATTAGTAGAATTTTTCGTTAAAAGAAAAGTCTCCCATGCCTATTGCTATCATGCTTCCAAAGTAGAGTGACAAGTTCTACTGGTGGTTGGGAGATGTCGTCTCACCACAAACACAATCCTAAGCATGCATACTTCTTAAATTTTGTGCACAATAAAAGAAAGAGAATATTCTTATAGACAAAAACATTGTTAATTTAAAGTGCATCTTCATTTGCTTACTCTAGTGTAGCATTGTAAGCATTGACAAGGTTCATATTATCCTTAAGCTAGGTTCCTTGCATCCATATAGAACCTTTAAAAGGATAATTTTTAAACTTAACCAGACGTCATTGGATAATCTTACCATTTCTTAGTACCTTGTCTTTGTGTTGAAGGATCGATTCGGGTTGCGACACCTCTTCTTGATCTCGATCTCTGGCGGGTCCTCCATTATTGGTTCTTTTGGTGGTTCTCCTTTCTAAGGCATGAGTAGGCTCACATGGTTAGCATGGTGAATGAGCCAATCATTGGGCAACTTTAACTAATAATCCATCTCATTGATTGGCTTAAGAATTTTAAAAGAAAGAACCATAGTATCTTTTTGCTAGTTTAGCATAATTCTCTTGGTGGCTCGTAGGATTATTGCCCGTAGTATGCCTTAGAGAAGCCTTGAGAAAATTTAGCAAGACCCAATCATTTTTCTTAAAGGCTAAGGCTCTTCTAAGTTTATAAGCAGCCACCATGTTTGCCTTTGCTTTGTGATGAATATAACCTCTTTAATCTTTGGAAAAGATTCGGCTATATTCATCGTCAGCAGCAAAGATCTTCCCATGTACTTTCAGTGGTAAGGGACTTTTGCATCTTCCCTCTTTAACCTTGAGAGGTGCTTTCCCCATAGAAGTATGTACAATGTCATTGTACGTATACTCTATAAGAGGTAAGTACTTATCTCATTGAGAACATTTGATCTACTTCCATGACATAGGCTTTTAGTAGATTCAAGAATCATTAGATTAGTTATTTCAATTTGGTCATCCGTTTGTGGACGATAGGCCAAAAGAAAAATTTAATCTACTTCCTAGATTCTCAAAGAGACCCTTCTAGAAATTATTGGTCATTCTAGGATCGTTGTTGGACACTATGGATATTGGCAAGCCATGATACTTAAAAATTTGAGATCTAAAGAGGGTTTCCATTTAATGTACCTCAATAGTCTTTTTGACAGACATAGAGTGTGTTTTCTTGCTAAGCCTGTCGACTAAAACAATCCAAGACTTTGCTTCCCTCGATCAAATTTCAATTTTTTATATACCACACATTTTGAAACATACTCTTGTATATTTACTTTTCATGGTAGACCAAAAAAAATACATTTCTACTCCTCAAAGCGTAGATTATTAAATCCCTCTTTGCCCTGCATAATGAGAAGCATGGGATTTATACATGAATTTCTTATTGTATGGGTGAGTAACACCTAGCCTATTACGGTTTGGAAGATAATCATCCTTCAAAGTGAATTGTTCTTTTTTTATTCCCTAATGCAAAGGCTGTAATTACCTACTTAAAGTCTTCATCAATAGCATACTCATCTATCATAAATGATAGATCATTGTGAGTTGCTAAAGACACCACATTTACCCTTGGCCGTTGTGAAAGTGCATTGACACTTGATTGTGCTTGCCAGCAATGTGAGTAGTATGAAATTTAATTTGCGAAAGAAAATTTTCCCACCTCATTTGTTTGTCGAAGAGCTTAATTTGCGTCATGGATTTCTTGAGGCTTTATGATTCATTCGTAGGATGAATGGAGCCCCCAAAAGATAGTGCTTCCATGTGTGTAGGGCATGTAGAATAGCTAAAAGCTCTTTTTCGTATATGCCCAAGACTCGCTCATCGGCATTGAGCCTTCGACTCTCATATGCTATGGCATGCGCTTCTTGAAGCAAGACTGCTCCAAGGCAATCACCTCAAGCATCAATTGGAACTCAAATGGCTATGAGAGATCCGGAAGCATGAGGACTAGTTGAGAGATAATCTTCTCTTTGAGCTTGTCAAAAGAATTTTGTCCTTTATCACTTCATGAGTAATTAACATTCTTCCTTGTTAAGTAATGCAATGGTCCTGGTATTTGAGAAAATTTTGCTATGAAGCATCTATAGTATGCACAGATACCAATAAACCTTCTTAGCCCATGTAGATTTGGATTAGGCCATGTTTTTATTACCTCCAACTTTGATGGATCCCTATGGATACCATCTTGAGATAATGTGGCCTTAATATTGAATTTCTTGTAGAAAAACTTCACTTTTCTTTTGATTATGAAAAGCTTATTCTCTCTCACAACTTGAAAGATTACTTGGAGGTGTCCCTTGTACTCCTCAACAGAATTTGAGTGACCTGAAGACTTTTGTCCATCGTCGATCTGAATGCAGCTGGAGCATTTGTCAGTGATCGTATTTAGTGCTCTAGAGTCGAGACACGTGATATGTGTCATATTTCTTTTGCACTAAAAGTACTGATGAGCAGAATAGAGAGGAGCTAGGCCTCACCATCCCTTTTTCCACCAGTTCATGCAATTGCCTCATGATCTCCTCTTGTTGAGCTTGTGAAACTCAATAAGGAGTTTTATTAGGTGATGAGCTTCCTGATAGGAGCTCAATTTAATGGTCATCATCCCCTCATCTTGGAAGTAAGTCCATAGGGATATCATCGATGAACACATCTTGGAATCCTTTTAGAAAGTTAGACAAGTCTAACTCTTCTTGATTCCTACCATTCACCTTTGATGAAACATTAAGACCTTTTAGGGACTCTTTGACAAAAATCATGTACGCAGAAACTGAGCTCTTCATTGATTTATCAAGGGTAAGAGGATTTACAAGTGGTATAGTATGGCCAGACTCATTGATATCTATACACATGTTCTTTCCCCTAAAGGTGAAGTAGATTCTCCTCTCAGGGAGCTTCATGATGGCAACCATGCGATCAAACCATGGCACCCGTAGGATAGCATCCTCATGTTGGAGAGGAGAGATGAAAAATTCTTCTTTGTTGGCATAGCTTTGGACATGAAGCCTCAACTTCCCAATCAAGGGAGTAATGGAGGCTTGTTGTCCCTTGAAAGCTGTGTCAGCTGCTACAATATCTCCCATCTCAAAAGGTTGAATGCCCAACTTCGTGGCCAACTCTGTTGATATGAAGTTGTGAGTAGAGCCAGGGTCAAACAAGATGAAGGAATCATGCTTCCTTACCTTTCCCCAAGCATAGGAGAGAGACGATCCTTTGCAATGAGCATCCTCTTTTGGATCTTCGATGGTGGAATCCCTAGGAGTCTTGCGATGTTGAAATCCCTAGGAGTCTCATTGCGAGCATTTTTCTTGGGACAAGAATGATAGCCATGTCCTTGCTCCCCACACTTAAAACACTTATGGTCCTTGCAAAAAGATCAAAGCTCTTCATGAGGGAGTTTGTTTTTAACTTTGTAAACTCCCTCCTCCTTAGACCTATTGTTGTTGTTGTAGGAAGTGCCTTGGGAAGAATTTTGGACATTGGTTTTTCCCTTTGCATCATTTTTGTCTTTGCTTTCCATGGGTTTGACATTCTCTCTAGCCCCTTGTTGGAAATTGATGCAGAAAGCAACCATGGTGTGGTGGATTACTTCGGTAATAGAACCAGACTGTTGGGAGCTGACATACTTGGCAATTTCTTCAGGTAATCCCGCACAAAATTTTTGTCTTTGCTTGGCAAAGTCTATCTTTTGATAGACAGTAGCCTTGAGATGTAAATCCTAAAACTTGTCCACATATTTGTGGATAGAATCATGAGAGAGAAGCCTCAAAATCCGTCACTCTGTGAGCACTTTGTCCTTTGCATCACTTGCAAGGAATTTCTTCATGATGGAAACTCGTAGAGTTTTCCATGTCTTTGGGGCTTTGTCGTTGCCACGAAGGCTAGCCCACCATTGACGAGCCGATTTTTGGAAGTGTGTTGGACGAGAGCAACTCGCACACCCATGAAGTGCATGCAAACACTACTAGATCAACATAATGTCAATCGAGGACACAGATGACACGATAGGCACACGGAGGAAATCTCTTTAGCTTGTCAAGCTGAGACTATCCTACACATACAACACTCTGGAAGGCCAACTAAACCACAATCAAGAACCTCACTGCTCTCAACTACACCACCTAGCCACATACACACATACGGAAGGTAACTCACCTAATCATGCCAGATTCGTATGAAACTTAAGGAACACCATCCCCTCACTAGGATACACATGTCCCTACGCTTCTACACTCAAAACCCTCACTCTAAACCCGTCTGCAGAAAACGCGTAGGATGACAGAGCAGAATTTTGAAAGTGCCCAAAACTGAAGTTTATGAGTACCTATGCGTAGCTTATGTTGCCACGATTCTATAGACTACTAGCACGCAGAAAATAGACATCGTTTGATACACTTACGGCCACAAATAGCTCGTAGATGCATCGGCGTGTGCGCTTCTTCTCGCGTGGAATGCTTGGCGTTTTCGCATAGCTCTCCTCGAGCCTACAGCAATGGTGCAGTCAGATCTCCAATGTGTTGAGCGAGCCGGGCGTAGCGAGAGGATAAAGCTCACGCTCACTCTCTTCTCTCTCACACATAGTAGACAGCAGCGCTAAAGTTTTGATTATGATTAAAGTCCTCTTTACAAAATGACCTAGGTACCTTATATACTAAGGCTACCTTAGGTTTAACCAAAAATGGGGTTGAAAGGGTCAAATGGCTTTGTATTTACAATCTGGAAGTTCCATTGCACCCCGGCTTCTGAAACTAGAATAAGTACTCATTACAAATGACGTTTATATCCATAATCCGTAGCATTTCATAACTCGCAAAAGATAAGACTTTGGTACGAAACTTGAGTTATGTTGCGTTGTTGACCCAGCGGTCAACATTCCCCCTTCCGCGTTCATGTCGTCCCTGACATGACCTGATTGTCGATGGCGATGTGGTCCTGGCTGTCGTTTTGTTGTTGTAAAGAAAGTATAGACTATAGCCTTTGCAATAGCTTGTCTTGTTCGTCCAATCTGATGTACATAGTCTTCACATGATTCAAGAAAATCATAATTGATGACGAACTTTATGTCTTTCACATCCACGCTTCGAGCTGTAGCATCTGTTTCTGTCATTATAGGTCTACTGCCAGATCTAAATTCAAAAAGAACCCAATGTCGTTTAACTTGACTCTTATCATCATGGATAGAGAAAGCTTCATCCATCACTTGCTCCAGCAAATCTGTCAATTCGGAGTATTTGTGATTCTCAGAAACAACTTCCACAATCTGTAGAATTGAGTGATTGGCTTTCTGATCTTGTGAGCCAATGACAACTTTGTAAGCCTTAACTTCTTTAGGCCAAGTTGCACTCCAATGAAAAGTCTGTCTGTCAGGCCGAATCCAGGACTTAATTATTCTAATTTGAGGTTCAAAACCCTGCCGAGCATTCGATGCGCATTATCAAGGACAAGATTTTGAGATCCTCTGATTACCCTTATGTCTGGTCTTTCTCATAGAGGACTTCTTTGTTCTTGAGTTATGTTGTGTTGTTGACCTAGTGGTCAACACTTTGCTGTCGTATTGGCTTCATCTGTTGCACTGCTTGTATCTTTGTCGAACCACAACAAGAACTATGATCCATTAGAGCGGACATCTATCATCATAACCATTCATCTTTGGAGATCCTCTGATTACTTTTATGTCTACGCTTCTTCATTGGGGACTTCTTTGTTCCTGTGCAATCATGTTGTTAGTGTTGTCTGCAGCTTTGTCATTGAAGGCCATTCTGTGACTCGCCATTGAGGAGAAGTATGCTATGATCTGAAATTGGTGCTCCAATTCATTTGTCAATTGATTTGAGTGGCATTTCCTTATTGTTGATGTAGAAGGAATATGTACAAGAGGATGGTGATAGGTGTCTTGAGATTAGGGTCTAAAACCTGGATGACCAAAGGGAAAAAACCCGGTGGGAAAAAAAATGCCTTTGGTATATGCTCTTATTGGAGTTGAGCAGTTGAACGTGAAGTACATGTTCATGAAAGGTGAGTGCTTGGGTGAAACACGGAAATAGTGCCTAATGCAAGTGCCAATTATGGGACACTCTGTATGCATATGAGAAATTTGTCAACAAAAGCATGCAATGCGAAAGAAGGAGATGATGGGTGCTTCAAGGAATAAATGTAGCACATGTGACATCAAAAGATGTTTCAATAGCTTCCACCTTTCCAAGAAGGTTTGTTGATGTAGAAGTTTCTCCACTCATATCTCACTGTGCTCAGTACGTGAGTGTCTTTTGGACCTTCTCCTTCACTTCTCCAAACTTAAGTACTTAGACTTCGACTCTTTTTCTCACCTATATCAGCATGAGCGACACAACGTAAATATGCTCAACTCTTCCAGCTTGAGTAGTACCTAGAATAGCTAAGACGCTTAGACCACAGAGAATATTACTTGCAACTTTGGGACTAACACCTCACCCATTTTGTGGCTTAGCTACTTGACTCTGACTTGTATGACTTGTCGGTTGCATGTTGACACTGCTTTGTGACAAGTTCTTCGGCTGTTGTAGTGGCTGCTGAGACATACTTCGTGAAGTTTCATCGTTTTCCTGTACCTTCTTCTCTTTGTAGTGCTCAGGCCTCTCGTCCATCTTTTCTTCATGTGGATTATGGATTTATTTTTTTTCTCTTAATAATAAACAAAGAAAATCTTAAAACAACTCAACAAAAGAAAAATCATTCAAATAGAAATCTAAATGCTATGTACACTATACACATGTCCCTAGGGGCTCATATATGGATTTTGTCCCCATACTCCTCTGTAACACTATTATGAGGGCATACACTCTTAATTTCGTCAAAAAATTATCACAATAAAAAGCAAAAATTCAATGTATCTCACAAAACATTGCCCTCTAATAGTCATAATGTTAGGTCCGCATTCAGAATGCCTCCCCCCTTCCTATTTGGAGTCATCCTTTACGACAGGGTATCGCAAAGGGTATGTGTTGTGCTTGGGCAATTAAAAGTTGTGCCTATGCAGGCCTTGTAATGTAGCCCTATTATGCATACACAGTCAATGCATGGAAAAGATTTATGTTGTGCAAGATGTGGGTATAAACAATTTGCTTATTGGAATTTGTTGGCGAGGCTTCCTATTCTAAGCAATGTAATGGTCTTTGAAGCGCCTGTATCGTTGCTTGATTGAAGCGACTTGCTCTCTTCTAACTGTACTGTAATCGTAGGAAGAATTATAAGAATTCAAGCGGCGATGCACTGACAGCATTTTTGTTGTTCTTCTTTGGGACCCATTTCTTTGCGATTATTAGCTGTTTTGTTGCTGACGCTCGTTTGGGAACCCATACTTGCCCGTGCTTCGTTTGTGTTTGAAGAGACTTCTTTGGGATCCACCTTTTTGTTGTGTGAGTCAACAATGGTCTTTGCTTCATCCCTTGTACGTTGGGTTGGGAACGGGATTCAGGCTTTGAAAATTGATACTGTGGTTGTTTTGGAATCCAAATGAATTCCTGACTTTTTCATGCTTGAATCATATTCTTTGGAGCCCAAACCTGAGTTGTGAAAGCTTGCAATTTTGTGATATTCTTACCCGTTCGTGCACGCTTTCCTTGTTTTTGTTTTGGTGTTGGATCTTGTGATTTGTCATTAGATATCTTTGTCTTCTTGATCCATATCTGTTTTTGGCTGATCTGGCTTTTTGGTATCTAGATTTGTCGAGCTTTTTGGCTTTGACTTGATGTTCTGTTTTTTTGACGTGTCATGGTTGTTGCTGAAGGGGTTGGTGATAGTGATGGCCTGAGTTGATGATAGGAGACTTCTTGTACTTTCCCTTGATTTTTTGGCTGGTAGTGGAAAGTTACTATCTGTTTGCTCGTGGGTGGCAGTTTCTTGGAGGACTTTTCTAGCCCATTGATTAGAGCATTGCTAGCTTGTTGCTCTGGTCGTATTCCTCCTAGCTGAGCCTTTGCATCCTTATTAGGAGCCATGTATGAGGATGTTTGTGGTGGCTGTGTCTTCACGGAGGACTTTGGAATCCACTTTTGATGCACTTTATTCGTGTAGCGATGACATTGATTCCCGGGTCCTTGATCTTCTTGAAGCTCGAAGTGTTCTACAGAGTCATAGAACTCACCGTCTTCTTCATCTTTTGATTCTCCACATTTCTTTGTTTGCTCCTTATTTCGAGACCTTGTTGATATCTGGATCTCTTCATTTTCCTGGATTACACTCACTGCAAAATAAGGAATGACATCATAGCCATTTGCGTCACAAAAATTTGTTGTGGGAGCATCCTCCACTGCGCACACGTCTAGAGTAGCCAAGATGTGTTCCCATCCAAAAGGCTCTAACTCTTCTTCAGGAAATGGTTCTGGGATATAGTCCCTATCCTCTATAACCCGCTCTAGGATACATTCCTCAAGTTTCAAGCTACCACATTGTGAAGCTCCACACATCCACAGTTCTTTAGGCTTACCTAACCAAGCTGGAAGTTCTAACCCTGCTACTGTGGCGGAATCAAACTCCTCTACTGGTGTTCTCGTCACATCCCTATAGCTATGGTCCCTCAAGTTTATCTTTGTTATGGTTTCCATATGTCTCAGGTATATATGGTCATAACCCCAATCTTGGACCATTTTCAATTGTCGCATGAACGGTCTTCCCAGAATGATGTCATAGTTGTTCTTCTTGCCAAAGTCAACAACAGCAAAAGTGTGTTCATATTCAATGCCACAAGAAGTAACAAGTACTTTTTCTAGCAGTCCTAGGGGCTTTTCCTTGTGTCCATCTGCAAGCTGCAGGGTCATTCATGTGGATATCAAGGCAGGTTTTCCCCATTTTTTCCAAACCTCTTTGGTTGCAATGGCCACACCAGCTCCACTGTCAAGGATTGCCATGGTTTTTACACCATTGAATTCCATAGGAAGGGTGGTGTTTCCATCTTCTCCCTCATAATACTCGCCTACCTTGTTTAATGGCACTGGCCTAGTATTTAGTTGAGGCATTTCAAGCTCTTTGATGCCTTCCTCGATTTGAGTCATTGGGATTTTTACACCAAATTTCTCTAGACATTTACCCACATTAGCCCACATGTTTGGTCTTATTCTGAGCAACTCGGCTAACATTATTGTACAGGTGACTGGGGTAGATAGAATATCTACTAGCCCCTTTGAATCAATGGCCTTGTTGGGAGACAGTCTCTGTGATGGGACTGCAACCACATCTGACTTGGTCTCGTACTCTCCCATGTAGGATGGTAGTGTTCTTAGCGAATGGGGTTGACTATCCATAGATTGTACAGATCCTTTGTCACCCCAACACGATTGCACGTCTAGATTCATTTGAGATCCAGTCTCAAATTCCTCTATTGGTGGTAGAAACACTCCTCGTTCATCACCAGTCTTTTCTACTCGTCTTCTTGGGTCATTGGCTTCATTGGCCTCTCTGACTTGTTTCCACAATTCTTCAAGACCATGTATCTCTTTACAATCCTCAGGTATAGCTTGGTGAAATCCCTCGGAAGAGTTATCCATGGTGTTCAGTACTATCCTTGGTTCTAATGCTGGGTCTTTGAGGTTTGGTCTGTGCTTATGACTAGAATCTGGCTCTTTAGTTCCTGGTTTGGTGGATTACTTGTGTAGGCATGACACGGATCAGATCCTCAGGTTTTGCAATTGGTGGTTCTAGTAAAGCTTGGGCTCAACAAAAATAGTGAAAAACACTCAAGTCAATATGTTACTAGGGTAAAACCTACCCTCTGAACACACTGGTGCAGTCAAAATTTTCAAATTTGGTCTCCAGAACCCCCTTGAGACATCCTATGCGTAGGATGTCTATGTTTACAGAATTGCAGGTTTTCTTCACAGAACCCTTGCAAATGCTCTTTTATATGCACAGCATCACTCAATCATACAAAAATATCCACAAAAGCTTGTTTAATGCATTTTTCACCCTCAATCAAGCACACTTTTTTCTGTGATTTCAAATGCAATCAAGCACTTTAGCAAATAATTCAGTGTTGAATAGCTCTAGATCAGAATCGGATCACTTACCTAAAGCTACTCCTACAAATCATATGGGGTTTTGCATCTATGAGTAGAAAAACGCTTCACTGCCACACACGGACTAGTAAATGCTTTTATCACCTCACAAATCACTCGACCACCAACAACTACTCTAATCCACCCATCCTAACTAAACCTATCTAGTCGCAGACCCTCGGCAAGACACACGCTTCCTGGCTATCCACTTGATCGCGGAATATCCTCTTTCGGATCCACTTAAGAAAAACGCTTTCTTTAGCCGAAACTAAATCAAGAAACCATCACATGAGTGTTAGTAGGAAACCTACTTAGGTCCTTGTGTCCCCGGCAGCGGCGCCAATGTTGGACGGGAAGCGACTCACACACCCATGAAGTGCATGCAAACACTACCTAGATCAACATAATGTCAATCGAGGACACAGATGACACGATAGGCACACGGAGGAAATCTCTTTAGCTGAGACCATCCTACACATACAACACTCTGGAAGGCCAACTAAACCACAATCAAGAACCTCACTGCTCTCAACTACACCACCTAGCCACATACACACATACGGAAGGTAACTCACCTAATCATGCCAGATTCATATGAAACTTATTTAACACTAGATTGGTAATGGGACACTTTTATGTCCTGTTAAGTGACCATTTTCTTTGAATTATGTCAAGAGTTTCAAAATGGATTTTAAGGTGCTATCTGTCTAGAAAGTTGTCTCATGAGCTTAAAAAAACTCGACATTTTTTTGGAATATCAATTCCATCTTTAACCTTGTCCTTGCACAACATTTCACAACCTAAACTGTGTGAAAAAACGGATCCTGTTTTTGGCTTTTTTTAACTTTTTGCAACTATACCACTCTAGAATTCATGTTTGTGAGGTCTATAAAGCTAGAGAACTATCTTTAGTAGTCCTCAACATGTCCTGATTCTTCTAGGGAGAAATAAATGTTTAAGTTGTAAGTTATGACCAAATTACAAAAATTATCAAATCCTGTTTCTTAGCCAATTTTAGCTCTTCTATGATTTTTTTGGTGGCTTTCATGATATCCAAATGCAGTTTTGATTTTCTATGTCGCATATTGTAACATAAAGCTAATATTCCTTGAGTTTTGGGGCATCTAATACCCTATTTTTCATAGTAGACAACGATGGTTGATTTTGCATAGTAGACAACGATGGTTGATTTTTTCAATTATAAAAGAAAACAAAACATTCTAGTATATCAAGTATAGCTTTTTCAATATTGTTAGTTTCTTGTGACAACTACAAGCATTTTGTAGGTAGTAACCATATCTAGTCATAAGGATCAAATTTGCTAGATATTGAATAGTTTCTATGGGATTCTACAACTCATAATGTTGAACCCAGTTTTTTCATGTTTGCTGTATTTAGCACTTCATCTTTGTCCCCAAGATTCCCCTTGGTAAGAGATGTATTATTATTTTGACATGCTCCATGGCTCCTTATGAACCTAAAGGACAATAGGGAACTAAGAAAACATGCATATATTATTTGTATTGAGCGTGGTTATAGAAACTTTGATGATAGGTTTGCAGAATGGTAAAAATTCAACTTTTTTGTACCTATTTCTTTTGGCAAAACAAAAAATAGTGAGTAAGAAGCAACCATATGTTCTGACCACCAACCCATTGAAGTTAACTAGGGAATTTATCTCAAGTCCTACAAAAATCCCTAATCTTATTTTTATGCAACAAAACGTAAGAAATGACTGTTTTGATGAAAATGTGTTGGTCCATCAACTTTGGAGGCTTGGTGTGACCAAAAGATGAGAAATTTTACAAGTTTCTTATTTTTTCCATGTGTAGTAGGCCTTAAACTATAACCTCATGAAAGGATTTTACAAAATGAGTGGATCTACTATGGTTTTGGAGGTTTTTTTCAAAACCCTGAAAGGACACTTTTATGTCCTGTTAGGTTACCAACCTAGTGTTAAGGAACACCATCCCCTTCCTAGGATACACCTGTCCCTATGCTTCTACACTCAAAAACCTCACTCTAAACCCGTCTGCGAAAAACGCGTAGGATGACAGAGCAGAATTTTGAAAGTGCCCAAAACTGAAATTTATGAGTACCTATGTGTAGGTTATGTCGCCACGATTCTATAGACTACTAGCACGCAGAAAACAGACATCGTTTGATACACTTACGGCCACAAATAGCTCGTAGATGCGTTGGCGTGTGCGCTTCGTCTCGCGTGGAATGCTTGGCGTTGTTGCGTAGCTCTCCTCGAGCCTACAGCAATGGTGAAGTCGGATCTCCCAATGTGTTGAGCGAGCCAGGCGTAGCGAGAGGATGAAGCTCACGCTCACTCTCTTTCTTTCTCACACACAGTAGACGGCAGCGCTAAAGTTTTGATTATGAAAAAGTCCTCCTTACAAAATGACCTAGGTACCTTATATACTAAGGCTACCTTAGGTTTAACCAAAAATGGGGTTGAAAGGGTCAAATGCTTTGTATTTACAATCTAGAAGTGCCATTGCACCCCCGCTTCTGAAACTACAATAACTACTCATTACAAATGACGTTTATGGCCATAATCCGCAGCATTTCATAACTCGCAAAAGATAAGACTTTGGTACGAAACTTGAGTTATGTTGTGTTGTGGACCCAGCGGTCAACAACTACCGCTTTGATACAAACTCAATATCTACTATCTTCCCAGTTTTGTAGACCATTTTCCCAATTTATGTAACTCTTCAATTATTTTTTTTTATTGGAACATGAACCTAAAGATAATCAAACTTCTCATCGATTACCTTGGTTGATTTAACAAGAAATCATCTTTAGTACCTCTTTAAAAACACTTTTGCAAATACAGATAAGTCATTTGGAATCATCACCAGAACTTCGCATTCTTCATTTGATCACTACGTTCAAACGAGAGGGAAAATAATCTATGACAAGATTTGGCCATACCACTATAAGTTCTCTTCTATATTTGTTTTCTCATTACAGAGTCATTTAACATATTCAGGAGCTGTGTGAGACAAAATACACTTGTCACTTGACATCTACATTCGCTCTCTTCTTCCAAACCTTGAACGTGACAAAGAAGCATATCATGCCATATTTGCTTTTCCCACAATGATGTGTGTGTGTGTGTGTGTGTGTGTGTGTGTGTGTGTGTGAGAGAGAGAGGAGAGAGAGAGAGAGAGAGAGAGAGAGAGAGAGAGAGGGAAGAGATGCTAACAATATGCAGTTATCACAGTAAGAGACATGCAAGATGCTTACAATGTAAAATCCATTTGCACACAACACCACCTTCAAATACTTCCCACTTGAACATTCAAATAGCCAAGACAGCTACAATCAACCTACAAACGGATGTCCAAAGTGAGATAGTCAATCTATGTACAACATTGAAAATCTAGGTACAAGATTGAATTTCTCTTTGGCCTATCACCCACAAACGGATGGCCAAAGTGAGATAGTCAATCTTACGATTATATATCTACTAAATACATATGTTACACAAGTAGATAAAGGCTCACGATTGGACAATTACTTACCCCTTGTAGAGTATGCATACAATAATATTGTACATACTTCTATTGGCAAGGAACCTTTGAGATCATAGATGGAAGACCTAAAAGTCCCTTGCTACTTAAAGTACATGGGAAGATCTTCGTTGCCGATGAGTATAGCCGTGACCTACAAGAATCTTTTCAAAAGTTTAAGGAGGTTATATCCAGCTCTCAACAAAGGAAAAAAGTTGTTGCTGACAAGCACAAAAGGGCCTTAACGTTCATCGAAAATGATTGGGTCTTACTTAAGTTTCCCAAGGCTCAACTGAGGCAAATGATGGGCAAAAATCCTATGGGCCATCAAAAGTATTATGTTAAACACGCAAAAAGATGATATGGTTCTTTTCAAATCTTGAAGCCAATCAATAAAATGGCTTATCAACTCAAGCTGCCGAACCATTGGCTCATACACAATGCTTTTCATGTGAGCCCACTTAAGCCCTACGAAGGAGAGCCACCAGGTGAACCAATTATTGAAGACCCTCAAGAAATCGAAGAACAAGAAGAGGTGCAATAACCCAAAGCTATCCTTTGGCATGAAGACAAGGTAGTACGACATGGTAATATTATCTGTGATGGTATCTTATTAAGTTCAAAAATTATCCTTTTGACGATGCTAGATGGATGCAAGGATTACAACTTAAGGATAGTATAAACATTGTCAATGCTTACAATGCTACATTAGAGTAAGCTAATGTACATGTTTCTTTTAAATAAACAATGTTTTTATCTTATAAGATTAATTCTCTTTTTATTGTGCACAAAATAAGTATTCATGCTTAGAATCATCTTTGTGATGACGATGTCTCTCAAACACCAAGCAGAATTTGTCGCTCTACTTTGGTAGAATGAAATGGACTAAAGAGCATATATGCTTGCGACAGCCAAGTCTCCCAAGCACCAAATGGACTATTCATCCATTCGGAAGTGATGTTGTAGGGTAAAACGGGATCCTCTATCCGCTAAGAAACTTAGACTAATGACTAAGACTTTATCTCTTCTACTTCATAGTCGAGGATGACTATGATTTCAAGAGAGAGGTAATGTCATAAAATCTAATATCTAATCAACCCAAACGATTTTCTCATATTACACTAATCGTTTAATGTAGGAGAAAAAAGAGGAACAAGGGTTAGGATATAGACATGTGCTTATGGATCTATCTCAACACGGGGCCAAGGTGAAAGGGTCCAAATAAGAGATGGTATGCCAAAGAGGAATGCTACCTAAGGGAGCTTAAAGACCTCCAAAAGTTAGTAATAAAATTCCTTAGACCTAGGACCTTAAGCAGGATGGGGTTGAGCTTGAGGTGAGAATCCTACCCAAGCATGAGGTACTTGTTTTGCTTGCTGACTAAGGTGCTTAAGGTGTTTGTGAGAATTTTGCCCAAGCTTGAGGTACTTGTAATGTTTCAATGACTAAGATGCTTGAAGTGTTCAATTCAAACATGATCTCTCAAGGGGCATAAAAGATTTTCATGCTTAAATGACTGGGGTGCTTGAAGTGTTCAATTCAAACATGATCTCTTAAGAAGCATAAAAGACACATGTCAAGATCCTCCCCATTTCACCCTCATGATGTGATTGAATCCTATTGGATAGGCTTTAAAGGGGTCCAATGATAATCTAGATGCATTTAAATAAATGATTAAGCTCTTTCTCTCAAAGAGGAAAAAGAGGACACTTGTCCAAATGTTATAATTAAATAATACAAGAGAGAGAGAGAGAGAGAGAGGGGGGGGGGGGATATACTTTCTCACACACACACATACAATGAGGTACAAAGTACAAGAGCTCCATCTCCTTCTCTAAGCTTGTTGATAAGTTGAGAGCCTACACCAACACTCTTGGCTATGGAATGCAAATACAACCAAGAGCCATGCTTCAATGCTTAAGTTTGTCATCTTCCTCATCTTCATTACTATGCTACTATGCTATGCTAAGCAAGAAGAGTGATCATAAGTGAGGAACTATTTCTTTCTCCGATGAATGATTCTTTTTCCTCTTCCCTACCCTCATTCCCCGCTAGCTCTCTGCACTGTTGAAGGTGTTTGAGGCCTTGGGATTGAGGCCGGGGATGGTTAATGCTTTTACAAAGTTTATGGTATGCTTGTGATGCATGAATCTTTCCATATTCATTGCATCACCTAGGTCACAAGGAACACAAATATTGTATTGTACCAAGTCTCTCTTGATGGGAGAATCTATAATACAAAAGCCTATTGGAGGGGGGGACTGGCTCCATGTAAATCCGGTCCTCAACTGTTGTCAAGTTCTCTAAACCCTCTCTCTCTTGCAAAAGTATTGTTCATGCCAAGTTAATTAAGTATTATGGTTATGTTGCTACTGCTAATTAAGTTCACCCTCTATGTTCTCCAAGTAGTCGCACAAAAATTATCACTCTAATTCTCTTAATTTCTCTATCCTCAAGGTTCATAGGCCATTTCCATTTCACTGATAGTCACAAGGATCTCTCTCTCTCTCTCTCTCTCTCTCTCTCTCTCTCTCCCCCCCCCCCCCCCCTCCCTCTCCCCCCCAAAATCCTTATGGTTCTCTTTACAAGGCTACATGAGCAACAAGATAGAATTGTGGCTCCCATGCACTTGCTCTTGCAGTCGCCTTGAAGGCCAACACTAGCTGCCAATCAGATTATTACAAATAGAGCAAGACCTTTTTCTCATAACCACCACCACCCACACCAAATGTGTAGTTCTCTTTCTCTACTCATCACTCCAACCAAAACAAACTATTCCAGTAGCTACGACCTTGATATTATTTTTTTAATGTTATTTCTCTTTTGTGTCGCATCCTATTGCAAGTACCTGAATGAAATGTTAATCGTTAGCACATAGCTTCATAAAATGTTGCTCATTAATGCATATATTGTAGCATTACATTTATTCATTTCTATTGCACATCAATCAATCTCACCAAGAACCCCCTAGAGGACCAGACCAACAAACTTATATCATCTTTATTGCTATTATTGCTTTATTACGACACATTGTTTGTCAAATTAGTCAACCATGTAAGTATAATACATAGTCAATACAACGGTAGGGCATAGAAGAGTTCAACATGGAAAATGATGGTAGATACAATAACCATTTTCCCAAAGAAAAAAAAACAAAAAGAGACTCTGGTAGAGATAAAGAATATGGAAATGATTATAACCCGAGGAATCTTAGACAAAACTATGGTTGCAATCATAAATCTAGTTGATGTAGATATTTCTAGTTATGACACTAGTAGGCACAAGGATCCCTCTCTCTCTCTCTCTCTCTCTCTCTCTCTCTCTCTCTCAACATCTTGATGGTTCTCTTTACAAGGATACTATAATAAAGCAATCTAAATCCGCATGTGAGAACAACATAAAACTCAGGGCATCGTGGTGTAGGACTCACTATGCATAGCCAGCCAGAGTAGTAGCAAGAAATATTCGGTAAGTGATCCACTTCGATCAAATTGAAATCCACCCATATAATAACATCAACCAAGTATTCTCATTTACAAGCTGAAATATTTCCTAATTAAAACAACCCATGATAACCACGTTATAGTTGAAGCTTGTCTCGTTGTCGAATAGAACCCTCTCCCTAGTATGTATGATGATTGCTATCTTGGTTCTTAGAATGCAGATGCGGCTATGCATGTAGTTATCTCTTGAAAAATAGAAAAATTACATCTAATCACTTTTTCCCTAGTCTTTTCCACGAGCCATTGGCCCAAAAATGTACAATTATATCTACTACTAGTAATGTAACGTAATGTGAATTGTACCTTTTCTCCTTTGCCATTATCTATAGTGTTTCACCATACGATAGTGAAGTTTTTATTGCATATTTCTTGATACTGCCTCATTTCGTTGCCCCTCTATGACATATCTTCTATTGTTTTTACTACTTCTTTATGGATAGCTAATTATTAGTGAAGGATGCTCACTCTTATGCCGGAATTGGATATCAAAAACCTTTTATCAGGAGCCCTACTTTAGCATATCCGAATAGCTGGTTGTTAATCATCATATGTTTGTGCATTTCCTAAGCTTGGATAGCCTTTTGTAAGTTATCTCGTAATTATCAATATTACAACTCTATACCAAGTATAAGATCATTCTAACTATTGTCTAAATCGAGCATCATGATTAGTTTTTCATTTGAGTTTTATTTGACCTTACTATCGCTTTGATCTAAGCTCAATATCTACTATTAAGATCATTCTAACTATTGTCTAAATCAAGCATCATGATTGGTTTTTTCATTTGAGTTATTATTTGATTGTACTACCACTTTGATACAAGCTCAATATCTACTATCTGCCCAGTTTTGTAGACCATTTTTCCAATTTAAGTAACTCTTCAACTATCTTTTATTGGAACATGAACCTAAAGATAATCAAACTTCTCATCGATTACCTTGGTTGATTAAACAAGAAATCATCCTTAGAAACGATTTTGCAAATGCAGATAAGTCATTTGGAATCATCACCAAAACTTAGCATTCTTCATTTGATCACTACGTTCAAAGGAGAGGGAAAATAATCTATGACAAGATTTGGCCATACCACTATAAGCTCTCTTCTATATTTGTTTTCTCATTACAAAGTCATTTACCATATTGAGGAGCTGTGTGAGACAAAATACACTTGTCACTTGACATCTACATTCGCTCTCTTCTTCCAAACCTTGAACGTGACAAAGAAGCATATCATGCCATATTTGCTTTTCCCACAATGCTCTGTGTGTGTGTGTGTGTGTGTGTGTGTGTGCGTGTGTGCGTGTGTGTGTGAGAGTAAGAGAGAGAGAGAGAGAGAGAGAGAGAGAGAGAGAGAGAGAGAGAGAGAAGAGATGCTAACAATATGCAGTTATCACAGTAAGAGACATGAAAGATGCTTACAATGTAAAATCCATTTGCACACAACACCACCTTCAGATACTTCCCACTTGAACATTCAAGTAGCCAAGACAACTACAATCAACCCACAAACGGATGGCCAAAGTGAGATAGTCAATCTAGGTACAACACTGAAAATCTAGGTACAAGATTGAATTTCTCTTTGGCCTATCACCCACAAACGGATGGCCAAAGTGAGATAGTCAATCTTACGATTATAGATCTACTAAAGACATATGTTACAGAAGTAGATAAAGGCTCACGATTGGAGAATTACTTACCCCTTGTATAGTATGCATACAATAATATTGTCCATAATCCTATGGGCAAGGAACCTTTTGAGATCATAGATGGAGAACCTAAAAGTCCCTTGCTACTTAAAGTACATGAGAAGATCTTCGTTGCCGATGAGTATAGCCGTGACCTACAAGAATCTTTTCAAAAGTTTAAGAGATTATATCCAGCTCTCAACAAAGGAAAAAATTGTAATTGCTGACAAGCACAGAAGGGCCTTAACACTAGGTTGGTATTGGGACACTTTTATGTCCTGGGACACTTTTATTTCTTGTTAAGTGACCATTTTCCTTGAATTATGTCAAGAGTTTCAAAATGGATTTTGAGGTGCTATCTGTCTAGAAAGTTGTCTCATGAGCTGAAAATAACTCGACATTTTTTTTGGAATATCAATTCCATCTTTAACCTTGTTCTTGCACAACATTTTACAACCTAAACTGTGTGAAAAAACGGGTCCTGTTTTTGACTTTTTTCAACTTTTTGCAACTATACCACGCTAGAATTCAGTTTGCGTGAGGTCTATAATGCTAGAGAACTATCCTTAGTAGTCCTCAACATGTCCTGATGCTTCTAGGGAGAAATAAATGTTAAAGTTTTTAAGTTAAGACCAAATTACAAAAATTGTCAAATCTATTTTTTAGCCAATTTTAAGCTCTTTCTAATGATTTTTTTTTTGGTGGCTTTCATGATATCCAAATGCAATTTTGGATTTTCTATGTCGCATAATGTAACATAAAGCTAATATTCCTGAGTTTTGGGGCATCTAATACCATTTCATAGTAGACAACGATGGTTGATTTTTTCAATTATAAAAGAAAACAAAACAAACGAGTATAAACAAGTATATCTTTTTGATTCTAGTATATCAAGTATATCTTTTTCAATATTGTTAGTTTCTTGTGACAACTACATGCATTTTGTAGGTAGTAACCATATCTAGTCATAAGGATCAAATTTGGTTAGATATTGAATAGTTTCTATGGGATTCTACAACTCATAATGTTGAACCCAGTTTTTTCATGTTTGCTGTATTTAGCACTTCATCTTTGTCCCCAAGATTCCCCTTGGTAAGAGATTTATTATTCTTTTGACATGCACCATGGCTCCTTATGAACCTAAAGGACAATAGGGAACTAAGAAAACATGCATATATTATTTGTATTGAGCGTGGTTATAGAAACTTTGATGATAGGTTTGCAGAATGGTAAAAAATTCAACTTTTTTGTACCTATTTCTTTTGGCAAAACAAAAAATAGTGAGTAAGAAGCAACCATATGTTCTGACCACCAACCCATTGAAGTTAACTAGGGAATTTATCTCAAGTCCTACAAAAATCCCTAATCTTATTTTTATGCAACAAAACGTAAGAAATGACTGTTTGTATGAAAATGTACTGGTCCATCAACTTTGGAGACTTGGTGTGACCAAAAGATGAGAAATTTTACAAGTTTCTTATTTTTTCCATGTGTAGTAGGCCTTGAACTATAACCTCATGAAAGGATTTTACAAAATGAGTGGATCTACTATGGTTTTGGAGGTTTTTTTCAAAACCCTGAAAGGACACTTTTATGTCCTGTTAGGTTACCAACCTAATGTTAACGTTCAAAGAAAATGATTGGGTCCTACTTAAGTTTCCCAAGGCTCAATTGAGGCAAACGACGGGCAAAAATCCTACGGGCCATCAAAAGTTTTATGTTAAACAGGCAAAAAGATGCTATGTTTCTTTTCAAATCTTGAATCCAATCAATAAAATGGCTTATCAACTCAATCTGCCCAATCATTGGCTCATACACAATGCTTTTCATGTGAGCCCACTTAAGCCCTACGAAGGAAAGCCACAAGTGAACCAATTATTGAAGACCCTCAAGAAATCGAAGACCAAGAAGAGGTGCTACAACCCAAAGCTATCCTTCGGCATGAAGACAAGGTAGTACAACATGGTAAGATTATCCGTGATGGTATCTTATTAAGTTCAAAAATTAACATTTTGACGATGCTAGATGGATGCAAGGATTACAACTTAAGGATAGTATGAACCTTGTCAATGCTTATAATGCTAGATTAAAGTAAGCTAATGTACATGTTTCTTTTAAATAAACAATGTTTTTATCTTATAAGACTAATTCTCTTTTTATTGTGCACAAAATTAAAAAGTATGCATGCTTAGAATCATCTTTGTGATGACGATGTCTCTCAAACACCAAGTAGAATTTGTCGCTCTACTTTGGTAGAATGAAATGGACTAAAGAGCATACATGCTTGCGAGGACAGCCAAGTCTCCCAAGCACCAAATGGACTATTCATCCATTCGAAAATGATGTCGGAGGGTAAGAAGGGATCCTCTACCCGCTAAGAAACTTAGACTAATGACTAAGACTTTACCTCTTCTACTTCATACTCGAGGACGACTATGATTTCAAGAGAGAGGTAATGCCATAAAATCTAATATCTAACCAACCCAAATGATTTTCTCATATTACACTAATCGTTTAATGTAGGAGAAAAAAGAGGAACAAGGGTTAGGATATAGACATGTTCTTATGGATCTATCTCAACACGGGGCCAAGGTGAAAGGGTCAAAATAAGAGTTGGTATGTCAAAGAGCAATGCTACCAAATGGAGCTTAAAGACCTTAGGGTTAGCTTCATTAAAGACCTCCAAAAGTTAGTGATAAAACTCCTTAGACCGAGGACCTTAAGCAAGATGGGGCTGAGCTTGAGGTGAGAATCCTACCCAAGCATGAGGTGCTTGTTTTGCTCGCTGACTAAGGTGCTTAAGGTGTTTGTGAGAACCTTGCCCAAGCTTGAGGTACTTGTAATGCTTAAATGACTAAGATGCTTGAAGTGTTCCATTCAAACATGATCTCTCAAGAGGCATAAAAGATTGTCATGTTTAAATGACTGAGGTGCTTGAAGTGTTCAATTCAAACATGATCTCTTAAGAAGCATAAAAGACACATATCAAGATCCTCCCCATTTCACCCTCATGATGTGCTTGAGTCCTATTGGATAGGCTTTAAAGGGGTCCAATGATAATTTAGATGCATTTAAATAAATAATTAAGCTCTTTCTCTCAAAGAGGAAAAAGAGGACATTTGTCCAAATGTTATAATTCAATAATACAAGAGAGAGAGAGGAGGGGGGGGGGGGGGGGGGGGGGGGGGGTATACTCTCTCACACACACACATACAATGAGGTACAAAGTGCAAGAGCTCCATCTCCTTCTCTAAGCTTGTTAATAAGTTGAGAGCCTACACCAACACTCTTGGCTATGGAATGCAAATACAACCAAGAGCCATGCTTCAATGCTTAAGCTTGTCATCTTCCTCATCTTCATTACTATGCTATTATGCTATACTAAGCAAGAAGAGTGATCATAAGTGAGGAACTATTTGTTTCTTCTATGAATGATTATTCTTCCTCTTCCCTACCCCCATTCCCTGCTAGCTCTCTCCATCGTTGAAGGTGTTTGAGGCCTTGGATTGAGGCCGGGGATGGTTAATGCTTTTACAAAGTTTATGGTATGCTTGTGATGCATGAATTTTTCCATCTTTATTGCATCACCTAGTTCACAAGGAACACAAATATTGTATTGTACCAAGTCTCTCTTGATGGGAGAATCTATAATACAAAAGCCTATTGGAGGGGGGGACCGGCTCCATGTAAATCCGGTCCTCAACTGTTGTCAAGTTCTCTAAACCCTCTCTCTCTTGCAAAATTATTGTTCATGCCAAGTTAATTAAGTATTATGGTTATGTTGCTACCGCTAATTAAGTTCACCCTCTATGTTGTCCAAGTTGTCTCACAAAAATGCTCACTCTAATTCTCTTAATTCCGCTATTCTCAAAGTTCATAGGCCATTTCCATTCCACAGATAGGCACAAGGATCTCTCTCTCTCTCTCTCTCTCTCTCTCCTCTCTCTCCTCTCTCTCTCTCTCTCCCCCCCCCCCCCCCCCCCCCAAATCCTTATGGTTCTCTTTACAAGGCTACATGAGCAACAATATAGAATTGTGGCTCCCATGCACTTGCTCTTGGAGTCGCCTTTAAGGCCAACACTAGCTGCTAACCAAATTATAATAAATAGAGCAAGAACTTTTGCTCATAACCACCACCACCCACACCAAATGTGTAGTTCTCTTTCTCTACTCATCGCTCGTTGCATCCTATTGGCAAGCAACTGCATGAAATGTTACTCGTTAGCGCATAGCTTCATAAAATGCTACTTATTAATGCATACATTGTAGCATTACATTGATCCAATTCTATTGCACATCAATCAATCTCACCAAGCACCCCCTAGAGGACCAGACCAAACTCAATTATAATTAGATGATGATATCATCTTTGTTCCTATTATTGCTTTATTACGACACATTGTTTGTTAAATTAGTCAACCAGGTAAGTATAATACATAGTCAATACAACGGTAGGGCATAGAAGAGTTCATCATGGAAAATGACGGTAGATATAATCACCATTTCCCCCCAAAAAAAAAACACAAAGAGACTCTGACAGAGACAAAGAATATGGCAATGATTATAACCCAAGGAATCTCAAACAAAACTATGGCTGCAAGTATAAATCTATTTGATGTAGATATTTCTAGTTAAGCACAAGGATCTCTCTCTCTCTCTCTCTCTCTCTCTCTCTCTCTACGAAATCTTGATGGTTCTCTTTACAAACCTACTATAATAAAGCAATCTAAATCCGCATGTGGGAACGACATAACACTCAAGGCATCGTGATGTAGGACTCACTATGCATAGCGTGCTTGAGTAGTAGCAAGACATATTCGGTAAGCCATCCACTTCGACCAAAGGTCAAATCCACCCATATAATAACGTCAACCAAGAATTCTCGTTTACAAGCTGAAATATTGCCTAATTAAAACAACCCATGATAACTACGTTATAGTTGAAGCTTGTCTCGTAGTCGAATAGAACCCTGTCCCTAGTATGTATGATGGTTGCTATCTTGGTTCTTAGAATGCAGATGCAAGTATCCATGTAGTTCTCTTGAAAAATAGAAAAATTACATCTAATCACTTTTTCCCTAGTCTTTTCCACGAGCCATTGGCCCAAAAATGTACAATTATATCTACTACTAGTAAATGTTACGTAATGTGAATTGTAATTTTTCTCCTTTGCCATTATCTGTAGTGTTGCACCATACGATAGTGAAGTTGTTATTGCATATTTCTTGATACTGCCTCATTTCCTTGCCCCTCTATGACATATCTGCTATTGTTTGTACTACTTCTTTATGGATAGCTAATTTTTAGTGAAGGATGCTCACACTTATGCCAGAATTGGATATCAAAAACCTTTATATCACGAGCCCTACTTTAGCATATCCGAATAGATGGTCGTTAATCATCATATGTTTGTGCATTTCCTAAGCTTGGATAGCCTTTTGTAGATTAGCTTGTGATTATAAATATTACGACTCTATACCAAGTATAAGATCATTCTAACTACTGTCTAAATCAAGCATCATAATTAGTTTTTCATTTGAGTTATTATTTGACCTTACTACCGCTTTGATACTAGATCAATATCTACTATATGCCCAGATTTGTAATCCATTTCCCCAATTTATATAACTCTTCCATTATCTTTTACACGACTCCTCTCCCTAAAGATAATAAGGCTTCTCATCGATTTCCTTGGTTGATTTAAAAAGATATCATCTTTAGTACGACTTTACAAACACTTGCCAAAGAAGATAAGTAATTTGGAATCATCACCAAAACTTAGCATTCTTCATTTGATCACTACATTGAAACGAGCGGGGAGATAATCTATAACAAGATTTGACCACACCACTATAAGTTCTCTTTTCTATTCGTTTTCTCATTACAAAGTCATTTACCATATTGAGGAGCTGTGTGTGACAAAATACACTTGTCACTTAACATCTGCATTCGCTCTCTTCTTCCAAACCTTGAACCTAACAAAGAAGCATATCATGCCATATTTACTTTTCCCACAATGCTGTTTGGGGGGGGGGGGAGATGCTGACAATATGCAGATATCGCAGTAAGAGACATGCAAGATGCTTACAATGTAAACAACATTTGAAAACAACACCACCTTCGAATACTTCCCACTTGATCATTCTTCAAGTAGCCAAGACAGCTACAATCAACCATAACAAAGCAAACTTGGTCTCGGGTTGTAGACCACCATGCAATCTTCGATTGGCCCACAAGGCACTACATACCATGAGTTCCGAGCAAGGTCATACACAAGGACGGGGCTTTTCCCAAAAACTACGTCTTGCGACTGCAAAAAGAAAACATATCCCTCTCCTGTAAGGGTCCTAAAGCGCCAGCAAGGATCGTACGACTCAAAGAGATGCTCAAGGGTTCTTGCCACCTCAACCAAGGTGCCAGTTCTCAAGGCGCTGAATTGCAGCTCCCATACCTCAAATCCAACAGGGCGGCCCTTCACCACCAATAAGCGCCCGATGAAGAGTCTCCCTGCATAACTAAGAAAGCTAGGGGTAGACCAGCACATACTAAGGTCCCTTTCCATGGCTTCAGGATCAGGATCATTAGAAACAAGAGGTACCTGCACATAGCTCCACGCATCCTCTGCCACATGGTATGCCATTACATCCATCATGCCATCGGAGTGATAAAGGCACTTAAAAAGATCGCCATCTGCCACCTTGAGCCCGCGGGCGGTCGAAGAACACTTGGTCATGGGAGATGACCCCACCTTCCAGCTTCCACTTCTTGAATCAAAAACCTCAAAGGGTACTTCAGGATCCATGTAGCCCCCTCTAAAGAATTTTTTCATCACCATCACATGATAATGGAGCGGGTCCTGATTGTCAATGGCCATGCTCACCTTAACCATCGGGAGGTGATTGAAAGCAGAGGGAGGATTGGGGAGCAGCCTCACGGAGCCTGTGAAGCAGTTGAAGACAACAATTGAAGCACACGGATCATTGACAATGGTGCAAATCAAACCACCAGCAGAGGCCATAATGTGGAAGCAGCCGGGATAATCATAATCCGCACAGAGGTTTTCCCAATCAAACCACCGAGGAAACATGACAATTTGGCATCATCTGAAGAGATTGGAACAGGGGTGCACCAAGCCTGGCTATGGCTGCTCCAAGCAGTAAGGGTGCGCTTACCTCTCGGGGGCTCTAGCATCATAGAGCGCATCAAGAACCATGATTCCTTGGATTGTCTGGCAAGGACTCTCCTGCCCCCAACACCAAACTCCAGGCCTTGCAAACACACCGAAGCTGGCAAAGCTCGCGCACAGACAGCCGTGAGAATACTTGCTCAACTAGCACATCCGGAGGCAGCGGCCCAATGCTGGGCATAATAAGATCCAGCTGAGGCACCCATCTCTTCTTCTTGGCCTCCGGCCACCGCCAGCACTTATTACCTTTCATGTCAAGATGACAATGCAGATTCTCCCTGGCCCTGTCCCTCTTCCTGTCCTTTGCCAGGCAAGCTTCTCCCTTTGCGAGCCCTTGTGCTTCTTCTCTCTGTCTCTGTCCCTGTCCCTGCCCCTGCCGTTGCCCCTGCTCTCCTTCTCCCTGTCCCCGTCCCTATCCCTGTGCGAGCCCTTGTGCTCCTTCTCTCTGTCCCTGTCCCTGCCCCTGCCCCTGCTCTCCTTCTCCATGTCCTGCGAGCCCTTGTGCTCGTTCTCTCTATCCCTGTCCCTGCCCCCTGCCGCTGCCCTCCTTCTCCATGTCCCTGGTCCTCTTTACGGTTATGCCGCTTCGATGCGTCGAAAAGCAGGGTAAGCAAGCCAAGTCAAAATATCAGCAAGCTTCTCAAGGATGCGTTCTCACTACGGCCAAGCGAGAGGCAATTCAGACGGCACACGGACACCGTGCTGGCCATGCCATCGTGGCAGACTGAGACGTCCAACCTTGGAGTGAAAGTGTCCGAAGCGTGTGGACCATCCACCTCTATCCAATCACAAGCGTGCTTGCCATGCGAAATATAAATTAGGAGCAATGGTATTTCTTCTCCTACAATGTGCCAACTCGTAGCAAGATCTCGAGCTCCGGCTCCTATTCTCTCCCTCCCTCCCTCTGCTTGCTTTCTTCCTATATATCCGCTCCATTTCTCGATGTCTCTGCTTGCCCGAGGCTGCTAGCTACGCTCCTTGCCAAGACATGTCTGGTGTCTGATAGTTGTTGCTGCAGCTCATGAGTCCCTATCGGTGTTGTTGTTTTGACAGTCCCAAGGTGGAGGCAGAGCTGCTGGAAGTTCGCTTCTGAACCTAACTGCCATCGACAGTGCGAGGGTGGAAAGAGCTATTGCTGAGCCGACGGTTGCTGCGTTGGTTGCCTCTACTGTATATCTTATAGGTAATGCACAACATGATTAATACAGTGCTTCATTTTCAAGGTTGATGATGTAGAGAAAACGGGTAGAGTTCTATGGTGTTTCATTAGGCTAATTGTTCACGGTGTAGAGTGGAGCTGCTCATTCCCTCACTTTATGATTGCTTTGTGAGAGTTTGGTGCATTTTGTTTCTACCTTGCTATCATTAAAATTATGAAGTTCACAAAGACTGTTTTGATGTAGGACGCCATGGATTCCCAACAATTCTCTCAAGCCGACTCTCGACTAGAGTACAACGACAACACATTGCATGCATCACACTCTTTCTATGCATTTACATAGCTTAATGCATCCCCTTTTTCTCAATAGCATGCCCTTGAGATGGTTTCACTCCGGTCGCCTAGCCCGGTGCCTAGTCCCTTTGCTTGTCTATCACCAATGCATGTCGTAGACAACAACCGCCATGCGCATGCACCACTAGTTAGACATATGTCCTCCTATAAAACCCCAAGTCCGCCCATTGCATCTACTAAAAAGGGATGTGTCCCCAAGGAGACCATTAATGCTGATGCAATGAAGCTAGTGAAGGCCACCAAGCCACGCAAGAGAGGAGGTGATTAGTGTGCTTTCGATGACCCTCCCAAGGAAAGCAAGGCATCAAAAAGCAAAGTTCCAAAGATAAACCTAGAAGAGAAGGAGGGAAAGAGAAAATCACTATGGAAAGACTATTGGGTAGAACAACTTGTACACATTAGGGGAGGCTTAAATGATGAATTAATAAGCCACAAAAAAAACAAGGCTATATTGTGGAGAAAGATTGCAGTCCGTCTAGCATCATATTACACTGATTTTGATAAAGATGGTGAATGTTGTCGCAAGAAGTGGTAATGAGTCTACATCCAGTATAAAGAAGATAAAGCTTACAATGCAACCTTGGTGAATATATACATGTAAATGGTTTGATATTGTAGATGATTACATGCACAATAGAGCTCCTGTGGTGTGCATTAGCCATGCTAGCTCCATCACACGAGGAAGAGGCTTGAGAAAGTGGGAAGCAAGTTCCTACAAGTGAGGCCATGGAGGATATGCAAAAGAGTGCATCTACTACCAAATCCATTGTAAATGTTCAGGTATCCCAAGGTAAGGCCACCCTAGACAAAGCCATAGCGAAGCTTGCGGATATAGGTGCTCAGATGTTAGCACATCTAAAGCGAGTGCATCCAAGAAAGAGGCCTTGGATGAAAAACGACTTGTAGTGTATGATCGTATTGCAAAAAACATGTCAGGGTGGATGAGGAAAGAGAAAGAGTGTCTAGATGACCTCGTTCATTATGTGTTCTCTTTGTATGCTAGTCAAGAACCCTAAACCGGTTGGTTAATCAAGGATGAGAGGGAATGCACCGATACCCGCACGCATAACATGAAAATTGACCATCACTTTAACCTAAAATATATCCACCTCCAAGTCCTTTATAACTCTTAAACACTTCACCCTTGATTGGTTGGCAAGCTTTATGCGAAAACCTGAATTCTTCACCATGTTGAGTCCCAACTTTGATACACAAGCTTGAGTAATAACACATACCTGTGCACCTCCATCAATATACGCCTCTCTATGCCATGCATCCATAGTAGGGCATATATCAGGTAGCTCATTCAAAGACAGGACTCTCACAGACCCCCTTGCAAGCTCCTTCTTCATGGGGTTGACTACAGACTTCCACTACCTCTTCAACTTAGGACACATCTCCATGAGTTGCCCAAAGGTAACATCAGCCTTTCTACTCACCAAATCAGCCCTTAAACTATAATTTGGTTGCCCTTCTCCCGAAGGAAAGTCGGATGCATTGTGATGTTGCTTGGGTTTTCTCTTCTTCTTCTCTCTACCTGTACCTGTTTCAACCTATTTCCCTCTTTTATGGCTAGGACTTCCATCACTCATGTCATGATCTCGTGTAACTGTAAGAAACTAGGCAACTAGGCTCTCCTGGATCCTCCTCCCAACCTCCCTTTATAGGTGGGCTCCTAGCCCCTTGCCCTAGACGGATCCCCTGTCCACACTGCCTAGCCCGGCCCTTGGCCGTAGTCCTTGCCTAGCCTAGTTCTTAGGGTACAGGACCCGTGTCCTGACATTACTTCCCCCTTAAGGAAGAGTTTTCGTCCTCAAAAACACAAGTAGTAACATCTTCTTAAGAATACTGGTGTTCTCTTTTATTGACGTCCCACAAGTGAGCCAGTTGTCTATATGACCGATAATTGGTGCAGTGAGGAGGTTCAATGAAACCAAGATGAATATCTTGATTTTCAACATTGTTGTCCGTTTGTAACCACTTGGGTCTAAATGGTAACTCCATTTATAACTCACTTGAGTGTTGTAAAGGAGGAACCACAACTAAGAGTTGTCCAAAGGCATAACCAGTTTTCAGATCTTCTGAAGGTACTGGAATAATGCAAGGAAACCTTGCCGTAACTTTCCATGAAGTTGTGAGCCAGATTTCCTACTCGCCTGAGTATCTTGAACAGTCCATTACATGTTCATCCCTAATGAAGGTTACTTGCCAACGTACTCTGTCAGCACACCTGGTAAGTCCTTGACGTATGAAAGTATTGACACAATCTCCAACCCCACCACAAGAGGTGTTCAAAGTCGAAAATCATACTTAAGCAAATTCTAGAATAGGGAGAAAATCATCTATTTAGAAATGCGTTGTGTTAACGTATGCTCTTAGCAGATCCTTTAGCAAAAGATTACTCTTTTTAATCTTTGTAATCTGCCTATCCCCTTGGATAACTGACAGTACTGAGGTGTGTTTTCCTCACGGTTTACAGACAGTCGTCCCAGATGAATAGTAAACGGGAAATCACAGTAGTGTTTAACATTGGTGAAGAATCAACAATGTCCGAAATAACCATCGTGGTTAACTTGAAAAAATCCACAAACGTCCCAAACCGAGCCATGACCTCTGTTGGTGATTTAGTGGATCCAAAAGTCATCTCAGAGAGATAGTGCACATAGAGTGCAAAATGCTTCATAAGCAACAATCTGTGGAATATGCATGCCGTTCCAAATCATACCTTGCTAAACACTAGGGCCCATAATACCTAGTGTGCATGCATTTAGCAAAAACTAACCAAAACTGTATATCCATAATGATGCTTGCCAATACGTTGTCGAGAAATTTGCGGTCTTGCCAGGAAAGCACCGGGCTTATGGCTGTGAGAGTTTGTGAGAGAACTCAACAAAAACTATATGAAGGAGTTAAACCATAGATGCCATAAAGACTAGGGTTTGGAAAGAAGTGCAATCAAAGAAGACTCACTCTTTCTCTCTTGCACTCACACACACAAAGAAAGAACGCAAAAGAGAATGTCAAAACAATACGAAGATGAAAACATCAAGGCTATGGTCATATTGTATCATGGGTAATATGAAAGGGTTAATGGATGAGTTAATGGCATTCAATCTTGGCTAACCAAATAGGCTACGAATTGTAGCTTTGTGCTTACCATAATATATATATTTTGTCTAGTGATTGGGATTAATTGTGTGTACAAATCCTCTTGGTTCATAGCAAGATAACTACGCTTACATCAAAAGAAAAATTATAGTCTATGAGAGGTAGTATGATGGGATCCGGTGATAGAAGTATTTCATTGAGCCTTTCAGGGCCGAAGAGAAACACTATACGTTGTTGAAAGTGTATTTTACGGCTAATCCATACGTTAATTCTAATAGATCGTACAGAGTGAAAGCGATAGAAATGATCATCATGTGGGTTATTCATCTAGGATAGTATGTGAGAAATGTAGATATGAGAGACGTGAAGAGATGAGAAGTTTCCCTCCCAAGCCCTATTCTTGCCCGTAGGCAATAAGGATACTGCGGGGAGAGATATACCTATAGCAAAGAGAACCTAGAGAGGATGAATTACTAAGAATGAGAGAGATAGGTTTGGTTAAGGAGATGATATTAGATACATATATATATATATATATATATATATATATATGTTGGATTAGAGATGAAAATGAAAACAACAAGAAATCAAGAAAACATCAATGTAGAACACATCTTACTTGAAACCCTTCGGCACCATTATTGATGGGAGAGAGAAGAAGAGTGGATAATTCCACTTTGATTGATACACCAAGTGCAAGACCTTCTTTGATTAGAGTTGATCTTCCAAGGTTAGCTTGTTGCAAGAATGACTAGTCTCCCTCTAGGAGAAAGTGTAGGCTTGGGCTTATGTTAATGGCTAAGTACAATTAGGCATTACTACTCACTCCCTCGAGAATTCCTCTCATCAATGGCTTGAATGCTTGAGTTCCTTCCAAGGAAGAAGAGGTCCCCTTTTATAGGTGAAGGGAACCCCCAAGGGTTTACACAAGAAGAGAGGAGCCAGTGTGAACAGGAATTGGAAAAGTTGGAAATGAGCTGCCCCTGCATGATGTGGGCAGACTGGGGTCCAGTATTTTGATCATATCTCCCCAACCGTGGCTCCAAATAAAAAAGTAAAAATATGGGAAAAAACTTCAGCTCATTAGCTACGATTTTCATTTTAAACTCGTTTTCCAATTCGGATTGGAACCTTGTGTAAAAAATTCATCAAAATAGGGTCCATTTATGGCAGCAAAAGTCTTCATGTGGTCTCCTTAGCCTAGACTTTCATTTAATTCCAAAGGACACCTCATGCCATATGAAAGCATGACATTGCTCCTTGACAAATTTTTGTAATCATGCTTGCAATAATGCATTAAAATAAGTGTATCTTTGAAATCATGCCACCTAGTGTCCCACTAGGATTTGATTCTCTCCTAGTAGCTATTTAAAAAGAAATATAAGAAAAGTATAAAAAATACATAGAATATATATATATTGGAGTTTACCCTAGATATAGGATCTAGCTAGGGTGAGATGATAATGAAAGAGTAGAAATAAAGAATCAATGCTTTTTGCCCCAAGTTAAAGAGGCGGAGCTATTGATGCTTTTCCCATAGTATTTTCTGATGGTAAAGTAAGGATATGTTACCCTTGAGAAAAATAATAGGATGAGATAGAAGGCTTATTATTATACTTAAATATGCATATGTACACTATAGAAAATATAATTATGTATCTAAAAAAATACAAGATAGATCTTGTAGCATGCACTATGTACGTGTCAATATATACTTATTTTGTGCACAATAAAAAGAGAATTAATCTTATAAGATAAAAACATTGTTTATTTAAAAGAAACATGTACATTAGCTTACTCTAATGTAGCATTGTAAGCATTGACAATGTTTATACTATCCTTAAGTTGTAATCCTTGCATCCATCTAGCATCGTCAAAAGGATAATTTTTGAACTTAATAAGATACCATCACAGATAATATTACCATGTCGTACTACCTTGTCTTCATGCCAAAGGATAGCTTTGGGTTATTGCACCTCTTCTTGTTCTTCGATTTCTTGAGGGTCTTCAATAATTGGTTCACCTGGTGGCTCTCCTTCGTAGGGCTTAAGTGGGCTCACATGAAAAGCATTGTGTATGAGCCAATGGTTCGGCAGCTTGAGTTGATAAGCCATTTTATTGATTGGCTTCAAGATTTGAAAAGAACCATATCATCTTTTTGCGTGTTTAACATAATACTTTTGATGGCCCATAGGATTTTTGCCCATCATTTGCCTCAGTTGAGCCTTGGGAAACTTAAGTAAGACCCAATCATTTTCGATGAACGTTAAGGCCCTTTTGTGCTTGTCAGCAACAACTTTTTTCCTTTGTTGAGAGCTGGATATAACCTCCTTAAACTTTTGAAAAGATTCTTGTAGGTCACGGCTATACTCATCGGCAACGAAGATCTTCCCATGTACTTTAAGTAGCAAGGGACTTTTAGGTCTTCCATCTATGATCTCAAAGGTTCCTTGCCAATAGAAGTATGTACAATATTATTGTATGCATACTCTACAAGGGGTAAGTAATTGTCCAATCGTGAGCCTTTATCTACTTGTGTAACATATGTATTTAGTAGATATATAATCGTAAGATTGACTATCTCACTTTGGCCATCCGTTTGTGGGTGATAGGCCAAAGAGAAATTCAATCTTGTACCTAGATTTTCAATGTTGTACATAGATTGACTATCTCACTTTGGACATCCGTTTGTAGGTTGATTGTAGCTGTCTTGGCTATTTGAATGTTCAAGTGGGAAGTATTTGAAGGTGGTGTTGTGTGCAAATGGATTTTACATTGTAAGCATCTTGCATGTCTCTTACTGTGATAACTGCATATTGTTAGCATCTCTTCCCTCTCTCTCTCTCTCTCTCTCTCTCTCTCTCTCTCTCTCTCTCTCTCTCACACACACACACACACACACACACACACACACACACACACACATCATTGTGGGAAAAGCAAATATGGCATGATATGCTTCTTTGTCACGTTCAAGGTTTGGAAGAAGAGAGCGAATGTAGATGTCAAGTGACAAGTGTATTTTGTCTCACACAGCTCCTGAATATGTTAAATGACTCTGTAATGAGAAAACAAATATAGAAGAGAACTTATAGTGGTATGGCCAAATCTTGTCATAGATTATTTTCCCTCTCGTTTGAACGTAGTGATCAAATGAAGAATGCGAAGTTCTGGTGATGATTCCAAATGACTTATCTGTATTTGCAAAAGTGTTTTTAAAGAGGTACTAAAGATGATTTCTTGTTAAATCAACCAAGGTAATCGATGAGAAGTTTGATTATCTTTAGGTTCATGTTCCAATAAAAAATAATTGAAGAGTTACATAAATTGGGAAAATGGTCTACAAAACTGGGAAGATAGTAGATATTGAGTTTGTATCAAAGCGGTAGTTGTTGACCGCTGGGTCCACAACACAACATAACTCAAGTTTCGTACCAAAGTCTTATCTTTTGCGAGTTATGAAATGCTGCGGATTATGGCCATAAACGTCATTTGTAATGAGTAGTTATTGTAGTTTCAGAAGCGGGGGTGCAATGGCACTTCTAGATTAATATTGTAAATAGAAAGCATTTGACCCTTTCAACCCCATTTTTGGTTAAACCTAAGGTAGCCTTAGTATATAAGGTACCTAGGTCATTTTGTAAGGAGGACTTTTTCATAATCAAAACTTTAGCGCTGCCGTCTACTGTGTGTGAGAAAGAAAGAGAGTGAGCGTGAGCTTCATCCTCTCGCTACGCCTGGCTCGCTCAACACATTGGGAGATCCGACTTCACCATTGCTGTAGGCTCGAGGAGAGCTACGCAACAACGCCAAGCATTCCACGCGAGACGAAGCGCACACGCCAACGCATCTACGAGCTATTTGTGGCCGTAAGTGTATCAAACGATGTCTGTTTTCTGCGTGCTAGTAGTCTATAGAATCGTGGCGACATAACCTACACATAGGTACTCATAAATTTCAGTTTTGGGCACTTTCAAAATTCTGCTCTGTCATCCTACGCGTTTTTCGCAGACGGGTTTAGAGTGAGGTTTTTGAGTGTAGAAGCATAGGGACAGGTGTATCCTAGGAAGGGGATGGTGTTCCTTAACACTAGGTTGGTAACCTAACAGGACATAAAAGTGTCCTTTCAGGGTTTTGAAAAAAACCTCCAAAACCATAGTAGATCCACTCATTTTGTAAAATCCTTTCATGAGGTTATAGTTTAAGGCCTACTACACATGGAAAAAATAAGAAACTTGTAAAATTTCTCATCTTTTGGTCACACCAAGCCTCCAAAGTTGATGGACCAACACATTTTCATCAAAACAGTCATTTCTTACGTTTTGTTGCATAAAAATAAGATTAGGGATTTTTGTAGGACTTGAGATAAATTCCCTAGTTAACTTCAATGGGTTGGTGGTCAGAACATATGGTTGCTTCTTACTCACTATTTTTTGTTTTGCCAAAAGAAATAGGTACAAAAAAGTTGAATTTTTACCATTCTGCAAACCTATCATCAAAGTTTCTATAACCACGCTCAATACAAATAATATATGCATGTTTTCTTAGTTCCCTATTGTCCTTTAGGTTCATAAGGAGCCATGGAGCATGTCAAAATAATAATACATCTCTTACCAAGGGGAATCTTGGGGACAAAGATGAAGTGCTAAATACAGCAAACATGAAAAAACTGGGTTCAACATTATGAGTTGTAGAATCCCATAGAAACTATTCAATATCTAGCCAAATTTGATCCTTATGACTAGATATGGTTACTACCTACAAAATGCTTGTAGTTGTCACAAGAAACTAACAATATTGAAAAAGCTATACTTGATATACTAGAATGTTTTGTTTTCTTTTATAATTGAAAAAATCAACCATCGTTGTCTACTATGCAAAATCAACCATCGTTGTCTACTATGAAAAATAGGGTATTAGATGCCCCAAAACTCAAGGAATATTAGCTTTATGTTACAATATGCGACATAGAAAATCAAAACTGCATTTGGATATCATGAAAGCCACCAAAAAAATCATAGAAGAGCTAAAATTGGCTAAGAAACAGGATTTGATAATTTTTGTAATTTGGTCATAACTTACAACTTAAACATTTATTTCTCCCTAGAAGAATCAGGACATGTTGAGGACTACTAAAGATAGTTCTCTAGCTTTATAGACCTCACAAACATGAATTCTAGAGTGGTATAGTTGCAAAAAGTAAAAAAAAAGTCAAAAACAGGATCCGTTTTTTCACACAGTTTAGGTTGTGAAATGTTGTGCAAGGACAAGGTTAAAGATGGAATTGATATTCCAAAAAAATGTCGAGTTTTTTTAAGCTCATGAGACAACTTTCTAGACAGATAGCACCTTAAAATCCATTTTGAAACTCTTGACATAATTCAAAGAAAATGGTCACTTAACAGGACATAAAAGTGTCCCATTACCAATCTAGTGTTAAATAAGTTTCATATGAATCTGGCATGATTAGGTGAGTTACCTTCCGTATGTGTGTATGTGGCTAGGTGGTGTAGTTGAGAGCAGTGAGGTTCTTGATTGTGGTTTAGTTGGCCTTCCAGAGTGTTGTATGTGTAGGATGGTCTCAGCTAAAGAGATTTCCTCCGTGTGCCTATCGTGTCATCTGTGTCCTCGATTGACATTATGTTGATCTAGGTAGTGTTTGCATGCACTTCATGGGTGTGTGAGTTGCTTCCCGTCCAACATTGGCGCCGCTGCCGGGGACACAAGGACCTAAGTAGGTTTCCTACTAACACTCATGTGATGGTTGCTTGATTTAGTTTCGGCTAAAGAAAGCGTTTTTCTTAAGTGGAAGAGGATATTCCGCGATCAAGTGGATAGCCAGGAAGCGTGTGTCTTGCCGAGGGTCTGCGACTAGATAGGTTTAGTTAGGATGGGTGGATTAGAGTAGTTGTTGGTGGTCGAGTGATTTGTGAGGTGATAAAAGCATTTACTAGTCCGTGTGTGGCAGTGAAGCGTTTTTCTACTCATAGATGCAAAGCCCCATATGATTTGTAGGAGTAGCTTTAGGTAAGTGATCCGATTCTGATCTAGAGCTATTCAACACTGAATTATTTGCTAAAGTGCTTGATTGCATTTGAAATCACGAAAAAAGTGTGCTTTTGAGGGTAAAAATGCATTAAACAAGCTTTTGTGGATATTTTTGTATGACTGAGTGATGCTGTGCATATAAAAGAGCATTTGCAAGGGTTCTGTGAAGAAAACCTGCAATTCTGTAAACATAGACATCCTACGCATAGGATGTCTCAAGGGGGTTCTGGAGACCAAATTTGAAAATTTTGACTGCACCAGTGTGTTCAGAGGGTAGGTTTTACCCTAGTAACATATTGACTTGAGTGTTTTTCACTATTTTTGTTGAGCCCAAGCTTTACTAGAACCACCAATTGCAAAACCTGAGGATCTGATCCGTGTCATGCCTACACAAGTAATCCCACCAAACCAGGAACTAAAAGAGCCAGATTCTAGTCATAAGCACAGACCAAACCTCAAAGACCCAGCATTAGAACCAAGGATAGTACTGAATACCATGGATAACTCTTCCGAGGGATTTCACCAAGCTATACCTGAGGATTGTAAAGAGATACATGGTCTTGAAGAATTGTGGAAACAAGTCAGAGAGGCCAATGAAGCCAATGACCCAAGAAGACGAGTAGAAAAGACTGGTGATGAACGAGGAGTGTTTCTACCACCAATAGAGGAATTTGAGACTGGATCTCAAATGAATCTAGACGTGCAATCGTGTTGGGGTGACAAAGGATCTGTACAATCTATGGATAGTCAACCCCATTCGCTAAGAACACTACCATCCTACATGGGAGAGTACGAGACCAAGTCAGATGTGGTTGCAGTCCCATCACAGAGACTGTCTCCCAACAAGGCCATTGATTCAAAGGGGCTAGTAGATATTCTATCTACCCCAGTCACCTGTACAATAATGTTAGCCGAGTTGCTCAGAATAAGACCAAACATGTGGGCTAATGTGGGTAAATGTCTAGAGAAATTTGGTGTAAAAATCCCAATGACTCAAATCGAGGAAGGCATCAAAGAGCTTGAAATGCCTCAACTAAATACTAGGCCAGTGCCATTAAACAAGGTAGGCGAGTATTATGAGGGAGAAGATGGAAACACCACCCTTCCTATGGAATTCAATGGTGTAAAAACCATGGCAATCCTTGACAGTGGAGCTGGTGTGGCCATTGCATTGCAACCAAAGAGGTTTGGAAAAAATGGGGAAAACCTGCCTTGATATCCACACGAATGACCCTGCAGCTTGCAGATGGACACAAGGAAAAGCCCCTAGGACTGCTAGAAAAAGTACTTGTTACTTCTTGTGGCATTGAATATGAACACACTTTTGCTGTTGTTGACTTTGGCAAGAAGAACAACTATGACATCATTCTGGGAAGACCGTTCATGCGACAATTGAAAATGGTCCAAGATTGGGGTTATGACCATATATACCTGAGACATATGGAAACCATAACAAAGATAAACTTGAGGGACCATAGCTATAGGGATGTGACGAGAACACCAGTAGAGGAGTTTGATTCCGCCACAGTAGCAGGGTCAGAACTTCCAGCTTGGTTAGGTAAGCCTAAAGAACTGTGGATGTGTGGAGCTTCACAATGTGGTAGCTTGAAACTTGAGGAATGTATCCTAGAGCGGGTTATAGAGGATAGGGACTATATCCCAGAACCATTTCCTGAAGAAGAGTTAGAGCCTTTTGGATGGGAACACATCTTGGCTACTCTAGACGTGTGCGCAGTGGAGGATGCTCCCACAACAAATTTTTGTGACGCAAATGGCTATGATGTCATTCCTTATTTTGCAGTGAGTGTAATCCAGGAAAATGAAGAGATCCAGATATCAACAAGCTCTCGAAATAAGGAGCAAACAAAGAAATGTGGAGAATCAAAAGATGAAGAAGACGGCGAGTTCTATGACTCTGTAGAACACTTCGAGCTTCAAGAAGATCAAGGACCCGGGAATCAATGTCATCGCTACACGAATAAAGTGCATCAAAAGTGGATTCCAAAGTCCTCCGTGAAGACACAGCCACCACAAACATCCTCATACATGGCTCCTAATAAGGATGCAAAGGCTCAGCTAGGAGGAATACGACCAGAGCAACAAGCTAGCAATGCTCTAATCAATGGGCTAGAAAAGTCCTCCAAGAAACTGCCACCCACGAGCAAACAGATAGTAACTTTCCACTACCAGCCAAAAAATCAAGGGAAAGTACAAGAAGTCTCCTATCATCAACTCAGGCCATCACTATCACCAACCCCTTCAGCAACAACCATGACACGTCAAAAAAACAGGACATCAAGTCAAAGCCAAAAAGCTCGACAAATCTAGATACCAAAAAGCCAGATCAGCCAAAAACAGATATGGATCAAGAAGACAAAGATATCTAATGACAAATCACAAGATCCAACACCAAAACAAAAACAAGGAAAGCGTGCACGAACGGGTAAGAATATCACAAAATTGCAAGCTTTCACAACTCAGGTTTGGGCTCCAAAGAATATGATTCAAGCATGAAAAAGTCAGGAATTCATTTGGATTCCAAAACAACCACAGTATCAATTTTCAAAGCCTGAATCCCGTTCCCAACCCAACGTACAAGGGATGAAGCAAAGACCATTGTTGACTCACACAACAAAAAGGTGGATCCCAAAGAAGTCTCTTCAAACACAAACGAAGCACGGGCAAGTATGGGTTCCCAAACGAGCGTCAGCAACAAAACAGCTAATAATCGCAAAGAAATGGGTCCCAAAGAAGAACAACAAAAATGCTGTCAGTGCATCGCCGCTTGAATTCTTATAATTCTTCCTACGATTACAGTACAGTTAGAAGAGAGCAAGTCGCTTCAATCAAGCAACGATACAGGCGCTTCAAAGACCATTACATTGCTTAGAATAGGAAGCCTCGCCAACAAATTCCAATAAGCAAATTGTTTATACCCACATCTTGCACAACATAAATCTTTTCCATGCATTGACTGTGTATGCATAATAGGGCTACATTACAAGGCCTGCATAGGCACAACTTTTAATTGCCCAAGCACAACACATACCCTTTGCGATACCCTGTCGTAAAGGATGACTCCAAATAGGAAGGGGGGAGGCATTCTGAATGCGGACCTAACATTATGACTATTAGAGGGCAATGTTTTGTGAGATGCATTGAATTTTTGCTTTTTATTGTGATAATTTTTTGACGAAATTAAGAGTGTATGCCCTCATAATAGTGTTACAGAGGAGTATGGGGACAAAATCCATATATGAGCCCCTAGGGACATGTGTATAGTGTACATAGCATTTAGATTTCTATTTGAATGATTTTTCTTTTGTTGAGTTGTTTTAAGATTTTCTTTGTTTATTATTAAGAAAAAAAATAAATCCATAATCCACATGAAGAAAAGATGGACGAGAGGCCTGAGCACTACAAAGAGAAGAAGGTACAGGAAAACGATGAAACTTCACGAAGTATGTCTCAGCAGCCACTACAACAGCCGAAGAACTTGTCACAAAGCAGTGTCAACATGCAACCGACAAGTCATACAAGTCAGAGTCAAGTAGCTAAGCCACAAAATGGGTGAGGTGTTAGTCCCAAAGCTGCAAGTAATATTCTCTGTGGTCTAAGCGTCTTAGCTATTCTAGGTACTACTCAAGCTGGAAGAGTTGAGCATATTTACGTTGTGTCGCTCATGCTGATATAGGTGAGAAAAAGAGTCGAAGTCTAAGTACTTAAGTTTGGAGAAGTGAAGGAGAAGGTCCAAAAGACACTCACGTACTGAGCACAGTGAGATATGAGTGGAGAAACTTCTACATCAACAAACCTTCTTGGAAAGGTGGAAGCTATTGAAACATCTTTTGATGTCACATGTGCTACATTTATTCCTTGAAGCACCCATCATCTCCTTCTTTCGCACTGCATGCTTTTGTTGACAAATTTCTCATATGCATATAGAGTGTCCCATAATTGGCACTTGCATTAGGCACTATTTCCGTGTTTCACCCAAGCACTCACCTTTCATGAACATGTACTTCACGTTCAACTGCTCAACTCCAATAAGAGCATATACCAAAGGCATTTTTTTTCCACCGGGTTTTTTCCCTTTGGTCATCCAGGTTTTAGACCCTAATCTCAAGACACCTATCACCATCCTCTTGTACATATTCCTTCTACATCAACAATAAGGAAATGCCACTCAAATCAATTGACAAATGAATTGGAGCACCAATTTCAGATCATAGCATACTTCTCCTCAATGGCGAGTCACAGAATGGCCTTCAATGACAAAGCTGCAGACAACACTAACAACATGATTGCACAGGAACAAAGAAGTCCCAATGAAGAAGCGTAGACATAAAAGTAATCAGAGGATCTCCAAAGATGAATGGTTATGATGATAGATGTCCGCTCTAATGGATCATAGTTCTTGTTGTGGTTCGACAAAGATACAAGCAGTGCAACAGATGAAGCCAATACGACAGCAAAGTGTTGACCACTAGGTCAACAACACAACATAACTCAAGAACAAAGAAGTCCTCTATGAGAAAGACCAGACATAAGGGTAATCAGAGGATCTCAAAATCTTGTCCTTGATAATGCGCATCGAATGCTCGGCAGGGTTTTGAACCTCAAATTAGAATAATTAAGTCCTGGATTCGGCCTGACAGACAGACTTTTTTGGAGTGCAACTTGGCCTAAAGAAGTTAAGGCTTACAAAGTTGTCATTGGCTCACAAGATCAGAAAGCCAATCACTCAATTCTACAGATTGTGGAAGTTGTTTCTGAGAATCACAAATACTCCGAATTTACAGATTTGCTGGAGCAAGTGATGGATGAAGCTTTCTCTATCCATGATGATAAGAGTCAAGTTAAACGACATTGGGTTCTTTTTGAATTTAGATCTGGCAGTAGACCTATAATGAAAGAAACAGATGCTACAGCTCGAAGCGTGGATGTGAAAGACATAAAGTTCGTCATCAATTATGATTTTCCTGAATCATGTGAAGACTATGTACATCAGATTGGACGAACAAGACAAGCTATTGCAAAGGCTATAGTCTATACTTTCTTTACAACAACAAAACGACAGCCAGGACCACATCGCCATCGACAATCAGGTCATGTCAGGGACGACATGAACGCGGAAGGGGGGAATGTTGACCGCTGGGTCAACAACGCAACATAACTCAAGTTTCGTACCAAAGTCTTATCTTTTGCGAGTTATGAAATGCTACGGATTATGGATATAAACGTCATTTGTAATGAGTACTTATTCTAGTTTCAGAAGCCGGGGTGCAATGGAACTTCCAGATTGTAAATACAAAGCCATTTGACCCTTTCAACCCCATTTTTGGTTAAACCTAAGGTAGCCTTAGTATATAAGGTACCTAGGTCATTTTGTAAAGAGGACTTTAATCATAATCAAAACTTTAGCGCTGCTGTCTACTATGTGTGAGAGAGAAGAGAGTGAGCGTGAGCTTTATCCTCTCGCTACGCCCGGCTCGCTCAACACATTGGAGATCTGACTGCACCATTGCTGTAGGCTCGAGGAGAGCTATGCGAAAACGCCAAGCATTCCACGCGAGAAGAAGCGCACACGCCGATGCATCTACGAGCTATTTGTGGCCGTAAGTGTATCAAACGATGTCTATTTTCTGCGTGCTAGTAGTCTATAGAATCGTGGCAACATAAGCTACGCATAGGTACTCATAAACTTCAGTTTTGGGCACTTTCAAAATTCTGCTCTGTCATCCTACGCGTTTTCTGCAGACGGGTTTAGAGTGAGGGTTTTGAGTGTAGAAGCGTAGGGACATGTGTATCCTAGTGAGGGGATGGTGTTCCTTAAGTTTCATACGAATCTGGCATGATTAGGTGAGTTACCTTCCGTATGTGTGTATGTGGCTAGGTGGTGTAGTTGAGAGCAGTGAGGTTCTTGATTGTGGTTTAGTTGGCCTTCCAGAGTGTTGTATGTGTAGGATAGTCTCAGCTTGACAAGCTAAAGAGATTTCCTCCGTGTGCCTATCGTGTCATCTGTGTCCTCGATTGACATTATGTTGATCTAGGTAGTGTTTGCATGCACTTCATGGGTGTGCGAGTTGCTCTCGTCCAACACACTTCCAAAAATCGGCTCGTCAATGGTGGGCTAGCCTTCGTGGCAACGACAAAGCCCCAAAGACATGGAAAACTCTACGAGTTTCCATCATGAAGAAATTCCTTGCAAGTGATGCAAAGGACAAAGTGCTCACAGAGTGACGGATTTTGAGGCTTCTCTCTCATGATTCTATCCACAAATATGTGGACAAGTTTTAGGATTTACATCTCAAGGCTACTGTCTATCAAAAGATAGACTTTGCCAAGCAAAGACAAAAATTTTGTGCGGGATTACCTGAAGAAATTGCCAAGTATGTCAGCTCCCAACAGTCTGGTTCTATTACCGAAGTAATCCACCACACCATGGTTGCTTTCTGCATCAATTTCCAACAAGGGGCTAGAGAGAATGTCAAACCCATGGAAAGCAAAGACAAAAATGATGCAAAGGGAAAAACCAATGTCCAAAATTCTTCCCAAGGCACTTCCTACAACAACAAACAATAGGTCTAAGGAGGAGGGAGTTTACAAAGTTAAAAACAAACTCCCTCATGAAGAGCTTTGATCTTTTTGCAAGGACCATAAGTGTTTTAAGTGTGGGGAGCAAGGACATGGCTATCATTCTTGTCCCAAGAAAAATGCTCGCAATGAGACTCCTAGGGATTTCAACATCGCAAGACTCCTAGGGATTCCACCATCGAAGATCCAAAAGAGGATGCTCATTGCAAAGGATCGTCTCTCTCCTATGCTTGGGGAAAGGTAAGGAAGCATGATTCCTTCATCTTGTTTGACCCTGGCTCTACTCACAACTTCATATCAACAGAGTTGGCCACGAAGTTGGGCATTCAACCTTTTGAGATGGGAGATATTGTAGCAGCTGACACAGCTTTCAAGGGACAGCAAGCCTCCATTACTCCCTTGATTGGGAAGTTGAGGCTTCATGTCCAAAGCTATGCCAACAAAGAAGAATTTTTCATCTCTCCTCTCCAACATGAGGATGCTATCCTAGGGGTGCCATGGTTTGATCGCATGGTTGCCATCATGAAGCTCCTGAGAGGAGAATCTACTTCACCTTTAGGGGAAAGAACATGTGTATAGATATCAATGAGTCTGGCCATACTATACCACTTGTAAATCCTCTTACCCTTGATAAATCAATGAAGAGCTCAGTTTCTGCGTACATGATTTTTGTCAAAGAGTCCCTAAAAGGTCTTAATGTTTCATCAAAGGTGAATGGTAGGAATCAAGAAGAGTTAGACTTGTCTAACTTTCTAAAAGGATTCCAAGATGTGTTCATCGATGATATCCCTATGGACTTACTTCCAAGATGAGGGGATGATGACCATTAAATTGAGCTCCTATCAGGAAGCTCATCACCTAATAAAACTCCTTATTGAGTTTCACAAGCTCAACAAGAGGAGATCATGAGGCAATTGCATGAACTGGTGGAAAAAGGGATGGTGAGGCCTAGCTCCTCTCTATTCTGCTCATCAGTACTTTTAGTGCAAAAGAAATATGACACATATCACGTGTCTCGACTCTAGAGCACTAAATACGATCACTGACAAATGCTCCAGCTGCATTCAGATCGACGATGGACAAAAGTCTTCAGGTCACTCAAATTCTGTTGAGGAGTACAAGGGACACCTCCAAGTAATCTTTCAAGTTGTGAGAGAGAATAAGCTTTTCATAATCAAAAGAAAAGTGAAGTTTTTCTACAAGAAATTCAATATTAAGGCCACATTATCTCAAGATGGTATCCATAGGGATCCATCAAAGTTGGAGGTAATAAAAACATGGCCTAATCCAAATCTACATGGGCTAAGAAGGTTTATTGGTATCTGTGCATACTATAGATGCTTCATAGCAAAATTTTCTCAAATACCAGGACCATTGCATTACTTAACAAGGAAGAATGTTAAGTACTCATGAAGTGATAAAGGACAAAATTCTTTTGACAAGCTCAAAGAGAAGATTATCTCTCAACTAGTCCTCATGCTTCCGGATCTCTCATAGCCATTTGAGGTCCAATTGATGCTTGAGGTGATTGCCTTGGAGCAGTCTTGCTTCAAGAAGCGCATGCCATAGCATATGAGAGTCGAAAGGCTCAATGCCGATGAGCGAGTCTTGGGCATATACGAAAAAAAGAGCTTTTAGCTATTCTACATGCCTACACACATGGAAGCACTATTTTTGGGGGTCCATTCATCCTACGAATGAATCATAAAGCCTCAAGAAATCCATGAAGCAAATCAAGCTCTTCGACAAACAAATGAGGTGGGAAAATTTTCTTTCGCAAATTAAATTTCATACTACTCACATTGCTGGCAAGCACAATCAAGTGTCAATGCACTTTCACAACGGCCAAGGGTAAATGTGGTGTCTTTAGCAACTCACAATGATCTATTTATGATAGATGAGTATGCTATTGATGAAGACTTTAAGTAGGTAATTACAGCCTTTGCATTAGGGAATTAAAAAAAGAACAATTCACTTTGAAGGATGATTATCTTCCAAACCGTAATAGGCTAGGTGTTACTCACCCATACAATAAGAAATTCATGTATAAATCCATGCTTCTCATTATGCAGGGCAAAGAGGGATTTAATAATCTACGCTTTGAGGAGTAGAAATGTATTTTTTTTGGTCTACCATGAAAAGTAAATATACAAGAGTATTTTTTCAAAATGTGTGGTATATAAAAAATTGAAATTGATCGAGGGAAGCAAAGTCTTGGATTGTTTTAGTCGACAGGCCTAGCAAGGAAAACACACTATGTCTTCAAAAGTATGAGGTACTAAATGGCTCTTTAGAATCTAGGAAGTAGATTAAATTTTTCTTTTGGCCTATCGTCCACAAACGGATGACCAAATTGAAATAACTAATCTAATGATTCTTGAATCTACTAAAAGCCTATGTCATGGAAGTAGATCAAATGTTCTCAATGAGATAAGTACTTACCTCTTATAGAGTATACGTACAATGACATTGTACATACTTCTATGGGGAAAGCACCTCTCAAGGTTAAAGAGGGAAGATGCAAAAGTCCCTTACCACTGAAAGTACATGGGAAGATCTTTGCTGCTGACGATGAATATAGCCGAATCTTTTCCAAAGATTAAAGAGGTTATATTCATCACAAAGCAAAGGCAAACATGGTGGCTGCTTATAAACTTAGAAGAGCCTTAGCCTTTAAGAAAAATGATTGGGTCTTGCTAAATTTTCTCAAGGCTTCTCTAAGGCATACTACGGGCAATAATCCTACGAGCCACCAAGAGAATTATGCTAAACTAGCAAAAAGATACTATGGTTCTTTCTTTTAAAATTCTTAAGCCAATCAATGAGATGGATTATTAGTTAAAGTTGCCCAATGATTGGCTCATTCACCATGCTAACCATGTGAGCCTACTCATGCCTTAGAAAGGAGAACCACCAAAAGAACCAATAATGGAGGACCCGCCAGAGATCGAGATCAAGAAGAGGTGTCGCAACCCGAATCGATCCTTCAACACAAAGACAAGGTACTAAGAAATGGTAAGATTATCCAATGACGTCTGGTTAAGTTTAAAAATTATCCTTTTAAAGGTTCTATATGGATGCAAGGAACCTAGCTTAAGGATAATATGAACCTTGTCAATGCTTACAATGCTACACTAGAGTAAGCAAATGAAGATGCACTTTAAATTAACAATGTTTTTGTCTATAAGACTTATTCTCTTTCTTTTATTGTGCACAAAATTTAAGAAGTATGCATGCTTAGGATTGTGTTTGTGGTGAGACGACATCTCCCAACCACCAGTAGAACTTGTCACTCTACTTTGGAAGCATGATAGCAATAGGCATGGGAGACTTTTCTTTTAACGAAAAATTCTACTAATACTTGGCACATTCTTGCATTTGGTCGCTGTTGTAGATCTCTTTGCTACTATGGGGACATAGGGGCTTTGAATAGATTTTATGTTGATGCTTGAGCAACCTTGAGGGGTGGTGCAACCTTGATTTTGGACGGTAATGTATTATTAGATCATTTCCTTGTTTGACTTTACATCTCTTCTCGGGTTTGTTTGGCCCCAAGAAGCGGTTCTTGGATCCCATCGCAAGATCTATGTCAACAATTACCACCACAAATTTGGTGAGAGCCACGGCTTCACCTGCACAGTTGTTAGCATCTTGTCTCATGGATTCCAGTCGCTTGTATAGGGAGATGGCATGTGTCACAAACTATTGACATGTCAAGACACTGAAGAATGGAGCCGACTTGTAGACCCCAACTAAGGGGACTAAACCCTAAAAGAATTAGAAGCAAAATTAGAAGAAGAAGAAGAAGCAGAGTCCTATTTTTAAAAGACGAGTTCCCACCAGCTTACGGGATCCCTTTTGATGGGATCGAGGGGACCTAAATGCATCAAAATAAAGCGAGACCAACACACACACTAAATCACATGGAGTATGATGGCATGGAAGCAGTATAGATGGTCTAGATTTCAAGCAGATATGCTAACGTGAGAGTTGTACAAATGCCCACAAATTATGCTAGTGACATGACAAATATACATATTTCCGCAAAACGCATTGTCAGCTTTTGAACTAGTTGCTTTATTGTTTGATTCTTTGCATCTAACTACTTTTGAGAGGCCAAGAGACTTTAAATATGAGAAAATGGCTCATTATTTGGCATGCTTCTGCGTGAAGATGCAGAGGATGGAGTACCAGAAGTGTATTGAGTTCAAGCAATATAAAGAAATACTGAAAGGAATGCCAACGTTTGGGGCTAGTGCTCTCTTGGGGTGGAAATCCTCTACTCCACGCCTTGTATCATGTCTCCCTTTAAGTTCAATTGTTATTTGAAGTTCTTTAAGTTTTTTAGTATACTCTTTTCCATCGACACATGGTGCCTGTCCCCATGACAATGGTATCAAAACTTTAAGCATGTGCTTTTCTGAAAGCATACCGGTCCTACCAAAGTTTACTAGAATTTTTTTAAAAAAATTGTCTAGAACTCGAACTTATTGACCACTCCTACCCTTTGTCCATCACACATTGGGTGTGCTCCCGTCTTCATCGCTCTGTCTTATTGGGCATAAGCCATAAGGAGTTCTAGAACACTTGCACAAGAAGGATCAATTTTATTCTCGAACCACCATTTTTTTCCTTAGAGGGAGTGCTATCCTGTGGTGGATGTCTATAGCCACCAAGACACTCACTACAAGGACTTGGCAAGCTTTCAAGAAATTTTTTTCCCAAAGTTACATGCCTTCAGACATCTTCCTTTGGAGTGCATCTTCCTACAAAGTGGGGTATCGTGAAATGCTTGCCACAAAAATCCTAACAAATTATTGGAATTATGGTTGCAAGAAAACACAAACAGCTTGGAGAAGACGAAGGAAGCTCAAGGCACACAATAGAGAGTGTATTATACTTAGTGTGAAATGGAAAGATAGATAGCCCTAGAGTGATGGGCGTATATACAATGCACGAGGGAAAAAACCTCCTAAAGAGGGTAAAAATTCCCTGGCGGTCGTAGTGTGTTCACACACATCACTACCACATGTATATGGTGACAAATCCCCCTGGAGTGATGCGGTGAACAAGAGCTGGCACATGAGTAAAGTGAAGTTCCATGACTTGAGGACATGATCAATCCACAAAGGGGAGTAAGCACAAATCTTTGCGGAAAGCCTCTCACTTCTCATGAGACAATGCCTTTGTGAAACGATCTGCAAGGTTTTTCTATGATGGCACATAAGCCAATTTGATCTCTCCTGTGAGAGCCTCTCCCTGACACAGTGGTAATGCCTCAATGTACTTTGTGAGAGCATGAAAAACTGGGTTCCTTGCAAGTGCCAATGTGCTTTGACTCTCAGTGTAGATAGTGTCTTGTCCAACACCCAAATCAACCATAAGGAGTCTGAGCCATACACACTGAACCGTAGTTGTGAAGACTGCCCTGTACTTAGCCTCACAACTCAAAGTGGCCACAATAAATTGCTTCTTGCTCAGCCATGATATACATGAACTGCCAAGCACGGAAAAAAAACCATTTTTGGACACTCGCTTGTCAAAACAACCAGCCCAATCTGAGTCCGAAAAAGCATGTAAGTGGGCGGCAATGATCCCCCCTTGGGATAAAACAAGCCAAGATGTAAAGTGCCACTAAGGTAGCAGAAAATCCTCTTGATAGCCTGCCAATGCTTAGACCCTGGGCTATGCATAAATTTGCTAATGTATGAGACTACAAACTGAATATCTGGCCTTGTGTTGCATACATAAATGAGGCATTGGTAAAGAGTGATATCAGTAGGATCACCAACATCATGAAGACTCAATTTCAAACATGTTTCCATGGGAGTGGCAATAGGTTTGCAACCCTCAAGTCCAAACTTACATAGCAATGTCTCTATGTAACTTTTCTGACACAAGGCAATACCACCATCACACTGGTTAAATTGTATACCCAACTAATGATGCAGCAACCACAAATCTTTCATCTTGAAAGAAGCATTCAAATTAGCCTTAAATTTAGCAATATGTCTCTCATTTGGGCCAGTGATCAACAAATCATCTACGTAAAGAACCACAATGAGAAGTACATCACCCTCACACTTCACATATAATGTGCTTTTTTTTGGACTGTTACAAAAGCCTCGTTTGACCAAATGAGTGTCAGCTTTCTCATACCAACCACGAGGAGATTGATTCAACCCATACAAAGCCTTCTTACATCTACACACTTTGTCCTCTTGTCCTTTCTTGACAAAACCACGAGGCTGTGTTACGTAAATCTCCTCAAATATGTCACCATTCAAGAAAGTAGTAACAATGTTTGATTGATGTACATCCCAACCAAAATGAGCTACCAATGCACGTAGAAAAGGCACAATAGTCAAACGACAAGTGGGAACAAAAGTCTCTTCATAATCTATGCCTTTTTGTTGTGCATAACCCTTTGCAACAAGTCAAGCCTTATGGTGATCGATCTCACCATCTAGCTTGCATTTTAAGTTGTAAACCACTTTGTACTACCAATGGCCTTTTTGCTAGGAGGTAAATCACATAAATTCCATGTGTCATTTTCTATAAGTGCATCATATTCTGATTGCATGGTAGCCATCCAATTTTCTAAATTTTGTGCTTTATCAAAAGATAGAGGTTCCTCAACATCATGTAAGCTAGACTCAGCCAAAGCATAACAATCTGATGACTAAGATGCATGGACAAAGCCTGAACGAGTACGACTATACAAAGGTGTGTCCAGTTACTGTCATGCAATGTATGCACCAGCCTTTTTGGCATACCTCTAGCCTGCTCATTTTCAGCCCTTTCCTCATCAAGTACATCATGTACATCTGCATCAGTAATACGCTGATATATAACATTTTCGGAAACCCCCATAGGCTGTACATTTACCTCATTGGAATTTCCATTCAAACTTCCACCACTAAAAAGAGTCAACAAAGTATCATAAATGTCTTGTGGGCTTACATTACTATCTCTAGTACATGACAGGAAGGGCTGAATAGAATCTTCCACAAACACTACATCCCGTGAAACCAAAATACGCTTTGTTTGCAGATGATACAACCTGTAACCTTTAACACTTTAACCAGCAAAAATACGTTTGATAGACTTATCATCCAATTTTCTTTGTTGTGTTTGTGGCACCAAAGCATACGCCAAATAGCCTAAAGCACGCATGTGCTCAATAGAAGGCTTTCTATCATGCCGTGCTTCATATGAGTAATAGAATACAAAGCTTTTGTAGGACACCTATTAAGTACATAAGTGGCACACATGATGGCCTCAAGCCAAAAAGAATGCGGCAAAGCTTGACTTTTGACCATACATCCTACCATTTCCGTAAGTGACCCATTTTTCTTCTCAGCTAGACCATTTTGTTGAGGCGTATAAGGAATTTTACATTGGTGTTTTATCCTACGACTAGCCAAAAATGCATTAAATTCATGAGACATATACTCCCCCCCTCGATCACAATAGAGGGTGCCCATAGTACATTCCAAGACATTTTCAGCCATAGCCACAAATTATTTGAAGCACATAAAAACTTTGAACTAAGAGAGAATTCCCATGCATGCCTAGAGTAATCATCAATGAAAGCCACGAAGTACAGGTAATTGCCCAAGGATGAAGTTTGCATGGGCCCACAAACATCACTATGCACAAGATGCAACCTGCATGTGGCCCTAACTGAACAACCCTTTGGAAATTTAGAATGCTATAATTTACCCAAAATACAGCCTTCACAAACATGTTTGACAGGTGCTTCAAGAGGAGGCAAAGAAGCAACCATATCAAACTTTTACAAACGCAGCAAACTGACAAAATTCAGATGTCCAAAACGTGCATGCCACAATTTTGCATCTGAAATAGCCCTTGAATTTGCAACTGCATTTGCAAAATCTAGTCCACACTTGTCATACAAAGTGAGCTTATACGGCCCATGGCACAAAAGGCCAGATGCAACAATTTTATCACCAAAACTGGGATTCTGAATTGTACATCTGTCATCGACAAATTAGACTACAGGTCTAAGTCTAGCAAGTGCAGATACAAACAAAAGATTCTTCTTGATCCCAGGTACATAAAGTGCATCAACAAGTGTAAAATAACTGCCATTTGCAGTAATAAGAACAATCTTTCCAACTCCCTGAACAGGATAAGAGGCATTTTTGGCACAAGTGACCGAATTCGCATGAGGGAGAGACTCAAGAGAGGTGAGCAATTCATGATGTGAGGTAATGTGCTTTGTAGCACCACTATTGAAATATCACACATGTGAATTTGCAACAACTGACATGCATGCATCATAGACAACAGGATTGTAAATGCACTTTGCACTATTCTGCATCAACAGCAGCATCACAGTCTCCTTTCAGAAAAGACTCAACAATGGCTGCATTTGTAGTGGAACTAGCATTTACAGTGGAACCAACCTCTTTCTTCTTAGCCTCTTTGGACTTCAACTTATGACTGCTTAATCAAGTAATCATTAACTTTACAATAATGGTAACACATCTTCTTTTTTCCCTTATCACCATAATTTCCCGATGAAGTGTTGCCAACAGAAGCATTTGGAACAGAAGTTTTGCCACTCGCAACAAAACCATAAGAAGTTGCTGCATTGCTACTACCACCCTTTCTTTGAGAAGCAATAAAAGCCTGTTCAATTGCACGCTGTCTAGTCCTGTTTTTTTTGGAAAGTGACTCTTGCAACAACAATGTGCACAATGCATCGAACTTGAAAACTTCAGGATTTCCTTGGGTCATAAGTCTGCAAGTACTAGCAAATCTTGGTAAGAATATGGCAAGGCATCAAGAACAGCCTAGATTTCTGCACAAGGTAACTGTCTGAAATGACTCCACCTACAAAAATAAGTTGCTCATTGGTATCCTTGACACCAATGTATATATCATCTTCCTCATGCATAATGTTTGATTGTAGCTCTTTATGAAACAAAGCAATATTTTCCTCATTTCGGCTTGTATAAAGACCAGCCACAATATCCAAAGCTTGTTTTGTAGATTTTGGTGAACAAACATGAGGAGTAATGGTGCTCTTTACAAAAAACACAATCAACACATGAGCCTGTGCATCGTTTACATCCAACAAGCTTGTTTTGTAGTAGGCAAAACAACTCTAACAACATTCTTGCAGCGAGACCTGCAACATCCTCAATATCAACTACATCCTTAGAACCAAGACGTACATCAATTACCTCCATAACATTTCAGACGCCCTTGACAAAAGAACATGTTGCATCATGTAAGTCCACGTAGGGTAATTGTCCCTATCCAACTCGTCCTCAGCAGCAAACATCCTGAACACATCTATGTTGTTGTCAGTCATGGAAAATGTCTGCACCTGATGTGAAAACTACCCAAAATGAGGAGAAACTGAGTGAGACTAGCATGTGCTATATAGAACAACCCACAATAGACTATATAGGACCTGTTATGTAGAAAACGGCACTGACAAAATGTTTTCACTAAGTGACAAAATTGCATGTGTAGGCCTGCTTGTAGTGGAACCGTAGGCCAAAATGAGCCCGAATCAAAAATTTTGTTGACCTATAAACGCCCTCCAGAGCTCATTGAAACCCAAGAAAGCGAGAAGGGGTGTGTTCGAGTTGCTGGCGGCTAAGCCGAAGAAGATGCAACTTGCTCTAATACCAATTGTTGGAATTAGGGTTGCAAGAAAACACACAGATTGGAGAAGACAAAGGAAGCTTAAGGCACACAATAGAGAGTGTACTACTTAGTGTGCAATGGAGAGATAGATAGCCCTAGAGTGATGGGCGTATATACAATGCACGGGGGAAAAAACCTCCTAAAGAGAGAAAAAATGCCTCAACAGTCCTAGTGTGTTTACACAGATCACTACACATGTATATGGTAACACAAATTATGACTTGAAATTTTTCGAAATCTCTCAAGTGTCTCTTCTCAAACCGATAACCTTGGAGGTCTAGTGTGATTGCTATGTCTTGGGACTACCATCACCGCTATATGACAACTGTTTGTTGAGGCTTGTTTTGACTATTCAAGTGCTTGTGGACCATGTTGCGGTTAGCTATAACCTTATGGAAGAAATTTGACCCTAATTTTGGTGCAAGTTTCAAAATGGAAGCACAATTATCTTTTGAGTGTAATTGATGTCAAGAATGCGTTTTCAACAATTCTCTAAAATCTATTTGAGAACTTGTTTGGTATTCTGCTTGGAATTTTTTTGGAATTACTCCGAGTGGAGTAGTGAGAAATGATGTTTGAGAATGCTTGCACATACTCATGGCCCTAGCCCCTTATGGTTATTTGCAAGGGGAGTATTGAATGTTTGAAAAGTGTTGTTTTTACATATGTTCCGGACCCTTGTGGTTCTTTACGGGGGGAGTATTAATAAGTATGAGTAGTGGCCTCTATATCTCATGGCTCAGACCTTTTTAGGTTATTTGCGGTAGGAGTAATGAGGGACTTATTGAATAGCTCATGACCCGGACCTAGATGGTTATTTGCGGGGGGAGGGTTCATCAACAATTTTATGTTTCTATGTCTTGTAACATGCATAGGTGAGCATTTGTGCTGCATTATGATGTGCCAACCACTTAATATTCCTAATTGGGAAAGATTTCTTGGGTATGTAATTTTAGTGTATCAAGAGACATGTTAGAGATCAACACCGTCTGGGTGTGATGGCTAATTTTACTACATCAAAATATCAAGAGATCCAATCTAGAATGAGACCAAGCTACTGAAGAAAGGATCCGACTTGCAGATCCCGATTGAGGGGCCTAAACCCTAGAAGAAGAAAAAACAGAATCGGCAAGAAAAGAAGAAGCAACAAAAGAAGTTTTACCAACTTGCAAAGTCTTGCCGAGTGGCCTATTTTAAAGACAAGTTCCCACCAACTTACGCGACCCTGTTCGATGTGGCCTAGGGGACATAAATCCATTAAAATAAAGTGGGATCAACACACACTCAATCGTGTGGAGCATGATGATGTTCCAACAATATGGACGCTCTAGATTTCACACTGACATATTGACGTGAAAGTTGTACAGATTCCCACAAAAACGCAATGGTAGCTTAGGACCAGTTGCTTTTAGAGTTTGCTTCTTATCATGTAACTGCTTTTGAGAGGCCAAGGGCCTTCAAATATGAGCCAAGGGATCATTCTATGGAACATGTGAAAAGGTGCAAAGGATGGAATACCGGCAATGTACAGAGTTCAAGCAATATAAAGAAATAACAAAAGGGTGTTAGTGTTTGAGGCCACTGCTCTCTTGGGGTGGAGCTCTGCCACTCCTTGTCTCGTGTTGTGCATCTCTTTCAATTCAATTATTATTTGAAGTGCTTAAATTTGTTCAGAATGCTCTTTTCCATTAGCACATGGTGCCGTCCCTGTGTGACAGCATGCTCTATTTCTAGAGAGATTCCACACAAACAACTTACTGTGTGTGATGTCCTTATCTCTACACAGTGAATTTTTCATGACTCTTTCCATGATTCTTACTTTGCAAGCTAACATACAGAGGTTTCATAGAGCTATGCATACTGCAAGACATGACATGCAAATTTTCCTCTCATGCTTTGGTGTCTCATTCGATCTCAAAAGGGGATAAGAAAAACAAATATTTCCCTTCGATTTAGAGAGAAACTAGTTGGGTCTACAATGTGTGCAATCAAGGATTTTGCAGGGGTGTTGCACAAGAAGTTGGACCAGTGCCAACTGATGCTTTGTATTTCTATGAGCACTAGTTTGAAGGAGAGATAGTCAAGCTAAAGGTTTTACAAGCTAGAGGTCCAGTCTAGCACTTCAAGAGAAGGAGAGTGACTCTAGACATGTGTCTGTAATTGATGGCTCCTTTGCCCTTGGATGAGTTGCGAGATGGTGTGCAAAGTTTTGCGCATTCCTCTTTTCTTTCCAAGAAAGAAGATTCTTCTTTTAGTTAATAAAACTGCCCAATGGACTACAAACTGTCCCTGCTAAAGAGGGCTATGTAAAAATGTAGGGAGACTCTCCCAATGAAAAGGTAAGATATATACAATGATGGCCAAATTAGGATATGGGAGGAGGAAACAAACACATTGGTCTATGGTATTTCCATCTAGTCATGCCATGAACCATGCAATGGATGACTAGTCCATTTGGCGTTGAGAGCCTGAGGTTGCCGCAAGCATGTCTGCACATTAGTTCTATCATCTTCCATAGTAGAGTGACAAGCTCTACTTGGTGTTCGGCAGACGTCGTCTCCGCAAACTTGATCTAAGCATGCATACTACTTCATTTTTGTGCATAATGAAGAAATAAAGAGTCTTATAAGATAAAAATTTTGTTCATTTGTAACATTTGTACATTTTCTTACTCTTGGGAAGTGTTGTAAGCATTGACAAGGTTTAGGTTATCCTTTAATTGTATGCCTTGCATCCATCTAGCATCTTCAAAAGGATAATGTATTGTGGGATAGTATTACCGCCTCTTAGTACCTTGTCTTCATGTCGGAAATGGACTCGGGTTGCAGTACCTCTTCTTGGTCCTCGATATCCGGTGTGTCTTCAATTGTTGGTTCTTGTGGTGGCTCTCCTTTGTAAGGCTCACCTGAAAAGCATTGTCTATGAGCCAATGGTTGGGCAACTTGAGTTGATAGGCCATCTCATTGATTGGCCTAAGAATTTGGAAGGGACCATAGTACCTTTTTGCTAACTTAGCATAGTACTTTTGGTGTCCCATAGGATTCTTGCCCGTCATGTGCCTTAATCAAGCCTTGGGAAATTTGAGTAAGACCCAATCATTTTCTTTAAAGGCTTGGGCTCTTCTGTGCTTGTCAGCAGCAGTCTTTTACCTTTGTTGTGAGATAGAGATAGCATCCTTAATCTTTTGGAAAGATTCTTGTAGGTCTTGGCTATACTCATCTGCAGCGAAGATCTTCCCGTGCACCTTAAGTAGCAAGGGACTTTTTGACCTTCCCTCAATTACCTCAAAAGGTGCTTTTCCTGTGGAAGTATGTACAATGTTATTGTAGGCATACTCCACTAAGAGTAAGTACTTCTCCCATTGGGATCTTTTATCTACTTCCGTTACATAGGATTTTTAGTAGATCGAGAATTGTGAGGTTAGCTATTTCACTTTGGCCATCCGTTTGCGGGTGTGATAGCCGAAGATAAGTTTAGCCTTGTTCCTAAATTATCAAAGTGACCCTTCTAGAAATTACTGGTCATTCTAGGAGCTCTATCTGACATTATGGACATTGTCAAGCGATGGTACTTGAAGATTTGTGAAATAAAGAGGGTTGCCATTTGATGGTCTTTGATAGTCTTTCTGACAAGTATAAAATGAGCTTGTTTGTTGAACCTGTCTACTATCGTCCATATTCTTGTATTCCCATGGATATACTTAGGCAATCCAAAGATAAAATCCATGGATATGCTCTCCCATGGTGAATTAGGGATTGGAAAAGGTTGAAGCAATCCAAGATGCTTCCCTCTATCAAACTTTGTCTTTTGGCATACCACACATTTAGAAACATACTCTTGTATGTTTGATTTCATGATAGGCCAATAGAAATATGTTTCAATCCCCTTTAGGGTAGACTGAATCCCTCTATGCCCTGCATAAGAAGGAGCATGAGATTCATACATTACTTTCTCACGTAGTGAGCTAGTAACGCATAGTCTATTGCAATAGAGAAGATAACCATCTTGTAAAGTGGTCCCTCTTTCTTCCCTAGTGCAAGGGCTGAAATCACATCTCTAAAATTAGGATCAATAGCGTACTCATCTATCATAGAAGATAGATCATTGTGAGTTGCTATGGAAACCGCTTTCACTCTCGGCCATTTTGAGAGTGCATCGGCTACTTGATTATGCTTGCCAGCAATGTGAGCAATATGAAAATGAAATTGCAAAAGGAAATTTTCCCACCTCATTTGTTTGTCAGAGAGTTGGTCTGCATCATGAAGTACTTAAAACTTTGGTGATCCGTTCGCAGAATCAAAGGAGTCCCCAATAAATAGTGCTTCCATGAGTCTAAGGCATGTAGAACTGCAAGGCATTCCTTTTCATATATGCCTAGATCTTGCTCAATAGGATCGAGCCTTTAACTTTCATAGCCTATGGCGTGCCCTTCTTGAGGCAAAACAGATCCAAGGCAATCACTACAAGCATCACATTGGACCTCAAATGGCTTTGAGAGATTCGGTAGTGTAAGCACATGTTGAGAGATAAGCTTTTCTTTCAAAAGCATTGTTCTCCTTGGAAGACCATGTATACCTAACGTTTCTTTTTGTAGGGTCATTTAGTGGTCCTGCTATTAGTGAGAACTTCTCTATGAAGCCTCTATAGTATGCAGACATACCTATAAAGCTCCTTAATTCATGAAGATTCCTTGGTTTATGCCATCCTTTTATTACCTCTAACTTTGATGGATTCATTTGGATGCCATCTTGAGAGATTATGTGACCTAAATACTGAATCTCTTGTAAGAAAAAATCACTTTTCTTTCTATTAACAAAAAGTTTTTTCTCTCTTAGAACTTGAAATATTACCTGGAGGTGTGCTTGTGTTTGTCTAATGAATTAGAGTAGATGATGATATCATCAAAGAACACTGTAGTAAAGGTTTGGTAAGGCCTGAATAGCTTCTCCATCAAGCAGTTGAATGTGGCTGGTGCATCGGTCAAGCAAAAAGGCATGACAATGTATTTGTAAATACCAAACGTCGTTCGAAATGTGGTCTTTACAATGTCTTGATCAATTATCCTTATTTGATGATAGCCACTTTTTAGGTCAATCCTACTGAAGTAGGTAGACCCTTGTAGATTATCAAATAGGTCTTCTACCCGTGTAACGGGAAATCTATTCTTGATAATGATCCTATTTAGTGCTCTATAGTTGACACACATACGATATGTGCCATCTTTCTTTTTCACTAGTAGCACAGGAGAACAAAACGGAGATGAGCTAGGCCTAACCATGCACTTCTCAACTAACTCATGCACTTGCCGCATAATCTCCTCTTGTTGAGCTTGAGAAACTCTATAAGGAGGTTTGTTAGGTGGTGAACTTCTTGGAAGAAGTACAATTGTCATGGTCATCATTGCCATGTTTAGGAGGTATCTCACAAGGGATGTTGTCAATAAAGACATCTTAAAAACCCTTGAGAAAATTGGATAACTCTAATTCCTTTTAATTTTGTATATTTTCTTTTGCTAAAACACAAGGTTGTGTATGTACAATGGGTATAGTGTTACCCATTTCCTTAGCATCTATATACATATCTTTTTCCCTGAACATAAAGGAGATTCTCCTTTCAGGGAATTTAACATTGGCAGCCATGCAATCAAACCATGGTGCCCCTAGGATTACATCCTCATGCTTGAGAGGAGAGATAAAGAAGTCCTCTTTGTCCACATAGCTTTGGACATGGAGCCTCATTTTCCCGATTAAGGGAGTGACTGAAGCTTCTTGCCCCTTGAAAGTAATGTTTGCGGGTAGGACATCTCCCATCTTGTAGGCTTGTATGCCTAGCTTGGTGTCTAGCTCTATAGATGTAAAATTGTGACTAGAACTAGGGTCAAAGAGAATAAAATCATCATGTTCTCTTACCTTTCCCCAAGCATGGCATAGAGGAGATCCTTTGTGATGATTTTTCTCCTCTTGGATTTCGACCAAGGTAGCTAAGGAGGATCATGGCGGTTGTTCTTTTGGGGACAAGCGCGGTACACATGCCCTTATTTGCCGCACTTGAAACACCGGTTATCCTTGCAATAACTCTCAATCTCTTCAGGAGAGAGTTTATTTTTGCCTTTGTAACCTCCCTTCTCCTTAGCTTTGCTGGAATTGGGCTTAGGAGACTTTTGGACATTATCCCTCCCCTTAGGCTCAGTGGAACCCTTGTTTTTAGGGGGCTTAGAATTCCTCTTAGCCCCTGTTTGGAAATTGATTTGAGAGGACACCATAGTATGATGTATTTCCACCGATATGGTGTGTGGCCTGTGGGAGTTGACATACTCTGCCATTTCTTCGGTTAAGCCCGCACAAAATTCCCGCTTTTTCTCTCCACAATTCAACTTTTTTGAAGACAGTGGCTTTGAGTTGTAGGTCCCAAAACTTGTCTACATATTTGTGGATGGATTCATAGGGAGAGAGATTCAAGATTCGCCATTCGATGAGTACTTTGTTTTGGCATCGGTGGCCAAAAACTGCTTCATAATGGAAGCTCTTAAATCTTTCCATGTTTGTGGATCTTTACATTTGGCTCTTAGGCTAGACCACCATTTTTGGGCGGACTTTTGAAAGTGCAAAGCTACATGGCATAGCTTAGAGGACTTCGTGAAGCCCTCATCTCCGAGCGCCACATCAAATTGTTGGATAAAGGCCAAGACTTTGTTTGTAGCACCAAAAGTGCCATCGTAGGTAAGGAAAGAGATGCTCTTACCTCCCTTTTTGAACTTCTTGAGCTTGGATGACCTCTTCCACGCGGCATAGGATTTACTATGGCCTCTTCTTTTTGATGGTTCAAAGGTTGCCCCATCACTTTCTTCAAAAGATGAAGAATTTTAGGAAGATGGAGAAGAGGGTGACCTCTTTCTTGCCTTTTTCTTTCCTTGATCTTTGTTGTCTTCACCATCACTTTCATAAGAGGAAGAGGATGAAGAAGATGGAGAAGAGGGTTTCCTCTTTCTCGCCTTTTTCTTCTCTTGCTTTTTGTCATCCCTCTTTGAAGTATGGTGTGGGAAGTAAGTATTGTTTATGGTTTTATGCATGTTGGAGGCAATTTTGAGCATTTAGCCCGCCATCTTCGTGGAGCCATCTCTATTGAGGTGGTGGGAGACTCACTTCTTTATCGTTCCTTTGGTAGAGGCTCTCGAGTTCTCCTTTGAGAAGGAGATGCGTCATCAATGGAGCAAATTTCCGAGCCCTTCATAGTGATCCACTTCTTCTTCCCGAATCGAAGAGAGACCTCTTTTGTAAGTCTTGCAAGGAGGCTTCTAGGTGCTCTCCGCTCGTCATGGTGGGGAGCTTGGAGAATCCCATGGTCACGAAGCTGCCATTGCACTTCACTTTGGAGGGATGGATTGCCCATGGCTTATTGAAGCCTAGAAACAAGATAGTTAACAAGCATTGGGGCATCATTAGTAGCTTGCTCATTAGCAAAATCAAAGTTATCAACATTAATTTCACTCTCTTTACTATTTTCAGCCATTCTAACAACTTTTTGGTGTAAACTTTCTAGTTGTACTTTGGCACTTCAAGCCCTAGTTGTTACTATACCAGTGGCTTGAATACCATTAATTGCAAGGAATAGAAGAGAGGGTCATTGAACACCAAAAACACACCGGCTCCTGTCAAGCTTCTAATAGCTCAATAGTGGTTAAGCCGGAGGCAAGCGCCATAGGACTCCACTATTAAGACCATAGCTCTTGACAGTGATGCCCCGTTAACTGCACAAAGGCAGGCGCACTGCAAGTCTGAAAAATCCCTATTCTACTTACTCACATGCAATTAATAGTACCAACCATTGATTGCTAGCTTGAGGACCTCCCTTCTTGAGCAAGAAAAGAGAAACCTTGTGCTCTGATACCAATGTAACATTTACTAGTCTAGTAACTTGTGTGTAGCGGAAAATAGCATGAGCATGGTGAGCATTTCATTAGAATAGATTCCTAATGAGAATAACAAGAGTGCTTGGGTGGAGAGAGCAACAAAAAGCGTAACACCTAGTTAGATAGCATGAACAATACTTCAAAAGAGTGAGAATTAAGCAAATGACAACAGTTGAGGACTGGATTTGCATGGAGCCGGTCCCCCCTCCAAAAGGCTTTGTATTATGGTTTTTCCCATCAAGAGAGACATTTTACAATACAATACTTTGTTTTCCTTAAATTCTAGCTAGTGCAATGAAGATGGAAACTTCATGCACTAAGAAAAACATTTATTGAACACAACATCAATTCCCTCACGGTCTCAGACCCAAGACCTCACACACCTTTGAAGATGGTGAGAGCTAGCGGGGTATAAGAGTAGATTTAGAGGAAGAAGGAGTATTCTTACAAGAAAGATGTACATCTCCTCACATAATCACTCATATTAGCATATCTTAGCTTAGTGATTAGCATGGTAGAGGATATGAGCATGCATTGAAGCTTGGCTCTTGGTTGGATTTGCATCACAAAGCCAAGAGTTGTTGGTGTAGGCCTCCCTTCTCACAAGCTTGGAGTAGGTGATAAGCTTTCCATTAAAGCTTGAGAAGGAGAGAGGGTATTCTTACTCCACACATGAGCTAGTGTGAGTGTGTAGGTGATAATGCCTTTGAAAAATCAGCCCCCTCTCTCTCTCTTGGTCAAGCCCTCTTGCTAGCATCCTATTGGTCCTCCCCAGGCTTAGCCAATGGTAATTAAGCAGCATAAGTGATAGCCTTCTGACATGTGTCCCCCTTTCCCATTCTGTGAGAGATTTAGGTAATTAATAAATGCAACTAAACTCTCATTGGACCCCTTTGCCTCCCGGCCAATAGGAATCACGCAAGCCATTTGGCTGTTGAATGCTCATTGGACCCCTTGGGAGACTGTCCAATAGTCTTCTAGAGAGCTTAACTCCCATTGGTTCTTTTATTAAGTGTTTTTAAATTAATTAAACTAGATTTACTCTAGCCTAATTCTCATTGGTCCACCTCCAAGGCCATCCAATAGGATTTGAGTACACCTTGAGGGCATCTGGGCTAGGGAGCTGACATGTGTCCCTCATTCACTTTGTGTAAAGGGAGCTTGTGTGTGTGTGTGTGTGTGTGTGTGTGTGTTTCTCTCTCCTCCCCTACTTGCAAGGCTCGCCCCCTCCTATGTAGGGATTGATAAAGACTTTTTGTGACACACACTAAGCACCCAATTTCCCTAGCGTTTGACCTTTGGAGACACCTTTGAATTTTGGAACCTTAGCATTTTGGAACTCTTAATGGGCTGCACCTTAGGGTCTTTTAATCCCTATTGCTGTAGATTGCTATTTTGCAGATGGGTCCCCCTTTGGATCCCTATTTTCCCTCCTTTGGATCCCTACCAATATTCTAGCTTTTTCTCCCCTGGCACTTCCCCATATTAAATGATCATTTAGGAGAATTAGATATAATTGCTTATTATGACACTTACTCCAGGCCTGACTCCTCTTGGATGATGTGGGTAAGATCACCGATGTCCAACTCTTGGGAGGAGGGTACTATTAGATAGAGTTCAAGTGTCTAGAGATGACATATAAGGTGATTTCAATGAGCCTGCTTGGTATCCAAGGAGCTCAAGCCTACTTCAGACGATGGCATCATGGTTTTGGACCAGACTATAAATGTGCTTGAGGAGGAGGTCGATTTGCCTATATCGTTTTCTTCTTAGGCATGAGGAGAGAGTACCTTTCCTCTTCTCTCCCCATTTGGAGACAATTTTGGAGTCTCCGCACATTGTAGCTTTAATTGTGTGTGGCCAAGGCCATGGTTTACCTACTGTGTGGGTTCTTGTTCAAGGCACACACTCCCTCCCGAAGATGATACTTCTACTTGTGTGAGTAGGGGTTGGATCAGACATAATTTGTGGAAGTATTTGGGTCTCCTAAAATAGTGCTTCATTTGCAGACAAATGGCCACTTTGCAAAGGCCTCAACACATTCTAGGGATCATACAACTGACAATTGGCAGCAGGTGCCTGTTGGTCATGGTGGTTGCGAGCGATAGGGACAAGCTTGCTACACTACTCCCCCTCGTGGCCGACCTCTTGCAACTTAGCAACATTAGGTTCTGACAGGGACCTTTTTTGACCCCCTTCAGCAAGAGCCCCCAGAGCAGACTGACTCGGTCCCACTCAACTCCTCCCCCTCCTCCCCTCAAACACTACCGCTTTGCCTCCCCCGTCTCCCCCCCCCCCCCCCCCCCCCCCCACCACCTCGTCCACCTTCATCTGCACCTGCCACTTCTCCTCTCCCTCCCGGTGGGGCACTCAGCCTCATCTTCCAACCCCACTGCTACTCCTCCTAAGATGCAGGGGATTAGACACATGTCAATAGCAAGGTGCTCTCTTGGTGATGCTTTCTCCCGAGCCGTGTGGCTTGGAGGGACAGCCCATTTGAGGCTGCTGCTTTTGGGTCAGACTTCCCCTTTTGATGTAGTCCCTCAAGGGTTTACTAGCTTTGACATTTGCAGAAAATGGGACCTCTTTGAATATAGTCTCATGTGATTCCTCTCCCACCACCGGGAGGAGGCTTGCTTTCCAGTCCACGTCCTCTTTTTTGCTCAAGGCAATGAGTCTTTGGATCCATTGGTAGGTTTCTCCTTTCCGCCATGTGGCAAGGACCCTATAGAGCGGACCCTCACACAGCTCTTGGCTAGCTCCAGATCTAGGCCACTGAGTTCTCACACCACACAGGGGACCTAGGGGTGAAAAACCCGGTATAGACACTTTGGCCTTCAACCAAGTTCAACGTGACACTGTTGCATGTAGCAAGTTGCAGGCACATTGTGGTGATTTGTTAGATGACACTCATATCCCTCCATGCTATGTATTTGTACATGAGGATTCTTCGACAGAGGATGTAGCCCTATGGGCTGCATGCTTGGAGTGGGCCTGGGTGGGACAGTCACTCCAAACGTGCTTTTCTAGAGGTTGCTCGGATGTGGATTACTCCCCTTTCAATACAACCTCAAAGATAGCGAGGTTGGCTAGTATTGCAACATCTATTTTCTCTCATTGAGCCCATGAGAATTGTCTCATGGAAGTGCATGGATTAGGTGGTCCCCAATTTCAATGTCAGATGGGGGGTCAATTGCATCAGGAGCTTCATCGATGCCTGTGAGTGGTGAGATTGATATTCCTAGGAGTATCATCTGTGTGAGATCCACATTAGACATGCTGGTCAATTTTGCATGGTCGCTATGAGGTGTTTTGGTGAGCTCTATTTGGACCTTGAGGTATCGGGGGCGGGGTATATATGACTATTGTGGATTCTTGAAAGGAGGCCATTGTGGTCAAAGGTATTATTGTGCCAGGTAGATCTCAGTGGGTTACTATATAGATTCAAGGTTTCCTCATGGGTTTCCTGAACATTTACACGCCCAATGTGGCAAGTGCATGTGCTGAGTTTTTGTCTCATGTTGTTGAGTCTTTGCCGCATGTAGAGAAATGGTGTGCTAGGGGGGACTTCAACATGTTGGAGGACCCCTCTCATAGGATAGGAGGTGGCCATGCTTTATTGCATGGGGCGGAGTTGGCAGCTTGGGATCGGCTATGTATGACTATGGGGGTTTTTTATGTTTAGCAACACTAAGGTTTTGTGAGAAATGTCAAAAGAAAAGAACAGACTGAACAAATTTTAAGCACTTCAATAAAAACTAAATTGAAAGAGAGAGAGCACATGCAACACAAAGTGGAGGAATTCTACCCCAAAGAGTATTGGCCCCAAACCTTGGCTCCCCTTTTGGTATTTCTTTATATTGCATCAAAAGAGTACAAGCCGGTACTCCATCCTCTGCTCCTTCTCCCAGAAGAGTGCCAGAGAATGAGCCCTAGCCTCATATTTAAAGGCCCTTGGCCATTAAAAGCAGTTTACATGAAAAGCTTTAAATTCAAAAGCAACTAGTCCAAAAAGCATATGGCCCGAAAAGCAACCAGCACAATCTACAAAACTTTGTACAATCTACCACGTTAGCAAGCCAGTGCAAGGTGCAAAAATCCATACAATCTACCACATCAACAGATTAGCATGAACTATGGAAATATGTACATCTACTGCTTTTTCTTCTTCATTTAGGGTTTAGGCCCTGGGTCAACATCTGCAAGTTGGTTCCGTTCTTCAGTGGCTTGATACGCAGCAATTTAAGACAAAATATCACAAAACTACTGACGTGTCAATTCACTGAAGAACAAACAACAATAGAAGAAGAAGTCCTACCAACTTATGGGACCCCGTATGATGGGGCCCAAGTGACATAAAGAAATTAAAATAAATCTAGACCCTCACACACACACAAAAGATAGCATAGAAATTGATGACGTTGGAGAGGGGGAATGGGGAGCACGCTCGGCACAAACAAAAGGGCCTCTCTATTGCTCAGGGTATCCACAATCCCCTATCCTTTTGGAAAACAAATTCAAAACAACACTGCACACTAGGAGACCACTGCCTGCTCAATTTCCACTGTTCTCACACTCCACAAACCCACCACACCAAGCGTACCTACTACCAGGGCATGTCTCTACCCTTACACACGCTGGTGCAGCTCAAATATGTTGACCCATGGAGAGGCTCATTGTGGCAGGTGTATGGTAGTAGGCAGTGTCGCGACAATGTGCTTGAGCCTGTGTCGGGCACCAAGTGTCACAGGTACCGTTGGATGTGTATGCTAAGTCGGCCATTTAACAGGCCAGACATGGTGCAAAAGATTTGCGAGTCACAATGCTTGAAGATGCACGAAAAATTTTGTGAGGCGTCGTACATTGTGGCAAGGGAGGAGAATATCAACGAGGTGATCTCTTTGGTGTTCAAAGATAGGTGGGGCCGCCATTGCAGTAGAAGGCAGCCGCGGGGTGGCCAGAAAGTAAACGCTAGGAGGGGACCAAGAAGGCGGGGGGGCCAACAGAGAGCAGCCAAGAGGACCAAGGACAGTTCTCCAGACAGAGATGAAGGAAGATCAAGTGACGGGGCTGTAGCAAGGAAGGGCCACGTACCACCATCAAAGGGTAGAGAAGAGATTGATGCATGCCGTGAGGGGGTTGGAGCACTACAGAGAGGGTCCTAGAACAAGCACACAGGGAAGAAGAGCCACGGAGTGCTGGCCGTTGTAAGGTAGAGGATGAGTGGGAGCACCGATTGCTAGAAGGCCGTGAGGAGCTGCATAACAGGTAGGGGGACCACCTGGGTGTCGGGCATGAGCTACAAGGAGCTGCGAGGGTCGCCGACTCCACGGTGTAGATCAAAAGGGAGTATGAGGTAGGTATATTATATGCTGGGTGTTTTTTCCATTTCCCCCTTCCCATCAGTGGTGCCCCCACTCAGGATATACTGATTGCTCAAGTGATGGTGTGGTGCAGTAATATGGTGCCAGATTTTGAGTTGGTGCTCTCGGGTGAACAGGATGCTGAAGATTGGATCTCAGATGTAGAGCTCTGGATGTTGTCAATGTGGATGGTGACCGATGAAGCCAAGGCAAAGGCTGTGCCGCTGGTGATGCGAGGGAAAGTCAAAGCTTGGTTCGAGGGGTTGGAAGTTCTTGATCGGCAATCATGGAAGGTGATTCGAGCTTGATTTGTCAAAGATTTCCAGCAAAGGCTTTAAACTGTAGAAAAGTGGATTCTCAATTAAATGCATTAAAGCAAGATGTGTCTGAAGACTTCAGTGTGTTTCTAACCAAGTTTGAAGAGATATGGAAGCAACTAGCTACTGCTACCCAGCTGCAAAGTGGATATGTTTTCAAGATCTAGAGGTTCATGGCGTGCTTGCATCCAAGGATTAGAGACAACGTGGAAGCCGATGCGGATACCTATGAAGACATGGTCTATCTGGCAAAGATCAAAAGTAGATAGGTTAAGCGGAAATTCAAGCTGGGCATGTTGAAGCCAATAGATTCTATGCCTGTTGTTGCAGAGATAGCCAAGTATTCGTTGGTCCAACCAACGGTGTTTCCAAGTGTTTGAAGTGCAAGGTCTGTCGAGTAAGGCCTACTGTTGACTATGTTCCTTGGAGATTTCTAGTTTTTGATGTGCATTTATTGAGGGTGTACGAGCTTGTCAATGAGGAGAAGCTCCAGATTGCGATGAACCAAGATTCGGGAGCGATAGCAGATATGGAGGTTCCGATGTGGATTGAAGAGTTAAAGCCTCTTCTTGTGGAAAGTTTGTATGAAAACATAGCAGAATGCAATTAGGTTGCAAATACCAAGGGTTCAAAAGCTGATGAAGAAAGTGACCAAAGCTATGGTGATGGTCAAGCTTTTGTGGAACAGCGGGCGAATGAAGATGCAGATATGCAGTCGCTATATGATGCATATGATGATGAAGATACAAGCTCGAGTAGTTGGGAGACAAGCGAAGAGGATGGAGCATATGAGTCCACATCCTATGGCAAGGGGACGGAGTCTGATGAGCCTGATCTGGTAAAGGTAAAGTTTCCCTCTTATGTGTATGATGATATGGTAGTAGCCCACGTGCAAGAAGAGCAGGTGCTCAAAGAATAGTAGGATGCAGGTGAAGAGCCAGTTTGCAAAGACCAGGGGGTTGGGCAACCATCTCTCGTGCCTTGTGATGATCAGGGCATATTGACTGAAGAAGAATGTCTTGATGAAGATGATGGGGATTTGATGAGCCGGTGGCCGATGTTGATGACGAGACGCAGATTTTGATTGCTAAAGCGATGGCGAGGATACAGGATATGCAAGGTTGTGTGCCTGATCCAGTGACGTTTGAAGCACCTACAGATGAAGTGGCTATGCAAGCGTCGCTATGCCAATTGTTTCAGGTTGTTTTTCTTGAAGACATGGATACTATGGAGGAGTCTCTAGCCGATGGCTGGGGAACACAGGATACGGAAGCTGTGTAGGGTGTACAAGCTTGTTTTGGGTGGGAAAATGATTCATGCATGCAGTTTTTTGAAGGATGGTGTTATCGAGCTTTACAGGAATGGTTGGCTTACAAATTTATAGGTGCAAAGCAGGGGTGGTGTGCATATGCTTTACAGATGGATGATGATGAGCAATACCATATCTTTGATCTAGGTGGAGTTTACACTACGCTTGGGGAAGCCTGCGGCTTTCCATTTGACCCGTGCGGGCTCTACAATAGAATCTCTCTCTATCTATTGTTGAAAGGACGCCCTTTCAACAACGTTTTCATAAAGATTCCATTAAAGATTCGTCAAAGATTCTATAAAGATTCCACATGAAGATGGTGATGAAGTAATGAAGATGAAGATGGATGCTGCAACATGAAGATACGAGTTCATGGACGTCATCGAGTATCCCGTTATTATTATTTTGAGCCATTACGGCCACTTTTGTTTTGTTTACGGGAACCTCATATTATAAATCGGCACTTGTATTTTGGCCACAGATGCTTGTATAATGAGTAAAGCCAACTCAGTTTCTTGTAATTAAGCTCTGTAGAAGCCTAGGGACAATTCAGGTCATTTGGCCGGACATTAGGTTTGAAGGCTTTGTATATAAGCTAAAACCTAAGTCTTTGTAAAAAACACATTACGTTATCTCAATTAATATACAGTCGTGGGTTTTGCAGCACATGGTAGTGAGCTTCACGCACACACACCGTCGCACACACTAATCACATTGCAGATATGAGAGTAGGAGCGAGTTAGCATCGAGGAGCTCTCCGTGTCAACGCAAGCAATGCAAACCGAGGACCACATCGCGAGCCCACCTGCTACGAGCTATATTTGGTCATAAGTACCTCAAACGACATCTGTTCTGAATGATCAAGTAGTCATTAGAATCAGGGCGAGAAGCTCTTCGTGTTGATGTCTTTGTAGATCAGTTTCGGACACTTTGGAAATTGATGTTTTGAGTCTATCGCGATAGCGATTAGAGGTCTTACAGTTATGGTTTTCAGGGTTTAGGTGTTTGGCCATATAGGATATGTCCTTGTGAGTCTTGCCCTCCAATTTCGAGTCATTCCGATATGATTTGAGACTGTTTCGAGCTTGTAGTGTTTCGTAGGATGCGTTGTCTGTTTCTTTGCTTTATGGTAGTGTTGTGGTAGGATTAGTGACTGTAGAGTGTTGTTCGTGTCTAGCTCAGGGTTGACAACCCAGAGATTTCCTCCATGCCCTAGTCGGGTCAGCTACGTCCTCGGATTGACAGTTTGTTGGTCTGTGTTCTCGCTGTGCTCCATCGTCCATCGCGGCGTACCCGCTAACATTGGCACCGTTGCCGGGGAAGAAGCGCCTAAACTAGCGTAGACCGCATCACTCGTGTTTGATAGTATAGCATTTCTCTAGAGTTTTCTAGAGTGTTGTCACCCTTTGCCTTCTTAGTGGGAAGTCAGAGAGCAGATCTCTTGATTGAGGGATAGCCAGGGAGCCTGCGTCTCGCCGAGGTGGTCCACCATGAGGTTGAGGTATGGTTATATCATTTTGTTGTGTGTTTAGATTAGGTTCTATAGTTCGTGTATTTGGTTCTGACTTATGGTTGTGAAGAACTTGAAAGAAAAAAAAAATGCAAAGAAAAACGCAAAAGGTAAGCAGGAGGCTGTTTGCTTGCTAGAAAGCAAAAACAACCATTCAACCATCCAAAGTAGGACTTTCGGTAGTGTAGGACATCTGATGTTGATCTAGAGCAATTTTGACATGAAAATGTGCTTGAAAACACAAAAGGCGAAATTGTGCTGATTATGGTAAAAGTGCTCTAAAATGGTCGGTTGAAAGCCGATTTGAGTGCTTGTTTTTGCATTGGAGACCTTAAGGTGGGGGGAAAACAGAGATTTGGTCCAATAATAATAATAAAAAAACTCTAAAAACCCAAAAAAACAAAAATCTGAAACCAAATCTGTAATTTTCAACAAAAAAAAGTTTGACCTCAAGACCTTGTTTTGCATATGCTCTACAGCTTGTATTTGAAATTTCAAAGCATTTGCATCAGTGCTTGTGTATCTAAGTGGGAATTTGCTTTTTTTTAGTGTAAGGAAGTGAACTGTGAAATGCTTGAATTCAAAGGAAAAGAAGTCCAAATTGAATGAAACTTTGGGGATAGGCTTCTAAGGGCATTGGGAACCAAACTGTTCAAAAACAAAGAAAAAAATCACTTCCCAGTGGCTCTCTGCTTAGTCTATCGTGATAGACTGGTGAATTGGAGATAGAATCACAATCAGGCAAAACCCCTCATACCACAGGTAAAACACATCAATACAAGGCTGCTCCGAAAAAAATGAGTGTACTTGGACACCTGCTTGACCACTAAACCTCAAGTCTCGTGTTTTGAGTCAGACTTCAGAGACAAATTGGATAAAGGGACTTGACCAAATTTCCAAACCTTGTGAAACTTGGTATACATGATCTATAGAGGGTAGGGAACACATCTGTGTAGAGAAAATTTGAAAACAGTGTCATTTTAGCATACTTGGTGAGTCTATCGCGATAGACAAAGAACCCAATGATAGAAATTGAATTTTTCAAAAACCCGTGTGACATAGCTTGGAAAGGTGCTATCAAGGACACATAAAAATTTTGAAGTCATTTGGACATCAGAAAGTGCGATAGACTGGTGAATTGGAGATAGACTCACAATCAGGCAAAACCCCTCATACCACAGGTAAAACACATCAATACAAGGCTGGTCCGAAAAAATGAGTGTACTTGGACACCTGCTTGACCACTAAACCTCAAGTCTGGTGTTTTGAGTCAGACTTCAGAGACAAATTGGGTAAAGGGACTTGACCAAATTTTCAAACCTTGTGAAACTTGGTATACATGATCTACAGAGGGTAGGGAACACATCTGTGAAGAGAAAATTTGAAAAAAGTTTCATTTTAGCATACTTGGTGAGTCTATCGCGATAGATAAAGAACCCAATGATAGAAATTGAATTTTTCAAAAACCTATGTGACATAGCTTGGAAAGGTGCTATCAAGGACACATAAAATTTTTGAAGTCATTTGGACATCAGAAAGTGGGTCTAAGACCATTTGAGAGGATTCAGCTTGTAGAAAACACCAAATCTGGTCTAACTGACAAAGTAAAATCCAAACCACTTGAAAATTGGCAGGAGGACTAAGGAGAGGTGTTGGAACACAGTGGTATAGTCAAAGTTCAAGTTTGACCTATAAAAGGGGTACTTGCTGAGTCTATCACGATAGACTCAAAGCAGGGCCAAAGAAATTGAAATTTTCAAAACCCTCTGGAGCATAGCTTGTTTAGCCTCTCAGGAGGTTACACACAAAATTTGGTGGATTTTGGACATTGGGAAGTCATCCTAAGTCTCTTTCTAAACTCAGAATTCTAGAGTTGGAGTTAGAGACCTAAGAAAAAGTCCAAAACAAGTGGAAATTGGTGAGCAAGGTGTACACAGCATAGGGAAAGTGGTAAAGAGAAATCTGGGAAATTTTCAAAACTGAAGAGTCTGCTGAGTCTATCACGATAGACTGAGGCTTTTTCCCAGAAATTGAAATTTTTGAAAACTGACCTTATAGCCTTGTTCTACATGTTGTTGTGAGCCTATGGTTAAAATTTGAGTGAATTTGGAGTATTGTAAGTGCATCTAAGAGGATTACTTCATAAGATCAGAAAAGAGGTTGTTGTTTGAAGAAAGTGACAAAGGAAAAGTATTCCAAATTGGTTGAAACTTGGTGAGTAGTATCTCAAGAGAAGGGGGAACTCAAATCTGTGAAAACAGTTGAAAAACTGTATCCCAGTAACACTCTGGTGATTCTATCGCGATAGACTCAGGAATTCACTGTAGAAAAATCAAAATTCAAATCTGACTTCATATTTGGGTTCAGAAGGCCCATTATACCCTGTACACAAAGTTTGAGTGCATTTGGACATCTGCAAGGGGTACTTGGTGAGTCTATCGCGATAGACAAGTCAGGAAAAATTTTTGAGAATTTTTTTGAAACCAAGTATACCACTAGGTTTATCATTGCCTAAGGAGTGCACACACCAATTTTGGGCTCAAATTGACCACTTGCAAAAACATCAGATAGAGAAACTTTCCAAATTACATCTCACTATTTTGGTCATAACTTTCACATACGGACTCCGATTCCAAAACTTTTTTTATCAAAACGTAGCTTGAGAGCAGCATTACAGATCTTAGAGTAAATTGACCAAAATGGTTGCCAACTTAATACATTTTGGTCAGTTATGAAAAGAACGTTGTTTAAGGCCTCAAAATGCATCCGGAAGTCAGGGGTGTTTAAAACCAACAATTTGAGAGAATTGTGAGAAAACACTCATGGTTTTGGACATAGTTTTGGATTTTCCCTGACCAAAACACTTGAACACACTGAGAGAGGCATTACTACAGCAAGCTAGAGCTGTAAAGCCTAGAAGTCATGTCTACATCAGACTTAGACTCAGCTTATACAAGCACATGGATTGCAGGGATAGATGAGCACCCGCCCAGAATAGATCTTCCAAACCTACAGTACATAAAGACCAATTTTCTGGAAAGAGTTTGGACGTATAACCATGAAAGTGAAGGACTATATAGGTATATTAATGGAAATCAATTCAACCTTTACAGTTGCGTAGAGCTTTACCCAAATGAGTTGACAGAGTACAAGCTCTTATATGTCTATACATACGAGGTCGACCGACAATGGACATCTTTATTTGTTGACAAGTATGGACGAGAATATAGAGCTGTAGAAAGGACAAATCCACGAACCAAATTAGAGATGAGTGGATATTTGGTCAATGAAGGAGGACCTCAGATACATCCATCAAACACAGGAACCTCTAAGAGAATTCCAAAGAGGGGACCACCACCTGGATTTCCTCCTAGAGTGATAACGAGAGATGAAACAATACCAGAGAGGAGTATGGTTCTATACTTTGCACCCCAAAGTATAAGACCATCTCAGCTAAGAAAATGGGTAAATAGAAATTACAATGGCATAGGAGACCCATACGCCCATGTCTCGGCTTTCAAGCAAGTCCTACGAGCAGAACAAGTAGAGGACTTCCACACGCAGTATGAGGGTTTTGGACTTACATTGGAGGACAATGCACAAGCATGGTTTTAACTATTGAACCGGAGAGAGTTCACAACCATTGAGAAAATGTTGGATGAATTTGTTCAAGAATTCTCCAAGAGGGGCATAAAACATAACACCCTTCCTAAGATTCAGGAATTTAAACAAGGCAAAACAGAAACATTGCGACATGCAATACTGCGTTTCAAGCAATATGTTGCTAGATGTCCTACCCAAGAGTTACCCACGCCAGAATGTCAGATCCTATGCTTCATCAGAGGGCTTAGGAATGAGAATCTCCAAAAGGACCTATACATGAAAAGATACCAAACCTTGGAAGAGGTGACCAAAGCGACAGTTGACCTAGTTGACAATTGCAAATTCTATGACGATGGTCAGAAGAAGATGAATGATGCGAGTGAGAAAAAGGAAACCGCTGATCTTGAGGATCAAAGAGGGAATCTAGGACAAAACCAAGTAAATGTTGAGGAGCAAATCATAGAGAATGTGATGCAACGCATCAACCACTCTGAAGAGTACCAGCCTATAGAGTTCCTCAAGGACGAAGGTGCATGACATGTGGAGGGGACCATCCGACGCAACGTTGTCCTGACTATAGACCTAAGACTCCACCAAGGTTTGAGCATGTTATGTCTCAACCGCCTAGATATCATCCTGTAGTGGAACAAGTGTTCTTAAGTGAAAGACCCATGGCTGCTAGAAATGCATATGTGACTCATGAGCTTCAAATAGAAAGAAATTTGGTAGATCAGAGGTCACTTCAAGGTCAATATCAAGTATTGCCACAACTACCAATACGTCCATGTGACAAATGTGGTAGTAGTGATCACTTGATTAAGGATTGTCCACACCATGATATCATGATAAATGTATATTGTAATGAGTCTGCAGTCACACATATGATTTTGGATTTTCCTAAGAATCCTAGAAATAAAGGTAGAATGCAACCACATGTTACCTTTCCTTCTACCAGCGAATCAGAGAAAGAACGAGAAGCAACAAAAGGAGAGACGACAACAACAACAGAGCAAGAAACAATTGCAAAAGAACGGGTGCTTAAATAAAAAGAAGATAAAAGTAAGCAAGTTGCTCCAGTAAACGTTGTCACAAGAGCACAAGCAAAAGTGCAAGAGCAGAAGCCTACAGATGGAGAGACTAGTAAGAGTTCCAAAAGCCGTAGAAACTCTAGACGAGCAAGAAGAACTAGAATGAAAGCGAGACTAGAAAGGGAGAAAGGAGAAGAAAAGGCTGTTACAATTGAGTTGGAAACAACTCAAGAGCAACAGACATAGCAAAGGGAAGTTGAAACCCTTAAACCAGCTAAAGCACCCAAGAGTGCTAGTTCAGGAGGATCTGTCCTAGTGGACAAAATGAACGAGCCTTTAAACGCGATTTTACAGGCTTATGAGGCTAGATTGGCAAATAGACAAACCTTAGAACAAAGATGGATGACTTATCCTTATCTTGAACTAGAGAAACAGAGGCTAGAAATTTGTAAGCAGCTCATTATAATTGCTCAAGCATTGCTAGAACCACCTACACCAGAAGTGAAGGATAGGATAGTCACCCCAGTGCACAAAGATGAGAACATTAAATTAGACGAATTGCCTAGAGAAGAGGTAGATCATAGGGAAGAACCATTTCCAAGGTCGCAAGACTCGAGGGTAATCCAAAATACAACAGATGAATCAATGAGGGATTTCCCACCCTATGTTCCTATAGTTGAGGAGAACTGGCGAGAGGAGTTATGGAAGGCTGTCCGAGATGCCCAAAAAAGAGAAGAGGACTAGATGAGATCGAGAAGCCTAGATCAAATTTAAGACCGGTACCTCTAAACAAAGTAGGAGAGTGCTGTGAAGGAGAAGATGGTAATGTCACTTTGCCTGTCGAGTACAATGGGATTGAAACGAAGCAATAGTCGTTTGCAGAATATGTGATAGTGTGTGTGATTCTGTGTGGGTAGGAGTGCGGGTTGATCCCTGGGCTATAGAGAGGCAGGTATATTATATGCTTGGTGTTTTTCCCACTTCCGCCTTCCCAATGCTCACAGCAGCTCAATCTCACTCTCTCACACAAAACACCATCGGTCCGGGGGGCACACACATCCGCACTGTCGGCACCAAGAGGAAACATGAAAGCAGGGGAGAGAGAAGGGGGGAAGGGTAAACAACAACAAGACGGGGCCACAGTGGCTCGATTGCACTTCACAAAACACGTACTCATGCTTACACTGCCATCACCATGGCCATTTTCATAAGAAAATACAAAGGGATTTGTCAGGCACACTCCTGTGCCAGAGAGCTCCACTCTGCAGGCTTCAAACAGCCCAAAACAAAAGCCCCTAATTTGACTTTTATAGGGGGGTTTTCAATATGGGAAATTGCCACCTTATTGGTCCATCTGGTACCCTAATTTGGTATTTTTGGGAAGGCGGCACCGCCTTGCTTCATATGCTCAATCCTTCTCTCTTTTGCACTGGGGAGTGCAAGAAGGTTGATGCTTTGAATGTTTTCAGATAGGGTATACATACAATACTTGTCCTCAAAAAGCCAAGACATCCTTAGAGAAACCTCCATCTTGAAGAGTAGATTGACCAGCAAGACCATCTCCCGCTAAGAGAGTTAGACCTACCATTGGACTTGTACCTAATATTTACAACATAAATATGGAAAGTTTAAATGAATGCAAAGAATAATAGAAAAATCAATGGCTTGAAAGTCTTAATATTCTTTGACCCAGTTACCCACTCTTCTAGTGACCATCGAAGGGTACCAAGGAAAAGCTGATTTTCACATCATGAAGTTGGGCTACTAAATTGCTCTCTTGGGCATGCCTTGGCACGACAGATCCAGAACCAAACAATCAGATTGATGTAGAAGGACAAACCAGTTGTCCTCAAAGTTCAACTATCTGAAAGAAACCCTAAATGACCTTTTTGTTTGCTTTGTATTTAGATACCTTTTGAGAAAATATTATCTGAAATTGTTTGATATGGATTGTACCTATTTTAAACTTGTAGGTGCCAATTTGAGAATTGTTTGACTCTAGTTTAATGATGGCTTCAATAATTTATGCTTTACTCCCTAGTACTGAAGAGAAGAGGGGTGTTAGCTCCCGATGTGCACCCAGTCAAGTGTTGTTGGTAGGAGAAAGAAAGGATTGTTTCATGCTCCCATGGTCACAATGACACGGCTACCCTCTTGCTGAGGTGATGAGAAAATTTTTTACCTCATGGGAGGTTGGTTTGCTTGGACTGTGGCTACCTATTCCGAGAGATAAGCATTTGGACATTGAGTTTGCTAATAACTTAGGCTTGTCTTTGGAGGGCTTGGACGCCAACATGCACGGCGGGTGTGAGAACTCTCTTGAGGTGTTTTTCTTGTGCGTCTTGAGCCTTGATTAATTAGCGAAAGACAATGGCTTTCTAGGTAGGTAGTGCTCCCATGTTTGATTGCTCTCCTGGAGAGGGCTTTAGGTGGACCCCCTAGGAATACAAGTATGATACTTGGGTTGTCATGTTGGCTTGGTTTTGTTGTCAAAGCAACAAATTTTTTCTCTCCTACTTTCTATCAACGAGAAATTGCTTCATTGGAGTTTGGCATGGCTTTCTCTTGCTGAAGTGCGAACCATGTGCTTCTTGCTACTATGTGGTACCTTATGTCTTGCTGGATTTTCTAGAGTTCTTGCATCAGCCAACAAGAGAGGTTGATCAAGAATTTTCTACGTTCAAGGAAAAACACATACTCTACTTTGGCCAAAGTCTCTTGGAAGGTCATCATCACTTTACCTTGCTCTTTCGGAGTGTTGGGGATCATCGACCCAGCACGACAGAGTAGATTCCTCCTTGGGAATCTTATTGTCAAAGGTTTACTTCCAAGAGAGAAGCCCTAGCAAGAGTTGTTGCTTCACTGGATTCATACCCATGGAGCCCTTTCACTTGCTAGATTTTCATGTAGTTGCACAAAGTGCCTAAGAAAGAGATGCGTTAGTCTTGGGAGTAGCTATGAACTATCCTTGAGCAACGCCAACCCACATGCATCGAGGAGAATTTTGAGGCACACACTTACATGAAACCCTATTGTCAGCACACAGCGAGGCCACATGGTTGGTAGCGAACCTCATGTCTCTTGGCAAAGGGTCCAACCTTCACTATTGGGGACTGTATTGTAGTTTACACCACTCCTTGAGGGGGTTGCAAAGAATGTGTCAAGATTGTAGAGGCTATATTGCCTCACAGGATTTTTTGCAAAATACACAGACATAAAAGGATAATCCCACACCTAATTTCCTTCTTTACTTGGTAAAGAGACAAGATAGGTATCTGCGAGAAGTGGTACAAATGAAATTTGGGACAAATTAAATCTTCCTTCCATCAATTATTGTTGTAAGCAACTCATAAGTAAGGCCCAAATATTTTGCAACTCCATGCTAGATGGGGGTTTTCACGTGACAAGAGGTCCTCATTTCAATTAAGGTTTGCTCAACACAGGTTCTCACGAGTTCCCGCCAACTTATGGAACATCCAATGCGGCCCAAGTGCCACAAAGACAATAAATAAAGCTAGACCCACACACACACAAAAGATAGTGTAAAAATTGATGACGTGGTAGTTGTACGAACAACCCATAATTCACGTTGGTTGTTGATATGGCAAACTGTATACATTTCCGCAATTCATGTTGCAACATGCTGGCGTGGTAGGTGTACGGATTTCTATGATTTCACATCTGGAAGATTTTCAATGCCAGATTTTGAGGCCAAATGCTTGTAGAGTTTGATGCTTTTCATGCTAACGTGGTAGGTGTACAAATTTCCATGATTTACGATGGGTATCTTCTCAGTGCAAAATTTTGAGGCCATATGCTTTTAGAGTTTGATGCTTTTCATAGGCCAAGGGCCTTTAAATATGAGCCAAGCGCTCTTTCTTTGGCATGCTTCTGTGTGAAGCTGCAGAGGATGGAAAACCAAAAATGTACTGAGTTCAAGCAATATAAAGAAATACCAAAAGGGATGCCAACATTTGAGGTCAATGCTCTCTTGGGGTGGAGCTCCGCCACTCCCCGTCTCATGTGTCGTGCATATCTATTAGTTCAGTATTATTTGAAATGCTTAAAGTTGTTTAGTCTATTCTTTTTCATTGGCAGGTGGTTCCCGTCCCTGTTACATTGATGCAAGTGCAATGGGACCCGAGGGCATCATTTCCACTTGAAACCCAACACCACTATCTGTAGGATTCCCCATGGCATGGTAGGTGTGGCTTTGGATTCTTATGGTCATGCCTACACTTTGTATAGCTAGCTAGTACACATAGTGTTGCAGTTTGGTCCCCTCCCACAATCCCAACAATTTGCTTTGAGATCATTTCATTCAGCAGTAGGATGATCGTGATATAAGAGGGCCGACATACACTTCAACCTACCATAGAGCTTGTACCTTAGGAGTGGAACAAAAAATAGAGAGTTGTTGGAAGCTCATTTATGATCAACAACCAGACATTGTGGTTAATCTAGAGAGGCCATTGCTTTAGCATCTTCAAGGCTTGACTTGGCCACCAGCAGAGATAGTATGTGCCATCTGGCTGGAGCTAATCCATACACTTAGGGCAAGTTTAAGAGACTTCATGAAGCTTTGACTGCATCTGAAAACAACACAAGGCCTTCTTGCGACTTTGGCAACCAGGGCCCTCTTTCACCATGGTTCATGGCATGACTAGATGGAAATACCATAGACCGATGTGTTTATTTCCTCCTCCAACTTCCTAATTTGGCCATCATTGTATATATTTTACCTTTTCATGGGAGTGTCTCCCTACATTTTTACGTAGCCCTCTTTAACAGGGACAATTTGTAGCCCATTGGGAAATTTTATTAACTAAAAGAAGAACCTTCTTCCTTGGAAGAAAAAAGAGGAATGCGTAAAACTTTGCACACCATCTCTCAACTCATCCAAGGATAAAGGAGCCATCAATTGCAGACACATGTCTAGAGTCACTGGCCTTGTCTTGAAGTGCCAGACTAGACCTCTAGTTTGTAAAACCTTTAGCTTGACTATCTCTCCTTCAAACTAGTGCTCATAGAAATACAAAGCATCAATTGGCACCTGATCTAGCTTCTTGTGCAATACCCCTACAAAATACTTGATTGCACGCATTGTAGACCCGATTGATCTCTCTCTGTATGGAAGGGAAATCTTTGTTTATCCTATCCCCTCTTGAGATTCAATGAGACAGCAAAGCATGGGAGGAAAAGTTGCATATCATGTCTTGGAGTATGCATAGCTCTATAAAACCTCTGAATGTTGGCTTGCAAAGTAAGAATCATGGAAAGAGTCATGAAAAATCCACTACTTAGAGTGAAGGAGATCACATAGAGTAAGTTGTTTGTGTGGAATCTCTCTACAAATAGAGCATGCTGTCACACAGGGATGGCACGATGTGATGATGGAAAGAGTAGTCTAAAAAACTTTAAGCACTTCAAATCATAATTGAATTGAAAGAGATGCACGACACGAGACAAGGAGTGGTAGAGTTCCACCCTAAGAGAGCAGTGGCCCCAAACGCTGACGCCCTTTCGTTATTTCTTTATATTGCTTGAACTCTGTACATTACCGGTACTCCATCCTCTGCACCTTTACACAGAAACTTTCCACAGAATGATCCCTTGTCTCATATTTGAAGGCCCTTGGCCTCTCAAAAGCAGTTACATGATAAGCATCAAACTCTAAAAGCAACTCGTCCAAAAGCTACCATTGTGTTTTGCGGAAATCCGTACAACTTTCACGTCAACATGTCAGCGTGAAATCTAGAGTGTCCATATTGTTGTCACATCATCATGCTCTGCACGATTGAGTGTGTGTGTTGGTCCAGCTTTATTTTAATGGGTTTATGTCCCCTAGGACACATCGAGCAGGGTCTCATAAGTTGATGGGAACTCGTCTTTAAAAATAGATCATTTGGCAAGACTTTGCAAGTAGGTAAAACTTCTTTTACTGCTTCTTATTTTCTTGCTGATTGTGCTTCTTCTTCTTCTAGGGTTTAAGCACCTCAACCGGGATCTGCAAGTTGGCTCCACTCTTTAGTGGCTTGACACAGTTGGGACAAAAAGTTTGTAAAAATATAGCTGGAATAAATAATCACAATTATTTATATCTGCTTCAAAACTTCAGAAATTTTCACATTTGAGCACACTAGAAGGTCAAGCACATCAAGTAGAGCTCACAAATCAATTTTGGTGAAATTTAGATCCCAAAAGTGAGACTTAAGCCAGATTCTCGAAATCAGAGTCTGTGAACACAAAACAATTGATAAACTTGATCAGATTTTGTCCAAACTTGTTGAAACTAGTCTTGTGACTTAAACAAGTTGTATACTTGCCAAACCAATACAGAGAGTGTAAAAAATTGATAAAAGTAAATAATCTCGATTATCTACTTCTGCTATCCAGAGACATCAATTTCGACTTTTGAACTTATACAGTGTTAGACCAACATAATATAAAGCCACCAGGCAATTTTGGGTTCAATCGGATCAAAATTGGTACATGTTCACTTAGTTTCCAGGTTGTAGATTAAGCCTTTGATTTTTTGCTAAACTCAAATCTAAAAATTTTGACTCCCATAGCTTGATTTGAAGTATACACAGAGACCAATCACAAGAGTTATCAAAAACTCTATTGTCTTTATAGAAGGATAGCTAACTTGATCAAATTTGTACAAGAATCAAGTTGTGAAGGAGGAATCAGTGGCTTGACAGAAAGTTGCAATCGAATCAAGTGGAAATTGACAACAAGTCAATTCAAAGGTGAGTACTCTATCCAGGGCTTCGTAAGTCTATAAGAACCTTAGATCTCGTCGTGTACTAAAAATCAAGGCATACTTGGAGAAACCTCCAGTAGAGTATCCACTGAAGAAAGCGTGAATCAAGGAAATTTCTAGCACACAATTCTTGAAGAAGTTTCAGACACTTTTTCAGATTCAACATCCAAATGTCTTCTTACTCTACTCACTCAAAAATTGGAACGACAATGCGCTATAAGCATATACTATCTTTTTACAAGACTAGCCGCCATGGAGCGCAAGTTTACTTAGACTCTAACGGGGAGTATGCTATTTGCATTGATGACCATGGTATTGAGTTTGAAGAAGAGGTTAGGGAAAACAAACAGGGAAAAATGTACATGGACATAAACGAAACTCAGTATGTACAAGCCGAAAACCCTGATGTGGTAGACAAATGAGGTTTAGAAGTGAACACCATAATCCCAGATATGTCAGCAAAAGAAGGACCACCAATTTTAGAATTCGAGGGATACGATCAAGTAGATTTTAAGCCTTTGAAATGTCGTAGTACGGATAATCCTATGATCGGGATCTATTGTTGGGAAGATAGAAACATAAAAGATCTTTTGTGGACTTTGCATGCCAAACCAGGACAACTAACGGCCAAGAAGATCATCTATATCTTCAAGATCGAAGATAAGGGATCAGCTGACCTACCAACCTACCTGTTTAGGGATTGTTATAATAGCAACTTTGTTATAATGACTCCCGAGGAGGTAGAGCAAACCAAATATCAAGGGTATTCCATAAGGGATTGGATCTTGGGGCAAGGACTAGAAACAAATCCAAGAGATGAATACCGTGAGAGATAATCTGAGAGTAATGTGAAGAAACCAGAAACCACCTCATCACGTAGAAAACCGGGTGACACTAAGGTCAGTCTAGGGCTACATGAGTCACTATTTCCAACAGACTGGTTTGAAGGACTCAGAACAGGACCAACTCCTAGAAGACTTGGAGTTGAACCAAATAGACGTATCAGACCAGTTGATTTTTAAAAATGGGTCAGAAAATACAGTGGATCAGGGGATCCATATGACCACTTAGCAAGCTTTAAGCAAGTGCTAAGAGCAAAGCGTATATTTGATTTCCATACTCAATTTGAGGGGTTTGGAATGACATTAGAAGGAAAAGTTGTGACATGGTTCCAAAAAATTCCACCGAGGTCAATCATGGACTTGAACACATTAGCTCAAGGATTTCTAGCTGCATGTTTCAAAACGGGGATCAAACACAATACGGTAGCCCAAATATACAGATTTAAACAGAAACATGGTGAGTCTGTTAGGGATTGTACAACTTGAATGAAACAATACATTGCCAGATTCCCATGACTAGAGATACCTCCAGAAGAACAACTCGTATCCTTGTTTCTAGAAGGATTGCTAAACAAATAACTTCATGCTATACTCTATAGTAAAGCATACAACCCTAGAAGAGTGTGTGTCAGATGCTATTAACTCAGGAGACAATTGATATTTTCAACGAAGAAGATGTCCCAGGATAACCAAAGTGACAAAACAACATCCACTAAACCAGCACAAGTGGGAACGACTGCTGCAGTACCACTCTCAGCCATAGAAGATATGCTTAACACTAGAATGGTAACCTAACAGGACATAAAAGTGTCCTTTCAGGGTTTTGGGAAAAAATTCCAAAACCATAGTAGATCCACTCATTTTGAAAAATCCTTTCATGAGCTTATAGTTCAATAACTACTACATATGGAAAAAATAAGAAACTTGTAATTTTTCTCATCCCTTGGTCACTACAAGCCTCCAAAGTTGATGGACCAGTGCATTTTTCCCAAAACAGCAATTTCTTACGGTTGATTGCATATAAATAAGAGTGAGGATTTTTGTAGGACATGAGATAAAATGCCCCGTTAACTTCAATGGGTTGGTGACCAAAACATATGGTTACTTTTACCTCACTAATTTTTTTTTGGGCAAAAAAAAGGTACAAAAAAGTTGCATTTTTGCCATTCTACGGACCTATCATCAAAGTTTCTATAGTCACGCTCAATACAGATACTATATACATGTTTTCTTAGTTCCCTTTGGGCCTTTGGATTCAAAAGGAGCCATAGAGCATGTCAAAAGGATAATGGATCTCTTACAATTGGAACCTTGGGGGCAATGATAAAGTGCTAAATACAGCAAACATGAAAAAACTGGGTTTAGCATTATGACCTCTAGAAACCCATAGAAACTATTCAATATCTAGCCAAGTTTTTAGTCTATGATTAGATATGGTTACTAACTACAAAATACACACAATTGGCCTAAGAAACTAGCAATATTGAGAAATTTATACTTGCTACTCTAAAATGTATCGTATTCTTCAGCAATCAAAAAACTCAACCATCATCATATACTATGCTATATAGCATATTAGGTCCCCCAAAACTCAATATAGATTAGCTTTATGTCATATATTACACTTACACAATCAAAATTGAATTTGGATATCAAGAAAGCCCCCAAAAAAATCCTAAAAGTGCTAATTTTGGCCAAAAAACAGGATTATGCAATTCTTATAAATTGGTCATAACTTTCAATTTTAACACTTAGCTCTCCCTACAAGCATCAAAACATGTTGAGAACTATGAAGGCCTAACCTCTAGCCATCTAAACCTCACAAACATGAAGTTTAGAGTGGTATATATAGTTGCCAAAAATCGAAAAAAGACCAAAAACAGGACTCGTTTTTTCATACAGTTTAGGTTCAAAAATGTTGTGCAAGAGTAAGGTTAATGGTGAGATCGATCAAAAAAAATGCTAAGTTTTTTTCAGCTCATAAGGCAACTTTGTGGATATATAGCACCTAGAAATCCATTTTCATACTCTTCAAATAATTCAAGAAAAATGGTCACTTAACAAGACACAAAAGTGTCCAAGGACATAAAAGTGCCATGTTACCATTCTAGTGTTAAAAGGATGAACGACATGATGAACAACATGCAAAAAGAACCTATGAGGGGACCAGGACAACAAATACCTCAATAGGGACAACCAACTAGGCAAAAAAAATGGTTTGCAATCGAGGGTAAATGGACCAACCATGAGACCCACCAGTGCTACTTCACACCAAAGTATGATGGGAATGTTCAGTACGTACCCATGAGGCCATAAGAACAACCCATGTACAGATATCAGCCTAATATGGCCCAAGCTCAAAGACCACCAATGGGTATGGAAAGACCTCAACCTGTGTTGGAACAATAACTTCCGTATCCAGGACATAATGCAGTGCCTGTAATGTTGAGAGAGAGAGAGAGAGTGCACAGAAATAGAACCCCAAAGTGTGTAGAATACACACATGAGATGATGTATATATAGAGGGGACCTGGGTGCCATATATAGAGAAGCCATATATTGAGTAGCTTTCACATATAATCTCAACATCCCCGCACAAATAAGGGTCCCTTACTATGGATGAAAAAACCCTTGGGGGATCAAGGGAAAAACCCACAGCTCTATATACACCCACCGTTATATTATAAAAATCATTGAATATACAAAAGTTCATGAGGAGCTACATCACTCCTTTTACAATGAGTATTTTATGAGGAGCTACATCACTCCTTTTACAATGAATGTTCTATGAGGAGTTACAGTACTCGTATCCTATCAAATACAATAATGAATACAAAGGTTCAATAAAGAGGTGTAAAGGCTATCGATTAGCTCGTAATCAAAAGTGTCTCCATGAATTTTCTATGTAGCTTGTCATCACTATCGCATCACCAAACATATCTTCATGTTGTCATCAATATGGCATCACAAAACTTGTCTTCATAAATCTTTTATTGTCACGAAGTTTGTCTTCATGAAATCAATTCTTTGATCAATCCTACATAGATCACCAAAAAAACATAGTCATGAAAATTATTAGCATCGTTAGTGAAATAATTACGTTCACAATGCCATAAGAGATGGTTTGCAACGTCACTCTTTTGACGACATATATACGCACGACAACATATGTGGACATAAAGTATGAGCATAAAAAGTACAAGATGCATGATACGTAATGCAAATGACATGTGTGTATACTACATAACTCGACATTTATCAACGTAGTGATATCAATGAGTATCATCAAGGTATTAACAAAATATCATCATTGTATCAATAAAAATGAATAAATCATCATGGTATCAACGCAAAGCATCATAGAATAATCATTGTATCAACGAAACAACATCATGGTATCATCGAGAATAACCATGGTATCAACAAAACAACATCATGATATCACCGAGAATAACCATGGTATCAACAAAAAAACATCATGGTATCATCGAAAATCAAATAGCATGACTGTTCACCATATCCTCCACTAGCTTTCGCATACCTCCTTTTCCAAAGTTAGTTCCTAATGGCATACCTATCTCCCGCAGATGGATCTTTCCATCCTTAAAAAACACAAGATCTCTTTTTAAGGAATCACTAAAGCTATCACAATCCCTTCTCCCATGGTCTGTGCCATCACATCATATGCATCTGTGCACAAATCCTTCTTTGCTTTGGTATTTTTGTCCTGCCAACAGGTTGTCATTTCTCTTCAAGCCTTGTTAGCTTTAACTTCATTTCTTGCATGCCCTTAACAAGCTCATCAAGCATTGAATTATCAACTTTTGTACTCACAATAGTAGGGTTTGGTGGAATCTATGACGTGCTAGCAGGAGAGGTAGTACCATTCACCACCATCTTGTCCCTACGAGGTTGCCTCTTAGCAAGCAATGAGACTGCGTCTTCAACCTCTTTCCACTCAGCCTTTAGACCCTATTCTGTATTCTTGTCTTCAAGGAGTAGCTCTAGCTTTTCTTGGAGCTCATGACCTACAGCTTGAAGGAAAAATTTGGTCTTCTCACTATCCAAAGTAGCCCGATTTGTTCCTAACAGTTGAGCATAGCGTCGCTCAAACTCTCTCAATAGTTCGGTGATGAAAAGTCTTTCTTTTGGCTTTGCAACCCATTCCAAGAAGGTCCTTTTTGTAGCCCTTTCAGAGTCCTCCATGAAGTATTCCTCCTTTATGGATAATTTGAATTGCTCCCAACCTTCTCCATGCTCCTCCCTGATTCCCCTTACATGGTCTCTAATCTCAGGGACCACAACAAGCTCAAAACTACGAATCATGTCCACCTCTGGAACGCATTGTAGCTCCATCTCCTTTACATAACCACGAAGAAACTTTGTGACATCTTTCCCTTCAAATTGGTCCATTTTGTTCACAATAGCTTGAAGGGCTTTGGTAGCTGACACCTCCCTTCTTTCTACAGCCTGTTGGTGTTGCATAAACATGGCGAATGCTTGAAACATTTGCATTGTGCCTTGATCAAAACGCATGCCTTGTTGCTCTTGCTGATCCATAGCTTTAATTATTTGTAATCAAACCATTCAAAACAAGTATTTGAACCCCCACCCCAGCTCCTTCGCATCAGGTTCACCAGAAATGTCCCCTTCTCTCTCTTCCCCACGGAATGATGAGCTGATGTGTCAATTTTTGGGCCATTTTGCCACTTTGGACCAAAAGTAGGCCATTTTCAGCTCATTTTTTACCCAAAAAATGTCATTTTTGATGTGAAAAATCCCAAACGGAGTCAGAAAAATTCCTAAATTTGTGGGATCACTTGCATAAGCATAAAAGGCATAGATAAGCATCATTTTCCATCAATATACCATTTTGGGTGACTTTCCATGCAATCCTGCAACGGCGCCTGATAGCTGCTATTTTTGGCAATTTTTACCCGCATCAATCTTTATAGGCGAGATGAGTGTGCCACCATGAAACAATTGAAATATATACATTTTAAAACCAAATTAAGCATCTTATCAAGTGGAAAAGCACTCAAATGTGCCACATCCAGGGCCACAACTCCCCGGATAGGTATATACATGATAGCGACCGCAGTAGCCGCTTTAGCATATATCCCAATATGTACATGATTGCTTTTATTTCCATGATCAAGACGTGTCAAAAGTGAGGTGAATGATTTTATTCCACACTATGTACGTGCCACATCACGACAACGTGGAATAATTTACTGCATTTACTCTAGCTCCTGTGTCGACCAAAGCATTCGTGCTATGATTGTTGAGTTGTACTTTGATGTGCAGGTCCATTCCGTCTAACCAGTCATCATCTGTTAAAACTACATCTTCAGGTAATTCCCATTGTTGGTCATCTATTTCCAGCGTGTTGATGTGAATCGGTATCTGTTGATTTTTTAGAGCAGCTTTCCTTTTGAGTACCCAAAGCCGAGCTTCCTCTTGGGCTTCATCAATAATATGCTGTCGTTTAATCTTCCTTTGTTTGCCTGCATGCATTCTTTCTAGCAATTCATTGGTTAGTGGCAAATTGTATTTCTTTAAACGATATCCACTAATCCAATTAGCCATTGGTTCACCATCTAGGGTGGACAATTTTACTGCTCCACTTGGAGATACATCTTTAATAATAAATGGTCCATTTCCCTTTTTCTTAAACTTGGTAATGTGTTGCTTAAGGGAATAGACTAAAACTAAGTACCTTTTCTTGAAGGTTTTTGTGATTAAGTGGGAATCAAATAACTTTTTTTGTTTTCGCTTTTGTGCATAGATGTGAGCTACGACAGTTAGCCTTTACTCATCTAGCTTTTCCAAATCTTCCAATGTTGGTAGTTTTTGCAATGCAAATGGCAGTAACCTTGGCCACTCTCCAAGCTTACCTTCACAAGCCTTAGCTAAAGCTTTGATTATTGGAGGATGCCCTCTTTCACTTTTTTCATTTCCCTCTGGGTTATAAGCACAAGTTAAATCTAGTTTGATGCCCATTCTAGAGAAGAATTCCCTTGCTTCATCAGCATCCAATTCTCCTCTATCTGCAATTATCTTTCCCACACACCCATAGCGATAGATCACATCTTCAAGAAGAAATTTACATATAGCTTGTGTACTCTTTGTCCTCAATGCTCGCTCTTCAACTTGATTAGACAAATCTTCTATTGCAAGCACCAAATACCTCATTTGCCAAAGTCCCAAAGGCATTGTAACCAAATCCACAACCCATGTGTAATGCATGGCTAATGGATAAGTAGGATGTAGTCCATCATGATGCCGTACATTTGAATACATTTGGCATGTCACACAAGACTCCACAAACTGAGCCACATCCTTATACATCCCTTTCCACCAATACCTTTCTTTTACTTTGGAAAATGTTGCCCATACACCTCAATGTCCTGCCCATAAAATTTCATGGAACTCCTTGATGATTTGTTGCTGAGCAACCTTATCGCATACTACGCGCAAGGATGCTCCATCTCTTCGTTTAGGATGATTCCATAAGTAGCCATCCCTCAATAAGTATCCATATGCTTTTCTTCTTATCCTCTTAAATTCTTGTTGAGTCCAATCATCCTGCTTCTGCAGAGTACTTAAGTAGCGACCTATCAAGATCCATTCATCCTCATATAGTTCCTCTGAAAAGGAGTCAAGTGAAGACAGAAAACATGCATGACTACTCTTTGCACGATCAATAGTGTAAAACTTTGTGCCAACATCATCTTCCTCAATAATTATATCCTGTTCACCTTCATACCTTGCCCTAGATAGCATATCTGCCATTGGATTATCTTTCCCTTCAATATGCTTGAACTCAGGATTCAAGGACTTTATGTAGGCTATCCATCGCAGCATTGCAATATCAGGAGTCGAACAGTTTGTGATCATTCCAAGAAGTGGCAAACAATCAGTTTTCACAACCACTGATGCCCCTATCAAGTACTCCTTGTCACACCTCAATGCTGTAACCACCCCCCATAGTTCCCTTTTTACTTAGACTGACAAGGAGGTGAGCAAAGGATGGCGGCTTGCATTGGAGAGACTTGAGCCTAGAAGTGACATCAGATGCAAGGTTAGAGATGAGCTACTCAACTATAGGAAAAAGAAGGGCTCCTATGGATGTGTAGATGCATAGGCTGATCGCAACAAGATTGGCTCAGTTTTGTGGTGGGAGGACTATGGAGGATATGGTCCACATTTGTAGCACTTGGCATGTACCAAATCATTAGTTAGTGTTAATCAAGTCTCATGAGCAAGGAGAAGCTCAAGGAATCCATAACTACACACCTCAAGAGCTCTCACCAAAGAGTGCTCTCAACAAATGAGCTTGAGGACCCCAATGTTTTTTACACACTGCCTTATATACCTAGGGTAAAAATATGCAATGTCCGAGCGCCCAAGGCCTTTAGGGCTCCACCACTTACTGAATCTGCAACCTAGGCACACTAACTGCCATATTCTTTACATCTTGGAACTCCCATTGAGCCCGTAACACATTACAATGGCGTTACAACAAGCTAACATGGATACCAAACATTTATTATTTTAATAAATCGGGAATATTGTAACTCTTATTTTTTTGGATAAACTCTGTAATTAATGAGCCGAGGCTACAAGCTTCCAGATTGTATCAGCCAGTCACTTCCTAGCTTCACTAGAACTCCAAATTATTAGTTTTGACCACCCAAAAACCTTGGCTAAGGTATATAAGCCAAATTTTGTAAGTTGTTTTAATAAGTTTTTGGATAAGAAATACATAGCATGAGCTAACAACGCTCTCTCCTCTCCTTCTCGTGCTTACTACTCCCTCCCCGATTGTCACATCGCATCACCTTTGCTGCATTGCAACCGCAGGTAAGAGATCTGCGCATTGACGTATAAAGCAGTTCACAATATTTCATAGCTTTTGGTGTCGCCGACTCTTGGCCTAATTTCATCATAACTAGATACTTACACTTTCAAATTAAAAACTAAGCATAGACGGGATATTGGGGCATCATTGCTAAGCATTTAGATGCATTCTGGGTCGAAAATGACTAGGTCAAAAATCCACTATTGTTAATAATTGCAATTTTGGAACTTGACCTAAAGTGGGGTTTGAAACCATAAGCATGTGTGCTTAGGTCTTATAAACTTGTCTTAGAAGTTTTGTTATGTTTGGATGTCAATTGATGCTGTAATGGATGTGATTTGTTTGCCGATGAGCGATTGGCTTTTGGTGATTTCAGTCACTTGACTGTAGCTTGAGTTAGATGCGAGTTGTTAGTTGTTTTTCGAGAGATTGACAACCTCTTGTAGCCTCCATGCACTAGTTGAGTCGGCTTCATCCCATGGATTGACAAATTAATCGTGGTTCTGCTAATACTGCAATAAGATAGGATGGTGAGGTTAGACATGCGTCCCACATTTGGCACCGCTGTCGAGGATCGAAGAGACCTAAACTAGGAGAAAATACGAGCGTCTTGTGTAGTTGTCCTTTAACTTCCTCTAGGTTTGCCTAGAGTTTAAAACTTTCTTTTAGAAACCGCATAGCTTAAGATTTTTATCTTTTTCTGTGTAGAGGTAGCTTGGAAGTAATCGTACTTGCTGAGTGCCTTTAGGATTGTGGGATTGTAGAAATACATTAGGATTTTGAGAATGATTGGTAGACGAGACAAGTCTTAAGATCAATGCTTAGAAAAACATAAAAGACAAGAAAACGAGTGTTTGTGGACACTTTTCACAACCCCATTGCATGAGAATCTAGGAGTAGGGTAAGTAGGATCCGAGGTGGATTTCAGAACATTGCTCTCTCTGAAAGAATCAAGTGTGAGTTGTTATTAGAAGTTGCATAATTTCAGGTCTAGGGCTAGAAATAGCTCAAAAAGACTCGAAACCACTCAATCCCACTGGAGAATAAGCTTAAGAGTTGTCTGAACCAGTTAGTAAGCTCAAAGACACTTCGAGGTAAAAATTTCAAGAGTTGGCCAAAAGTCAGATTATTTACTTTTTCTTGACATTTTAGGCCAAACTAAGTTTTTACTCGATTCATAGGCTTAAAATAGCTCATGTAAAGACTGTCTTGAAAAAAATTGCAAAAAAGTGTTCATTTCAAGCCTAAAGTTAATAATCGTGATTATTAACTTTCTGCTCCAAATTGACCAAGGTTCATACCATTGACTCATTGCATGTGCACAAACAACTGTTGTAAAGGCCCAAGAGATTTGGATCACCAAACTGGCAAAAAAATGGGTGAAAAATAAATTTTGTACTGACTTTTTGAATCTTGAGTGTAAATTGGAAAAAATTTGTCCAAACTTGTTGAAAATTGATTCACAGGCTTACATTGATGCGATAAACATGTGTAGATGCTCAATTGATCAAAAGTTTGCAAAAACTTGTCAATTGTAAATAATCACGATTATATACATTTGCCCCATTTTTCAGCATACCTCTACTTTTAACATGTTGTAATAAGCTCAAAAACTAAATTTGGTAAGATTTGGATCACTGGATTGAAAATTGTCACCAAATTTGTAAAGTTAGTTTACGGACAGATAATTGACGACCATTTGACCATAAAAACTTGATGAAACTTGGCTAGTGAACCTTAACTAGAGGTGCTTAATAGATCTGTGTCAAAGTTGGCACAAAAAGTTACAAAAATATAGCTGGAGTAAATAATGGTGATTATTTATATCTGCTTCAAAACTTGAGAAATTTGCAAGTTTGAGTATGCCACAAGATCAAGCATATCAAGTAGACCTCACAAATCAATTTTGGTAAAATTTGGATCACAAAAGTGAGACTTAAGGCAGATTCTCAAAATCAGAGTCTGCGAACACAAAACAGTTGATAAACTTGATCAAATTTTGTCCAAACTTGTTGACAGTTGTCCAGAGACTTTAACAAGTTGTATACTTGTCAAACCAATAAAAAAATTGACAAAAGTAAATAATCGCAATTATTTACTTCTGCTATCCAGAGATATCAATTTTGACTTTTCAACTTATACAGTGTTGGACCAACATAATATAAAGCCACTGGGCAACTTTGGGTTCAATCGGATCAAAATTGGTACAGGTTCACTCAATTTCCAGTTGCAGATCAAACCTTTCAGTTTTTGCTAAGTTGAATCTGAAAGTCAAATTTTGACTCCCATAGCTTGATTTGAAGTGATACACAGAGACCAATTACTAGAGTTAGCAAAAACTCTATTGTCTTTAGAGAAGAATAGCTAACTTGATCAAATTTATACAGGAATCAAGTTGCAGACGAGGAATCAGTGGCTTGATAGAAAGTTGCAATTGAATCAAGTGGAAATTGACGACAAGTCAATTCAAAGGTGAGTACTCTATCCAGGGATTCATAAGTCTATATGAACCTTAGATCTGGTCGTATACTAGGAAATTCCAGCATAATTAGAGCATACTCAAAGAAACCTCGAGTAGAGTATCCACGGAAGAAAGCGTGAATCAAGGCAATTCCTTGCACACAATTCTTGAAGAAGTCTTAGACACTTTTTGAGACTCAACATTCGAAATGTCTTCTTACTCAACGCACTTGGAAACCGGAACGACAATGTGCTATAAGCATATACTCTCTTTTTACAAGACTAACCGTCATGGAGCACATGTTTACTTGGACCCTAACGAGGAGTATGCTATTCGCATTGATGACCATGGTATTGAGTTCGAATTAGAGATTAGGGCAAACAAAAAAGGAAAAATGTACATGGACAGAAACGGAACTCAATATGTACAAGTTGAAAACCCTGATGTGGTAGACAAATGGGGGTTAGCAGTAAACACCATAATCCCAGATATGTCAGCAAAAGAAGGACCACCAACTTTAGAATTTGAGGGATACGATCAAGTAGACTTGAAGCCTTTGAAACGGCTTAGTACAGATAATCCTAGGATTGGGGTCTATTGTTGGGAAGATAGAAACATAAAGGATCTTTTATGAACTTCGCATGCCAAACAGAACAACTAACGGCCATGAAGATCATGTATATATTCAAGAACAAAGATAAGGGACCAGTAGACCTACCAACTTACTTGTTTAGGGATTGCTATAACAACAACTTTGTTATGATGACTCCTGAGGAGGTAGACCAACAACTTTGTTATGATGACTCCTGAGGAGGTAGAACAACAACTTTGTTATGATGACTCCTGAGGAGGTAGAACAAACCAAATACCAAGGGTATTCCATACGGGATTGGATATTGGGACAAGGACCAGAAACAATTCCAAGAGATGAACACCGTGAGAGATCATCTGAGAGTAATGTAAAGAAACCAAAACCACCTTATCACGTAGAAAATCGGGTGACACTAAGGCTAGTCCCGGGCTACATGAGTCACTATTTCCAAAAGACTCGTTTGAAGGACTTGGAACAAGACCAACTGCTAGAAGACCTGGAGCTGAATCAAACAGACGCGTCAGACTAGCTAATTTTCAAAAATGGGTCAGAAAATACAGGGGACCAGGGGATCCATACGACCACTTAGAAAGCTTTAAGCAAGTGCTAAGAGCAGAACGTATATTCGATTTTCATACTCAATTCGAGGGGTTTGGAATGACATTAGAAGGCAAAGCATTGACATGGTTCCAAAAAACTCCACCAAGGTCAATCATGGACTTGAACACATTAGCTCAAGGATTTGTAGCTGCTTGTTCCAAAACAGGGATCAAACATAATACGGTAGCTCAAATCTACAGCTTTAAACAAAAACATGGTGAGACTGTTAGGGATTATGCAACTTGAATCAAACAATACATTGCAAGATGCCCAGAGCTGGAGATACCTATAGAAGAATGACTTGTATCTTTGTTTTTCGAGGGACTGCTAAACAAAGAACTTCATGCTATACTCTACAATGAAAATCATACAACCCTAGGAGCGTGTGTATCAGATGCTATTGACTTAGGAGACAATTGCAAAATTTTTAACGAAGAAGGTGTCCCTAAGGATAACCAAAGTGAGCAAACAACATCCACTAAACCAACACAAGTGGGAACGACTACTGCAACACCACTCTCAGCCATAGAAGATATGCTTAAAAGGATGAACGACATGATGAACAACATGCAAAAAGCACCTATGAGGGGACCAAGACAAGGGATACCTCCACAGGGACAACCAATTAGGCCACAAAAATGGTGTGCAATTAAGGATAAATGGACCAACCATGAGACCCACGAGTGCTACTTTAGACCAAAGTATGATGGGAATGTTCAGTACATGCCCATGAGGCCACAAGGACAACCCATGTACAAATACCAACCTAACATGGCACCAGCTCAAAGACCACCGATGGGTATGGAAAGACCTCAACCTGTGGTCGGACAACAACCGCCGCATCCAAGACATAATGCAGTGCCTGTAAAGTACATGCACTCTGAAGGAGTTATAGATGAACAAGCATTAGTGCCTGTTACACCCTATGCGGAGCCTAGTTCATCTATAGTAATGGTAGAAGGAGATTGGTATAATTCACATCCACCACCAATGGAAGAAACCGTGACTTATGCTCCATTAGAGCTCGCACCGATGTATTATGTAGCTAATCAAGTTGTCAGATCTCCCATGGTACGACCCATGATGAAGCCAAGAACAGGAAATTGTCATAAGTGTGGTGCTGATGATCATTGGAAAAATGAATGTCCAGAGCCTCACAAGAAGCTCAAACCAGTTGAAGCCTATTGCATACAATGTTGCAAAAGGGAGGACACTTTTTGAAATATTGTCCTAAAAATCTTTTGAACAAGGGTAAAACCGTAGTAAACGTCGTCCAAGTGATACCTAGTAGCTCATCAGAGAGTGAAATTGATTGTTCCAATCAAGGTAATCACTAGAGCACATGCCAAGAAAAAGAAACACAACTCCTCTGATGATTCGGAAAATATGAAACTTCCCTCTCAAAGAATCAAAAGGAGTAGAAGCAAAGGATATGAGATGAGAAAACAAAAACAACAGGTAGAAATCAAGGAGAAAACAAAAAAGCTATTCCAAGAAAAGTTAAAAGAAACTGCAAGTGAATTCAAGGAACCAACTGTGAAATATGGAGGATCCATTCTGGTTGATAGAATTTTTGAGTCTATTAATGCGGCCTTGAAAGCCTACCAAGCAGGACTTAAAGCATGCCAAAACATGGACAACAAATGGAAAAACTATCCTTCTTTAGACATGGAAGCAACTAAACTGGAAGCTTACCAAAATTTGATAAGAATCACGCAAGAAATGCTGGAAAAACAAAAACCCAACCTTGAAAGTATCAAAAAACCTGAAGAGATTGTGGTAAGAGACACTAAAGAAAAATCCAATGTGGTGGCAGAACCCCACCTTGAAACAAAAGAACCAGAGCTTATAGTGCCTGACAGCGAAGATACCTTAGACGGAATTCCATTCGTAGAGGAAGACTGGCCATGACGTTTATGGGAAAAATTGAGAGAGATCAATGGTGGGAGCCTAACCTACCTTTTGATATGAACATGGATGTACAATCCTTGGATGGGGATTGCAGATTTGAAGCTTCAAGAATGTCAAAACCATTGACCTTGGAAACATTACCTTCTTACTTGGGAGATAATGAAGATGAATCCATCGTGTGTAAGACCACTCAAGTAAAAAGAACTGAACAGACCCTAGAAGTAGACAACATTCATTCAATCATGCCTACACCCATCCAATGCACTCTTACCTTGGAAAAACTGTTAAAACTCAGACCATACTTATGGAATGATATACAAAAAACCCTAGAAAAGGTGGGGATAACGGGGTTAATCTCAAAAAAATTGAAAAAATAAAATGGACAACAAAGAGATTCAATCTTTTTCCCATGAACAAAGTCGGAGAATATTATAAAGGAGAAGAAGAAAACACCCTTCCCATGAAATGTAATGACATTGAAACCATGGGGATACTGGATAGTGGAGCTGGCATAGCCATAGCCACTAAAGCAGTATGGGAATCCTGGGACAACCAGCCATTAGACAAACTCTAATGAATTGCAGTTGGCTGACAGACACATTGAGAGACCGTTAGGGCTGCTTGAAAGGTGATAGTCAATTCCTATGGAATTGAATATCAACACACTTTTACCATAATAGACTTTGGGAAAAAAAATCAACTATGAAATTATATTGAAAAGACCTTTCATGCGATAGGTACAACTTATCCAAGATTGGGGAAACAATTATATGTACTTGAAGCAAGTGGGATCTATAATAAAAGTCAATCTAAAAGATCACACTTATAGAGAAGTCTTGAAAACACCCATCCAAGAGTTTGATGCAGTCTCTTCGGCTGAAGCTAAAATTCTATCCTAGTTAAACAAAGACACCCTATTTGGATGTGTGGAGCTTCAAAAAATGGAAGCTTGAGACGAGAAGAATGTATCCTAGAAAGGGACTGCACAGACGAAGCCTATGTACATGAGCCCTTTCCAGAGCATTTGTTTGAGCCATTCGGGTGGACTCAAATTTTAGCGACAATGGATGTACGTGTAAATACGTCTATGTCTACTCAATTTAGCAATGAGAATGGCTACGACATAATTTCGCCGAATGTTGCTCACATGCATTGAAGCTTTTCACAAGCCAGAGCAAGCAAGAGCACCATGCATGTCATTCCTTGAGGGCAATAAGGGTCTTTGCTACAACCTAAGCAGCCAACCTTCCAAAGAAGTCCTTTATGGCTTCTACGCCCGATGCATGTTCTTGCCATCTAACAATATGTTGGCGTTTGAGGAAGCGTTCTATACAGGGTTCTTTACTTGGCGAACAAAGATATTTGGGCCAGTGATTAGCAACCTAACCTCCAGATTTGTAGGCTACTCAGTCATTGAGCTAAAAAACAGGGTCACCATGCAATTTTTGCAGGTTCCAGACAAAGAAAGAAAGATCAGATATGAAAAATCTTTACATGCACTTAAAGATCCTCTTACCAGCCGTCAACCCAAAGATTACTTCAGCCCATAAAGCTGTGTCAAGGGACGACACATGCAAGGAGGGGGGGAATGTTAGCAGTAAGCTAACACGGATACCATTTTTCAGAGGTCTCATTATAAAAACATATATTATTTTGATGAATCAGGAATATTGTAACTCCTATCTTCCATATAAATATTGTAATTGATGAGTCGGGGCTACAAGCTTCCAGATTGTATCAACCCATCTTTAGTTAGAGCTCCCAGATTATTAGTTTTGACCACCAAAAACCTTGGCTAATGTATAAAAACCAATTTTTGTAAGTTTTGGATAATGAAATACACAACGTGAGCTAATGACGCTCCCTTCTCTCCTTCTTGAACTTCCTACTCCCTCCCCCTTTTGTCACATTGCAGTCGTGTCTATTGCGTAGCAACCGCATGTAAGAGCTCTACGCATTGACGTAAGTATTTCACAGTATTTTGTAGCTTTCAGCGTCGTCAACCCGCGGCCTAATCTCATCATAAGTAGGAATTTAAGCTTCAAAATAAAAAACTAAGTATAGGCAGGCTATTGGGGTATCATTGCTAAGCATTTAGATGCATTTTGGGTCGAAAACAACCAGATCAAAAATCCACTGGTGTTAATAATCACGATTTTTGTACTTGACCTAAAGTGGGATTTGAGACCATAAGCATGTGTGCTTAGGTCTAATAAACATATCGTAAAAGCTTCATTATCTTTGGATGCCATTTGATGCTGTAACGGATGTGATTTTTTTGCCGATGAGCGATTAGCTTTTGCTGATTTCAGTCATTTGAGTGTAGCTTGCGTTAGATGCCAGTTATTTGTTGTTTTCTAAGAAATTGACAGCCTCTTGTAGCCTCTATGCACTAGTCGAGTCAGCTTCATCCCATGGATTGATAATTTATTCGTGGTTCTCGCTATGTCTGCAATAAGATACGAGTGAGGTTAGACACCCGTCCCACACTGGGCGTTTTTGGCTCCTTCATTGGCATTTGAAAGTTTTGAGCATGTTTCGGACTTGCTTGCTGTTGCAGCATTTTAAGATGCTAGCAACAAAGGCAACAAACTCCCCCAACATCCCTTGGCAGCACTCCCTCCCGTTTTCTTTTTAAGACGCCCCAGACATTCACCACCCCATGCCAAAGCGCCTCCCCCCATGTGCATTTTTGAGACGCCAGTAACAACTTCCCCTCCCTACTATCGGTGCGTCACTATTTTGGGCTAGCATTTTAAAATGCTAGCCTATGTGCTCCAATGACAACGATAGAGTCCCTCCCCCGTGGCGTTTTGAAGTGCAACAACCGGAGGGTGTCTTGGTGTGGCTGTCACTTGGGTTATTTTGTGGAGCTATGGCAGGTTTGCAAGGTAAAGTGGAAAATTGTGGAGCCACTTGGGAGTTGAAGAGTTGTGGAGTGGCTCAAAAAGGAACAAGGAGATTGGAGCTCAAGAGTGGAGCGGATTGGGATTACCAGTGGGGTGGAATTTCTTATAGGAAGTTCGATGCGGCTTGGTGGACTTGTATGGCCCTTGGAGTGCGAGGAGTACCAATTTTGAGATCTTGTAACTTCAAAATGGCCTCCCCTTGCTTGAGCGCCCGCGATGACATCTATCAAAGACAACCCAAAGCTATGGATAACGGATCGTCAACCATCCATTTAGCGGCTTATGCCAGTAGGAAGAGAATGGGATCTAGGAAGGCCTCTTTCTTTGGCAGTTTAAGGAAGTCAAACCTTTAGTTTTAAGAAAGTAATCAAAGGACAACTTTTCAATTCAAACAGGCTAAACAAGTAGTTTATTCAAATTCAAAATTTTCCCCGAAAATGGAATTTCTAATCTAGCAGGTAAAACCACATCATGCAACATATTGATGGAAAGAGCTCAACGTGTAGATTCGAGATTATGATCTCCGCTCAAATCGGAGATCATTTGTGGGAGTTAAAAAAGGCTGAAAATCATAAAATTATCCACCTCCTTTTTTTTGGGAAAAGTTCATCCTTTGACCACTCTTACACATCTCTTACACACCCACCATTCTTGCACACATGGTGTACACCTAATTGTCAAAATAATAATCACCTCCATAAGCTTATGGAAAATAAAGAGGCCCTCCTACACCCCAACCTCTTCCTAATGCATCGGTAGACTTCTCAAGGAACCCGAAAAATTGTTTGTCTTGAGTTTGTGAAGTCATAATAAAATTGAGGATTTAAATAGAGGACATCAGTAAAGGTCATCTATACAAGGATGGAAATACCAATACTTAGTTAGCTGCCTCGGTACCCATGAGGTACAATCATAGTCATGATTGCGATTGGATGCTTTGTTTGTCTTGAGAGTTTGAAGCCAAAGGCAAAAGTAGGAACTCATAGATAGACAAGGACAAAGGCAAGCTGCACAAAGATTATGGTAATAAAGATTTGACAGAGGAGATCGACATGGCACTCGTGGTGGTGGCCACAGTGGCCTCCACGTTATATTTCTAGTCAAATGATAGGTGTCACCACTAGCTTCAACCAGTGAGAGGCTTGTGAGTGGCGAAGAGGGGCAGTCCATGCTCCCTATAATTAATTTGTACCCTTGTGTTGAAGTTCAAGTTATTGGTGTTTGGACCCGTAGGTCAAAATTCAATGTACATGCATCTAGCAGGGAACCAATCATACATCTAAAACACTATGGATGGGCTAGCCAATTCATTGTTGTTGGTCAGATTATGGACAGAATGTGTTCCATCAGATCATTATCTTAGAGTTTTATATTTTGGACGTGATATGTTCAAAGTTCACAAATGGGGATTGTTGGACGTAGTGTGCTCTATAGTTCAAAGTTTCTACAAAGGCAACCAATGCTCAAGATGGCATTACTTTCAAGTACAAATTTAAGGAGAGCAACACCGAGGTGTATCCAGTTGGTGGCCACTTTCTGGGGTGTCCATGGTAGCTTTCATTGACTTGGTTTCACTATTGATGTCCACTATGAGTTGCAGAGAGGGTGTTAAATTCTTGGCATCCCAAGTGAGCTGTCCAATGTGATCCCATTCTTTAGTTTGGCTTTTAGGTATTTATTTTACTTATTTGTCAAAGTCTTGGGTAGGGAAATTTATTAGGGTTTCTATATAAAGCAACCCCTTGCCTCCATTGTATACACATTCAGTTATTCATTGCCAAGGACGTTGATTAATTCAAGAGACTCTCTCTCTCTCTCTCCTTGGTCTTTACGCTTCCACATTGTCTATTTTGACATAACCATGATGGATGCATCGGGTAATTATGTGCCTTGAAGCTTGGACCTGCTGAGTGTGCAGATCGGGTGGGATTCTCTACTCAGTGCAATACAAAATAGCTCAACCTATATGGTTCTACTATAAAAAGAGGTGAGGGTTTCTTTGGCCCCTCACTTAACCTTGATTGCATAGTGTGTGTATGTGAAACAGAGGAGTGAGGGTATTTTCGCTTACTAGGGAGTAATGGAGTTAAATGAGCATGTCTCCAACCATATCTCCAAAAAAGATGCTATTTGAGCAACAAATTTCCAAAAAGGGTATCTGTGAGTTCAAATGATTCATCAAAGCCACAGGAGGGTGCCCCACAGCATCCACATGCATGGGAATTAAAGATCAAGAAGAATCTTTGCGGAAACACATTGGTGCAACCAAAGTTGGTCGAAGCTAGAAGGTGGTCTATGCTAGGCAGAGGCAGCAGGCAAGTGCAGTGCAGAAGGCTAGGGTAGGTGCCAAGGTCCTAGGCATCCAAAGGGTAGCGGGAATGTATGCTTAAAGCTGCTTTTAGGCCAAAAGTGATATGGGATGGTCCAAATGGGATGACAAATCAAGGTGTTCAAAATGCCAAATCAGTGTCCTAAAATGTAGTGCTCAATGTGCTTTAGAAGCCGATCGAGACGGCTCGTCAAACGAAGCTCGGTGAGCAAGATACTGAAGTTTAAAGCTGGAGTGTGTAGCAGATCCCCAATGAACAGCTGTCGACAGGTAGCTCGCGCATTTATCAATGGGTGGATGTGCAGAGCTCGAGTTACGAAGCATGGATGTCATCTCGGATTGTGAATCGGAGCTCGGAATAGCAAGTTATGATCAGTTGAAGATTTTGAGGGGGTCAAGTTTGAGGCCACTTGACCGCATTGGGAAAGGCACCATCTGGCATCATTTTGGCATCGCCAAGGTTCTTGGTGGTAGTATGCATCATGAGGAGCTAGCACAAATCGGTAGTGCATCAGCTGGATACTCAGTCAGCTAGATGCGGCAGGACGAAGTCGAGAGGTAATGCCGAGAGGAAAGTGGCAGATGCTTTTTGGCCTTTTTCGTGGCCTCAAATGACAGCCTTGGAGATCTTAAAATGGCAAGAGGCAGATGATTTGAAGATGAAAACGGGGGGTTTTAGTGGACCTTTACTAGGTGACCATGGGGCCCTTGAGCACTGGGCGACAATTGATCAAGCAGGTTCAAAAAAAAATGAAGCTTTTGGTGAAAAATGAGGATCTTTTTGTGGGCTTAAGAGGCCTTTTGACCCAGTAGGTCACCTAATAAAAATGTAACCTATCACGTGAGTTCAACAGAAGGGTATTTAAAGTTCTTGAAACTTACATAAATATATATACATAAGGGCATTATTTTTTCAAATTTGGAAAAACCTTACAGATTTTAAAAGAAAAGGGTACACTATATTCTTAACAAAATTCACAGATAAGGAGTTTTACAAACATGTCTTGAACGCACGTGATATTGTAGTTTTACACATAGTGAACCTCCCAAGCCTTTTGACTGGCAATTGCTGTTATAGGCAAAGACATTCAGAATAGACAAACATAGGAATCAGAATGGAACTAGAACAGAACACATGAACAGACTAGTTCCGCCATAACTTCCGCCTTCATATTCCCCAAAAGACACTGATTGACAATTACATAGTTGGAGAATACCAATGGGCAACGCCCTTTCCCAAGAACACCACTTAGAATCCCAAAAGTACAAAAGTTAATATTCTGAATTCCACTAAGGTAAAACATCCAAAATTCCCTCGGCTTAACACCTGGCACAGCCCGGTGGCTAGAGCCATAGGCTGACCTAGACCCACAATCCCTTGATCAAGTATTCTGCTCCCCAGCAACACCTTCTGCATCTATCTCCAAAGCCATTTCTATCACAAAATCCAGTCCGCTTGCTTTTCCACCTCTGCTTCCATTTGATTTTCCACTTCCGATTCCACTCCACCCACCAAATTTTGATCTAGTTCCAAAACGCCACTACTCAGCTCTGCCGTCCACTTACTCAGACCCCCTACACTTACTTCAATTCCCTTGCTTTTGTTCTTCAACTCCTCCATCTCTGCAACCAGCCTCTCATTCTCCATCTTCAATGCCTCATTCTCCCTCCTAATGCTCTCCTTTCCAGCTAGCTGAAACCAATTCTTGAAGCGGTCCATTGACACTTCCATATGCTCCCTCCAAAGCCTAGTTGATTTATTCCACATCTTCTGTGCATATTCCAGCACTAACTGCTTCAAGACATCCGCATCCGAATCAGCTACTAAAATGCCTGTCATTCCCTGGTTCTGCAATGCCGCCTTCTCCATATCCACCAATGGAGTTAGTCTATTAATCAACAAAATATTTTGAGTGGTCAAATCAGCCACCTTGTCCCCCAATTCTTTAAATTGCTCATCCACTGCAGTCTTCAGTCCATCTGACCATCGAGTGAAATCCTCAGCTACACTCAAAACTTCAGCATTCCTTGCCATAGCCTCATCTGTAATCCTCTTAACCTCCTCCTACAATCTTTCCTTATCTGCCCTCTCTTGAAATAATTGCATCCTGTCTGCATTTCCCATTCTGGGGTAGCACTACACTTATGTTCCATCTTCTCACTTTCCATCACCTAAAGCGCCACATCCTGATTCTGCAGGAACCCATTCAAATCAATGAAACAGTTAGCAGCCTCCTTCAGAGAGAAAATCCCACTGGCCTCATAACTGGCACTGCTACCTGCCTTAACCTTCAAACTCTCCGGAACACTCTTCTCTGCAGCTCCACCCATTCCTTTCATAAACAGTGTGACCTTCTTACCTTTAGACTCCGACTTCTTAAACTTTGATTCCATGGTGAAAATGTTCAACTTTGATTCAGACTCCTCCAAACCCTTCCAAGAAACTTTAAAAGGTGATTTGCTTTTTTCAACTATTGGAGACCCCAACAACAACTTCCTCCGCTTCATTCCACATAATGTTCCCTCTTCCTTCAACACATCTGTAACCAATGTCTTCAAACCTGTTGCTAATGACGAAATCTTCAGAACATGCTCAGAGATTGTGGCCAAATAAGGCGCCATTCGGCCCACTGCCGGTGTTCGACGCCAATCTCTCTTGTCTGTAAGCTGCATCCGATCATACAACACTGTTTCCCAATCAACCGTAATGCCTCTCTCAGCCTGAAACAATGGTGCAAAAGCCTCCTTAGACATGTAAATAGTCTTCTATAGAATGCACACCTTCTCCAGATATCAAAACAAATTTGAGGCTCTGATTCCACCCACATTCCGCACCATATAGAATGCCTTCTTCCCAACCGGATTTCCAAAAATCCCCCTTCATCTTGGAGCTAGTCACCTTCCTCCCCTTAGCCAGCACATGCAAATATGGAACTTTAAAAACCTTGGACACCAACCTTGGTGTCAAGCGCACATCCCCTGTAATCACTCCATCACTCTCCTTAATCATGTTCCACTGTTGCTCAGCGAACTCGTTCTCTGCTCATGCGTTCCAAGGTAGACATGCAAACTCATAAAGGCCTATGCGCTTGAGCCATACCTGGGTTTCCACCTCATTTGGGTCAAACGTACCACCACCATCTCCATACTCCCCTGATCACTCATAGACTCAGCTTCATCACTCTCCACCTCGATGTGATCTTCCTGTTGCCACGACTTAAACAGCTCCTCCATCTCCATATTCATCGACCTGGTGTGCGGCATTGATTCTGACGCATCGTCCTGCATCCCCGCCATCAGCTTTCCCTTGATATTTTAAGAAAACATTTCACCCTTCTTCTCCGACTTAACAGGCAGTCAATGAACTACGATGTTCGCACACTTGGATGTGATCTCCAACACTTCTCACCACCTTAAGGTCTCCAATGCAAAAACAAGCACTCAAATCGGCTTTCAAACGACCATTTTAGAGCACTTTTACCATAATCAGCACAATTCCGCCTTTTGTGTTTTCAAGCACATTTTCATGTCAAAATTGCTCTAGATCAACATCAGATGTCCTACACTACCTAAAGTCCTACTTTGGATGGTTGAATGGTTGTTTTTGCTTTCTGGCAAGCAAACAGCCTCCTGCTTACCTTTTGTGTTTTTCTTTGCATTTTTTTTTCTTTCAAGTTCTTCACAACCATAAGTCACAACCAAATACACGAACCATAGAACCTAATCTAAACACACAACAAAATGATATAACCATACCTCAACCTCATGGTGGACCACCTCGGCGAGACGCAGGCTCCCTGGCTATCCCTCAGTCAAGAGATCCGCTCTCTGACTTCCCACTAAGAAGGCAAAGGGTGACAACACTCTAGAAAACTCTAGAGGAACACTATACTATCAAACACGAGTGATGCGGTCTACGCTAGTTTAGGTGCTTCTTCCTCGGCAACGGCACCAATGTTAGCGGGTACGCCGCGATGGACAATGGAGCACAGCGAGAACACAGACCAACAAACTGTCAACCGAGGACGTAGCTGACCCGACTAGGGCATGGAGGCAATCTCTGGGTTGTCAACCCTGAGCTAGACACGAACAACACTCTACAGTCACTAATCCTACCACAACACTACCATAAAGCAAAGAAACAGACAACGCATCCTACAAAACACTACAAGCTCGAAACAATCTCAAATCATATCGGAATGACTCGAAATCGGAGGGCAAGACTCACAAGGACATATCCTATATGGCCAAACACCTAAACCCTGAAAACCATAACTGTAAGACCTCTAATCACTATCGCGATAGACTCAAAACAACAATTTCTACAAAAACATCAACACGAAGAGCTTCTCGCCCTGATTCTAATGACTACTTGATCATTCAGAACGGATGTCGTTTGAGGTACTTACGACCAAATATAGCTCGTAGCAGGTGGGCTCGCGATGTGGTCCTCGGCTTGCATTGCTTGCGTTGACGCGGAGAGCTCCTCGATGCTAACACGCTCCTACTCTCATATCTGCAATGTGATTAGTGTGTGCGACGGTGTGTGTGCGTGAAGCTCACTACCATGTGCTGCAGAACCCACGACTGTATATTAATTGAGATAACGTAATTTGTTTTTTACAAAGACTTAGGTTTTAGCTTATATACAAAGCCTTCAAACCTAATGTCCGGCCAAATGACCTGAATTGTCCTTAGGCTTCTACAAAGCTTAATTACAAGAAACTGAGTTGGCTTTACTCATTATACAAGCATCTATGGCCAAAATACAAGTGCCGATTTATAATATGAGGTTCCCGTAAACATTATAGAAGTGGCCGTAATGGCTCAAAATAATAATAACGGGATACTCGATGCCGTCCATGAACTCGTATCTTCATGTTGCAGCATCCATCTTCATCTTCATTACTTCACCATCTTCATGTGGAATCTTTACATGTTTGAGAAATCTTTAATGGAATCTTTATGGAAACGTTGTTGAAAGGGCTTCCTTTCAACAATAGATAGAGAGAGATTCTATTGTAGAGCCCGCACGGGTCAAATGGAAAGCCGCAGGCTTCCCCAAGCATAGTGTAAACTCCACCTAGACCAAAGATATGGTATTGCTCATCATCATCCATCTGTAAAGCATATGCACACCACCCCTGCTTTGCACCTATAAATTTGTAAGCCAACCATTCCTGTAAAGCTCGATAACACCATCCTTCAAAAAACTGCATGCATGAATCATTTTCCCACCCAAAACAAGCCTGTACACCCTACACAGCTTCCGTATCCTGTGTTCCCCAGCCATCGGCTAAAGACTCGTCCATAGTATCCCTGTCTTCAAGAAAAACAACCTGCAACAATTGGCATAGCGGCGCTTGCATAGCCACTTCATCTGTAGGTGCTTCAAACGTCACTGGATCAGGCACACAACCTTGCATATCCTGTATCCTCGCCATTGCTTTAGCAATGAAAATCTGCGTCTTGTCATCAACATCGGCCACCGGCTCATCAAATCCCCAATCATCTTCATCAAGACATTCTTCTTCAGTCAATATGCCCTGACCATCACAAGGAACGAGAGATGGTTGCCCAACCCCCTGGTCTTTGAAAACTGGCTCTTCACCTGCATCCTGCTATTCTTTGAGCACCTGCTCTTCTTGCACATGGGCTACTACCATATGATCATACACATAAGAGGGAAACTTTACCTTTACCAGCTCAGGCTCATCAGACTCCGTCCCCTTGCCATAGGATGTGGACTCATATGCTCCATCCTCTTCGCTTGTCTCCCAACTACTCGAGCTTGTATATTCATCATCATAGGCATCATATACCGACTGCATATCTGCATCTTCATTCGTCCGCTGTTCCACAAAAGCTTGACCATCACCACAGCTTTGGTCACTTTCTTCATCAGCTTTTGAATCCTTGGTATCTGCAACCTAATTGCATTCTGCTATGTTTTCATACAAACTTTCCACAAGAACAGGCTTTAACTCTTCAATCCACATCGGAACCTCCATATCTGCTATCGCTCCGGCATTTTGGCTCACCGCAATCTGGAGCTTCTCCTCATTGACAAGCTCGTCCACCCTCAATACATGCACATCAAAAACTAGAAATCTCCAAGCAACATAGTCAACAGTAGGCCTTACTCAACAGACCTTGCACTTCAAACACTTGGAAACATCGTTGGTTGGACCAACGAATACTTGGCTATCTCCGCAACAACAGGCATAGAATCTATTGGCTTCAACACGCCAACTTCAATTTTCGCTTAACCTATCTACTTTTGATCTTTGCCAGATAGACCATGTCTTCATAGGTATCCGCATCGGCTTCCACGTTGTCTCTAATCCTCGGATGCAAGCACGCCATGAACCTCTAGATCTTGAAAACATATCCACTTTGCAGCTGGGTAGCAGCAGCTAGTTGCTTCCAAATATCTTCAAACTTGGTTAGAAACACACTGAAGTCTTCAGACACATCTTGCTTTAATGCCTTTAATTGAGAATCCACTTTTCTGCAGTTTAAAGCCTTTGCTAGAAATCTTTGACAAATCAAGCTCGAATCACCTTCCATGATTGCCGATCAAGAACTTCCAACCCCTCGAACCAAGCTTCGACTTTCCCTCGCATCACCAGCGGCACAGCCTTTGCCTTGGCTTCATCGGTCACCATCCACATCGACAACATCCAGAGCTCTACATCTGAGATCCAATATTTAGCATCCTGTTCACCTGAGAGCACCAACTCAAAATCTGGCACCATATTACTGCACCACGCCATCACTTGAGCAATCAGTATATCCTCAGTGGGGGCACCACTGATGGGAAGGGGGAAATGGAAAAAACACCCAGTATATAATATACCTACCTCGTACTCCCTTTTGATCTACACCGTGGAGTCGGCGACCCTCGGAGCTCCTTGTAGCTCATGCCCGACACCCAGGTGGTCTCCCTACCTGTTATGCCGCTCCTCACGGCCTTCTAGCAATCGGTGCTCCCACTCATCCTCTACCTTACAACAGCCAGCACTTCGTGGCTCTTCTTCCTTGTGTGCTTGTTCTAGGACCCTCTCTGTAGCGTTCCAACCCCCTCACGGCATGCATCAATCTCTTCTCCACCCTTTGATGGTGGTACGTGGCCCTTCCTTGCTACAGCCCCGTCACTTGATCTTCCTTCATCTCTGTCTGGAGAACTGTCCTCAGTCCTCTTGGATCCTCTCTGTTGCCCCCCCCGCCTTCTTGGTCCCCTCCTAGCTTTTACTATCTGGCCATACTATCTGGCCACCCCGCGGCTGCCTTCTATTGCAATGGCGGCCCTACCTATCTTTGGCCATTCCGTCTCTCTTTCCCATGCAAGCCCACTTGGCAGCTCATTCCCATGCAGAACCAGGCAGATGGCGTACTTTTCTCCTCATGCAGGCTGCAGCTCGCGGCCATACCTTCTTTTTTGAATTCTCTACAACAAACATATGTTCCTTAAAAAAAAAAAAACCTTGATATGGCAAGCATTCACTCGCAAATTAAGATCATCGAACCGCCTCCAATTGCCGACAATCAGTGTCTCACAGCACTTTGAACACCAAAGAGATCACCTCGTTGATATTCTCCTCCCTTGCCACAATGTACGATGCCTCACAAAAATTTTCGTGCATCTTCAAGCATTCTGACTCGCAAATCTTTTGCACCATGTCTGGCCTGTTAAATGGCCCACTTAGCATACACATCCAACGGTACCTGTGACACTTGGTGCCCGACACAGGCTCAAGCACATTGTTGCGACATTGCCTACTGCCATACACCTGCAACAATGAGCCTTTCCATGAGTCAACATTTTTGAGCTGCACTAGCGTGTGTAAGGGTAGATACATGCCCTGGTAGTAGGTACGCTTGGTGTGGTGGGTTTGTGGAGTGTGAGAATAGTGGAAATCGAGCAGGCAGTGGTCTCCTAGTGTGCAGTGTTGTTTTGAAGGTGTTTTCCAAAAGGATAGGGGTGTTGTGGATACCCTGAGCTATAGAGAGGCCCTTTTGTTTGTGCCGAGCATGTTCCCCCATTCCCCCTTTCAAATGTCATCAATTTCTATGCTATCTTTTGTGTGTGTGTGAGGGTCTAGATTTATTTTAATTTCTTTATGTCACTTGGGCCCCATCATACGGGGTCCCATAAGTTGGTAGGACTTCTTCTTCTATTATTGTTTGTTCTTCAGTGAATTGACACGTCAGTAGTTTTGTGATATTTTGTCTTAAATTGTTGCGTATCAAGCCACTGAAGAACGGAACCAACTTGCAGATGTTGACCCAGGGCCTAAACTCTAAATGAAGAAGAAAAAGCAGTAGATGTACAGATTTCCATAGTTCATGCTAATCTGTTGATGTGGTAGATTGTATGGATTTTTGCACCTTGCACTAGCTTGCTGACGTGGTAGATTGTACAAAGTTTTGTAGATTGTGATGGCTGCTTTTCGGGCCATATGCTTTTTGGACTAGTTGGTTTTGAATTTAAAGCTTTTCATGTAAACTGCTTTTAATGGCCAAGGTCCTTTAAATATGAGGCTAGGGCTCATTCTCTGGCCCTCTTCTGGGAGAAGGAGCAGAGGATGGAGTACCGGCTTGTACTCTTTTGATGTAATATAAAGAAATACCAAAAGGGGAGCCAAGGTTTGGGGCCAATACTCTTTGGGGTAGAATTCCTCCACTTTGTGTTGCATGTGCTCTCTCTTTCAATTTAGTTTTTATTGAAGTGCTTAAAATCTGTTCAGTCTGTTCTTTTCTTTTGACAGTTCTCACAAAACCTGAGTGTTGCTAAACATAAAAAACCCCCATAGTCATACATAGCCGATCCCAAGCTACCAACTCCACCCCATGCACTAAATCATGGCCACCTCCTATCCTGTGAGAGGGGTCCTCCAACATGTTGAAGTCCCCCCTAGCACACCATTTCTCTACATGCGGCAAAGACTCAACAACATGAGACCAAAACTCATCACATGCACTTGCCACATTGGGCGTGTAAATGTTCAGGAAACCCATGAGGAAACCTTGAATCTATATAGTAACCCACTGAGCTCTACTTGGCACAATAATACCTTTGCCCACAATGGCCTCCTTTCAAGAATCCACAATAGTCATATATACCCCACCCTCGATACCTCAAGGTCCAAATAGAGCTCACCAAAACACCTCATAGCGACCATGCAAAATTGACCAACATGTCTAATGCGGATCTCACACAGATGATACTCCGACAACATAGGAATATCAATCTCACCACTCACAGGCATCGATGAATCTCCTGATGCAATTGACCCATCTGACATTGAAATTGGGGACCACCTAATCCATGCACTTCCATGAGACAATTCTCATGGGCTCAATGACAGAAAATAGATGTTGCAATACTAGCCAACCTTGCTATCTTTGAGGTTGTATTGAAAGGGGAGTAATCCATATCCGAGCAACCTCTAGAAAAGCACGTTTGGAGTGACTGTCCCACCCAGGCCCACGCCAAGCATGCAGCCCATAGGGCTACATCCTCTGTCGAAGAATCCTCATGTACAAATACATAGCATGGAGGGATATGAGTGTCATCAAACAAATCACCACAATGTGCCTGCAACTTGCTACATGCAACAGTGTCACGTTGAACTTGGTTGAAGGCCAAAGTGTCTATACCGGGTTTTTCACCCCTAGGTCCCCTGTGTGGTGTGAGAACTCAGTGGCCTAGATCTAGAGCTAGCCAAGAGCTGTGTGAAGGGTCCGCTCTGTAGGGTCCTTGCCGCACGGCGGAAAGGAGAAACCTACCAATGGATCCAAAGACTCATTGCCTTGAGCTAAAAAGAGCACGTGGACTGGAAAGCAAGCCTCCTCCCGGTGGTGGGAGAGGAATCGCATGAGACTATATTCAAAGAGGTCCCATTGTCTGCAAATGTCAAAGCTAGTAAAACCTTGAGGGACTACATCAAAAGGGGAAGTCTGACCCAGAAGCAGCAGCCTCAGATGGGGCTGTCCCTCCCAAGCCACACGGCTCGGGAGAAAGCATCACCAAGAGAGCACCTTGCTATTGACGTGTGTCTAATACCCTGCATCTGAGGAGGAGTAGCAGTGGGGTTGGAAGATGAGGCTGAGTGCCCCACCCGCGAGAGAGGAGAAGTGGGAGGTGCAGATGAAGGTGGACGAGGTGGGGGGGGGGGAGACGAGGGAGGAAAAGCGGCAGTGTTTGAGGGAGGAGGAGGGGGAGGAGTTGAAGAGGACCGAGTCTCCTCTGGGGGTCTTGCTGAAGGGGGTCAAAAAGGTCCCTGTCGGAACCTAATGTTGCTAAGTTGCAAGAGGTTGGCCACGAGGGGGAGTAGTGTAGCAAGCTTGTCCCTGTCGATTGCAACCACCGTGACCAATAGGCACCTGCTGCCAATTTTCAGTTGTATGATCCCTAGCGTGTGTTGAGGCCTTTGGCAAGTGGCCCATTTGTCTACAAATGAAGCACTATTTTAGGAGACCCAAATACTCCACATTGTGTTTGATCCAACCCCTACTCACACAAGGTAGAAGTATCATCTTCGGGAGGGAGTGTGTGCCTTGAACAAGAACCTAGACAGTAGGTAAACTCATGGCCTTGGCCACACACAATTAAAGCTACAGTGTGCAGAGACTCCAAAATTGTCTCAAACATGGGGAGAAGAGGAAGGTACTCTCTCCTCATGCCTAAGAAGAAAACCGAGATAGGCAAATCGACCTCCTCCTCAAGCACATTTATAGTCTGGTCAAAACCATGATGCCATCGTCTGAAGTAGGCTTGAGCTCCTTGGATACAAAGCAGGCTCATTGAAATCACCTTAGATGTCATCTCTAGACACTTGAACTCTATCTAATAGTACCCTCTTCCCAAGAGTTGGACATCGGTGATCTTACCCACATCATCAAAGAGGATTCAGGCCTGGAGTAAGTGTCATAATAAGAAATTATATCTAATTCTCCTAAATGATCATTTAATATGGGGAAGTGCCAGGGGAGAAAAAGCTAGAATATTGGTAGGGATCCAAAGGAGGGAAAATAGGGATCCAAAGGGGGGCCCATGTGCAAAATAGCAATGTGCAGCAATAGGGATTAAAAGACCCTAAGGTGTAGCCCATTAAGAGTTCCAAAATGCTAAGGTTCCAAAATTCAAAGGTGTCTCCAAAGGTCAAACGCTAGGGAAATTGGGTGCTTAGTGTGTGTCACAAAAAGTCTTTATCAATCCCTACATAGGAGGGGGCGATCCTTGCAAGTAAGGGAGGAGAGAGAAACTCACACACACACACACACACACACAAGCTCCCTTTACACAAAGTGAATGAGGGACACATGTCAGCATCCTAGCCTAGATGCCCTCAAGGTGTACTCAAATCCTATTGGATGGCCTTGGAGGTGGACCAATGAGAATTAGGCTAGAGTAAATCTAGTTTAATTAATTTAAAAACACTTAATAAAAGAACCAATGGGAGTTAATCTCTCTAGAAGACTATTGGACAGTTTCCCAAGGGGTCCAATGAGCATTCAGCAGCCAAATGGCTTGCCTGATTCCTATTGGCCAGGAGGCAAAGGGGTCCAATGAGAGTTTAGTTGCATTTATTAATTACCTAAATCTCTCACAAAATGGGAAAGGGGGACACATGTCAGAAGGCTATCACTTATGCTGCTTAATTATCATTGGCTAAGCCTGGGGAGGACCAATAGGATGCTAGCAAGAGGGGTTGACCAAGAGAGAGAGGGGGCTGATTTTTCAAAGGCATTATCACCTACACACTCACACTAGCTCATGTGTGGAGTAAGAATACCCTCTCTCCTTCTCAAGATTTAATGGAAAGCTTATCACCTACTCCAAGCTTGTGAGAAGGGAGGCCTACACCAACAACTCTTGGCTTTGTGATGCAAATCCAACCAAGAGCCAAGCTTCAATGCATGCTCATATCCTCTACCATGCTAATCACTAAGCTAAGATATGCTAATATTCATGAGTGATTATGTGAGGAGATGTACATCTTTCTTGTAAGAATACTCCTTCTTCCTCTAAATCTACTCTTATACCCCGCTAGCTCTCACCATCTTCAAAGATGTGTGAGGTCTTGGGTCTGAGACCGTGAGGGAATTGATGTTGTGTTCGATAAGTATTTTTCTTAGTGCATGAAGTTTCCATCTTCATTACACTAGCTAGAATTTAAGGAAAACAAAGTATTGTATTGTAAAATGTCTCTCTTGATGGGAAAAACCATAATAGAAAGCCTTTTGGAGGGGGGACCGGCTCCATCCAAATCTAGTCCTCAACTGTTGTCATTTGCTTAATTTCTCACTCTTTTGAAGTATTGTTCATGCTATCTAACTAGGTGTTATGCTTTTTGTTGCTCTCTCCACCCAAGCACTCTTGTTATTCTCATTAGGAATCTATTCTAATGAAATGCTGACCATGCTCATGCTATTTTCCGCTACACACAAGTTACTAGACTAGTAAATGTTACATTGGTATCAGAGCACAAGGTTTCTCTTTTCTTGCTCAAGAAGGGAGGTCCTCAAGCTATCTATCAATGGTTGGTACTATTAATTGCATGTGAGTAAGTAGAATAGGGATTTTTCAGACTTGCAGTGCGCTTGCCTTTGTGCAGTTAACAGGGCATCACCGTCAAGAGCTATGGTCTTAATAGTGGAGTCCTATGGCGCTTGCCTACGGCTTAACCACTATTGAGCTATTAGAAGGTTGACAAGAGTCGGTGTTGTTTTGGTGTTGAATGACCCTCTCTTCTATTCCTTGCAATTAATGGTATTCAAGCCACTGGTATAGTAGCAACTAGGGCTTGAAGTGCCAAAGTACAACTAGAAAGTTTACACCTAGAAGTTGTTAGAATGGCTGAAAATAGTAAAGAGAGTGAAATTAATGTTGATAACTTTGATTTTGCTAATGAGCAAGCTACTAATGATGCCCCAATGCTTGTTAACTATCTTGTTTCTAGGCTTCAATAAGCCATGGGCAATCCATAGTGAAGTGCAATGGCAGCTTCGTGACCATGGGATTCTCCAAGATCCCCACCATGACGAGAGAGCACCTAGGAAGCCTCCTTGCAAGACTTACAAAAGAGGTCTCTCTTCGATTTGGGAAGAAGAAGAGGATCACTATGAAGGGCTCGGAAATTTGCTCCTTGATGACGCATCTCCTTCTCAAAGGAGAACTCGAGAGCCTCTACCAAAGGAACGATAAAGAAGTGAGTCTCCCACCACCTCAATAGAGATGGCTCCACGAAGACGGCGGGCTAAATGCTTTCCATTGCCTCCAACATGCATAAGACCATCACATACTTCTCCACACCATACTTCAAAGAGGGATGACAAAAAGCAAGAGAAGAAAAAGGCGAGAAAGAGGAAACCCTCTTCTCCATCTTCTTCATCCTCTTCCTCTTATGACAGTGATTGGTGAAGACAACAAAGATCAAGGAAAGAAAAAGGCAAGAAAGAGGTCACCCTCTTCTCCATCTTCCTAAAATTCTTCATCTTTTGAAGAAAGTGATGGTGCAACCTTTGAACCATCAAAAAGAAGAGGCCATAGGAAATCCTATGCCGCATGGAAGAGGTCATCAAAGCTGAAGAAGTTCAAAGAGGGAGGAAGAGCATCTCTTTCCTTAGCTACGATGGCACTTTTGGTGCTACAGACAAAGTCTTGGCCTTTATCCAACAATTTGATGTGGCGCTCGGAGATGAGGGCTTCACGGAGTCCTCTAAGCTATGCCATGTAGCTTTGCACTTTCAAAAGTCCGCCCAAAAATGGTGGTCTAGCCTAAGAGCCAAATGTGAAGATCCACAAACATGGAAAGATTTAAGAGCTTCCATTATGAAGCAGTTTTTGGCCACCGATGCCAAAGACAAAGTACTCACCGAATGGAGAATCTTGAAGCTCTCTCCCTATGAATCCATCCACAAATATGTAGACAAGTTTTGGGACCTACAACTCAAAGCCACTGTCTTGAAAAAAGGTTGAATTTTGGAGAGCAAAAGCAGGAATTTTGTGCGGGCTTAACCGAAGAAATGGCAGAGTATGTCAACTCCCACAGGCCACACACCATATCGGCGGAAATACATCATACTATGGTGTCCTCTCAAATCAATTTCCAAACAGGGGCTAATAGGAATTCTAAGCCCCCTAAAAACAAGGGTTCCAATGAGCCTAAGGGGAAGGACAATGTCCAAAAGTCTCCTAAGCGCAATTCCAGCAAAGCTAAGGAGAAGGGAGGTTACAAAGGCAAAAATAAACTCTCTCCTGAAGAGCTTGAGCGTTATTGCAAGGATAACCGGTGTTTCAAGTGCGGCAAATAAGGGCATGTGTACCGCGCTTGTCCCCAAAAGAACAACTGCCATGATCCTCCTTAGCTACCTTGGTCGAAATACAAGAGGAGAAAAATCATCACAAAGGATCTCCTCTATGCCATGCTTGGGGAAAGGTAAGAGAACATGATGCTTTTATTCTCTTTGACCCTAGTTCTAATCACAATTTTACATCTATAGAGTTGGACACCAAGCTAGGCATACAAGCCTACGAGATGGGAGATGTCCTACCCGCAAACATTGCTTTCAAGGGGCAAGAAGCTTTAGTCACTCCCTTAAGCGGGAAAATGAGGCTCCATGTCCAAAGCTATGTGGACAAAGAGGACTTCTTTATCTCTCCTCTCAAGCATGAGGATGTAATCCTAGGGGCACCATGGTTTGATTGCATGGCTGCCAATGTTAAATTCCCTGAAAGGAGAATCTCCTTTATGTTCAGGGAAAAAGATATGTATATAGATGCTAAGGAAATGGGTAACACTATACCCATTGTACATACACAATCTTTCAACAATTCAATAAAGAGCCCTATTTCCATATACATGATTTTTGTTAAAGATTCTCAAAATGAACCTTATGTTTTAGCAAAAGAAAATATACACAATTAAAAGGAATTAGAGTTATCCAATTTTCTCAAGGGGTTTCAAGATGTCTTTATTGACAACATCCCTTGTGAGATACCTCCTAAACATGGCAATGATGACCATGCAATTGTACTTCTTCCAAGAAGTTCACCACCTAACAAACCTCCTTATAGAGTTTCTCAAGCTCAACAAGAGGAGATTATGCGGCAAGTGCATGAGTTAGTTGAGAAGGGCATGGTTAGGCCTAGCTCATCTCCATTTTGTTCTCCTGTGCTACTAGTGAAAAAGAAAGATGGCACATATCGTATGTGTGTCGACTATAGAGCACTAAATAGGATCATTATCAAGAATAGATTTCCCGTTATACGGGTAGAAGACCTATTTGATAATCTACAAGGGTCTACCTACTTCAGTAGGATTGACCTAAAAAGTGGCTATCATCAAATAAGGATAACTGATCAAGACATTGTAAAGACCACATTTCGAACTACGTTTGGTATTTACAAATACATTGTCATGCCTTTTTGCTTGACCAATGCACCAGCCACATTCAAATGCTTGATGGAGAAGCTATTCAGGCCTTACCAAACCTTTACTACAGTGTTCTTTGATGATATCATCATCTACTCTAATTCATTAGACAAACACAAGAAACACCTCTAGGTAATATTTCAAGTTCTAAGAGAGAGAAAACTTTTTGTTAATCGAAAGAAAAGTGATGTTTTCTTACAAGAGATTCAGTATTTAGGTCACATAATCTCTCAAGAATCTTTATAGGTATGTCTGCATACTATAGAGGCTTCATAGAGAAGTTCTCACTAATAGCAGGACCATTACATGACCTAACAAAGAAAAACGTTAGGTACACATGGTCTTCCAAGGAGAACAATGCTTTCGAAAGAAAAGATTATCTCTCAACATGTGCTTACACTACCGAATCTCTCAAACCCATTTGAGGTCCAATGTGATGCTTGTAGTGATTGCCTTGGAGTTGTTTTGCTTCAAGAAGGGCACGCCATGGGCTATGAAAGTTAAAGGCTCGTACTATTGAGGAAGCTCTAGGCATATATGAAAAGGAACTCCTTGCAGTTCTACATGCCTTAGACTCATGGAAGCACTATTTATTGGGGACTCCTTTGATTCTGCGAACGGATCACCAAAGTCTTAAGTACTTCATGACGCAGACCAACTCTCTGAAAAACAAATGAGGTGGGCAAATTTCCTTTTGCAATTTCATTTTCATATTGCTCACATTGCTGGCAAGCATAATCAAGTAGCCGATGCACTCTCAAAATGGCCGAGAGTGAACGCGGTTTCCATAGCAACTCACAATGATCTATCTTCTATGATAGATGAGTACGCTATTGATCCCGATTTTAGAGATGTGATTTCAGCCCTTGCACTAGGGAAGAAAGAGGGACCACTTTACAAGATGGTTATCTTCTCTATGGCAATAGACTATGCGTTACGTAGTGACAATAGACTATGCGTTACTAGCTCACTACGTGAGAAAGTAATGTATGAATCTCATGCTCCTTCTTATGCAGGGCATAGAGGGATTCAGTCTACCCTAAAGGGGATTGAAACATATTTCTATTGGCCTATCATGAAATCAACATACAAGAGTGTGTTTCTAAATGTGTGGTATGCCAAAAGACAAAGTTTGATAGAGGGAAGCAGCTTGGATTGCTTCACCCTTTGCCAATCCGTAATTCACCATGGGAGAGCATATCCATGGATTTTATCTTTGGATTGCCTAAGTATATCCATGGGAATACAAGAATATGGATGATAGTAGACAGGTTCAACAAACAAGCTCATTTTATACTTGTCAGAAAGACTATCAAAGACCATCAAATGGCAACCCTCTTTATTTCACAAATCTTCAAGTACCATGGCTTGCCAATGTCCATAATGTCGGATAGAGCTCCTAGAATGACCAGTAATTTCTGGAAGGGTCACTTTGAGAATTTAGGAACAAGGCTAAACTTATCTTCGGCCTATCACCCACAAACGGATGGCCAAAGTGAAATAGCTAACCTCACAATTCTTGATCTACTAGCCATCACACCCAGACGGTGTTGATCTCTAACATGTCTCTTGATACATTAAAATTACATACCCAAGAAATCTTTCCCAATTAGGAATATTAAGTGGTTGGCACATCATAATGCAGCACAAACGCTCACCTATGCATGTTACAAGACATAGAAACATAAAATTGTTGATGAACCCTCCCCCCGCAAATAACCATCTAGGTCTGGGTCATGAGCTGTTCAATAAGTCCCTCATTACTCCTACCGCAAATAACCTAAAAAGGTCTGGGCCATGAGATATAGAGGCCACTACTCATACTTATTAATACTCTCACCGTAAAGAACCACAAGGGTCCGGAACATATGTAAAAACAACACTTTTCAAAACATTCAATACTCCCCTTGCAAATAACCATAAGGGTCTAGGGCCATGAGTATGTGCAAGCATTCTCAAACATCATTTCTCACTACTCCACTCGGAGTAATTCCAAAAAAATTCCAAGCAAAATCACCAAACAAGTTCTCAGATAGATTTAGAGAATTGTTGAAAAAGCATTCTTGACATCAATTACACTCAAAAGATGATTGTGCTTCCATTTTGAAACCTGCACCAAAATTAGGGTCAGGTTTCTTCCATAAGGTTATAGTTAACCGCAACATGGTCCACAAGCACTTGAATAGTCAAAACAAGCCTCAACAAAAAGTTGTCATATAGCGGTGATGGTAGTCCCAGGACATAGCAATCACACTAGACCTCCAAGGTTATTGGTTTGAGAAGAGACACTTGGTGAGAGATTTCCAAAAATTTCAAGTCATAATTTGTGTTACCATATACATGTGGTAGTGATCTGTGTAAACACACTAGGACTGCTGAGGCATTTTTTCTCTCTTTAGGAGGTCTTTTCCCCCGTGCATTGTATATACGCCCATCACTCTAGGGATATCTATCTCTCCATTGCACACTAAGTAATACACTCTCTATTGTGTGCCTTAAGCTTCCTTTGTCTTCTCCAATCTATGTGTTTTCTTGCAACCCTAATTCCAACAATTGGTATTAGAGCAAGTTGCATCTTCTTGGGCTTAGTCGCCAGCAACTGGAACACACCCCTTCTCGCTTTCTTGGGTTTCAATGAGCTCTGGAGGGCATTTACAGGTCGACAAAATTTTTGATTCGGGCTTATTTTGGCCTACGGTTCCACTACAAGCAGGCCTACACATGCAATTTTGTCACTTAGTGAAAACATTTTGTCAGTGCCGTTTTCTACATAACAGGTCCTATATAGTCTATTGTGGGTTGTTCTATATAGCACATGCTAGTCTCACTCAGTTTCTCCTCATTTTGGGTAGTTTTCACATCAGGTGCAGACATTTTCCATGGCTGACAACAACATAGATGTGTTCAGGATGTTTGCTGTTGAGGACAGGTTGGATGGGGACAATTACCCTATGTGGACTTACATGATGCAACATGTTCTTTTGTCAAGGGCGTCTGAAATGTTATGGAGGTAATTGATGTACGTCTTGGTTCTAAGGATGTAGTTGATATTGAGGATGTTGCAGGTCTCGCTGCAAGAATGTTGTTAGAGTTGTTTTGCCTACTACAAAACAAGCTTGTTAGGATGTAAACGATGCACAGGCTCATGTGTTGATTGTGTTTTTTGTAAAGAGCACCATTACTCCTCATGTTTGTTCAGCAAAATCTACAAAACAAGCTTTGGATATTGTGGCTGGTCTTTATACAAGTCGGAATGAGGAAAAAATTGCTTTGTTGAATAAAGAGCTAAAATCAAACATTATGCATGAGGAAGATGATATATACATTGGTGTCAAGGATACCAATGAGCAACTTATTTTTGTAGGTGGAGTCATTTCAGACAGTTACCTTGTGCATAAATCTAGGTTGTTCTTGATGCCTTGCCATATTCTTACCAAGCTTTTGCTAGTACTTGCAGACTTATGACCCAAGGAAATCCTGAACTTTTCAAGTTCGATGCATTGTGCACATTGTTGTTGCAAGAGTCACTTTCCAAAACAAACAAGACTAGACAGCGTGCAATTGAAAAGGCTTTTATTGCTTCTCAAAGAAAGGGTGGTAGTAGCAATGCAGCAACTTCTTATGGTTTTTCTGCGAGTGTCAAAACTTCTGTTCCAAATGCTTCTGTTGGCAACACTTCATCTGGAAATTATGGTGATAAGGGAAAAAAGAAGATGTGTTGCCATTATTGTAAAGTTAATGATCACTTGATTAAGCAGTCATAAGCTGAAGTCCAAAGAGGCTAAGAAGAAAGAGGTTGGTTCCACTGTAAATGCTAGTTCCACTACAAATGCAGCCATTGTTGAGTCTTTTGTGAAAGGAGACTGTGATGCTGCTGTTGATGCAGAATAGTGCAAAGTGCATTTGCAATCCTGTTGTCTATGATGCATGCATGTCAGTTGTTGCAAATTCACATGTGTGATATTTCAATAGTGGTGCTACAAAGCTCATTACATCACATCATGAATTGCTCACCTCTCTTGAGTCTGTCCCTCATGCGAATTCGGTCACTTGTGCCAAAAATGCCTCTTATTACTGCAAATGGCAGTTATTTTACACTTTTTGATGCACTTTATGTACTTGGGATCAAGAAGAATCTTTTGTTTGTATCTGCACTTGCTAGACTTGGACCTGTAGTCTAATTTGTCGATGACAGATGTACAATTCAGAATCCAAGTTTTGGTGATAAAATTGTTGCATCTGGCCTTTTGTGCCATGGGCCGTATAAGCTCACTTTGTATGACAAGTGTGAACTAGATTTTGCAAATGCACTTGCAAATTCAAGGGCTATTTCAGATGCAAAATTGTGGCATGCACGTTTTGGACATCTGAATTTTGTCAGTTTGCTGCGTTTGTAAAAGTTTGATATGGTTGCTTCTTTGCCTCCTCTTGAAGCACCTGTCAAACATGTTTGTGAAGGCTATATTTTGGGTAAATTATAGCATTCTAAATTTCCAAAGGGTGGTTCAGTTAGGGCCACATGCAGGTTACAGCTTGTGCATAGTGATAAAACACCAATCTAAAATTCCTTATACGCCTCAGCAAAATGGTGTAGCTGAGAGGAAAAATGGGTCACTTACGGAAATGGTAGGATGTATGGTCAAAAGTCAAGCTTTGCCGCATTCTTTTTGGCTTGAGGCCATCATGTGTGCCACTTATGTACTTAACAGGTGTCCTATAAAAGCTTTGTATTCTATTACTCATATGAAGCACGGCATGATAGAAAGCCTTCTATTGAACACATGCGTGCTTTAGGCTATTTGGCATATGCTTTGGTGCCACAAACACAACAAAGAAAATTGGATGATAAGTCTATTAAACGTATTTTTGCTGGTTAAAGTGTTAAAGGTTACAGGTTGTATCATCTGCAAACAAAGCGTATTTTGGTTTCACGGGTGTAGTGTTTGTGGAAGATTCTATTCAGCCCTTCCTGTCATGTACTAGAGATAGTAATGTAAGCCCACAAGACATTTATGATACTTTGTTGACTCTTTTTTAGTGGTGGAAGTTTGAATGGACATTCAATGAGGTAAATGTACAGCCTATGGGGGTTTCCGAAAATGTTATATATCAGCGTATTACTGATGCAGATGTACATGATGTACTTGATGAGGAAAGGGCTGAAAATGAGCAGACTAGAGGTATGCCCAAAAGGCTGGTGCATACATTGCATGACAGTAACTGGACGCACCTTTGTATAGTCGTACTCGTTCAGCTTTTGTCCATGCATCTTAGTCATCAGATTGTTTATGCTTTGGCTGTGTCTAGCTTACATGATGTTGAGGAACCTCTATCTTTTGATAAAGCACAAAATTTAGAAAATTGGATGGCTACCATGCAATCAGAATATGATGCACTTATAGAAAATGACACATGGAATTTATGTGATTTACCTCCTAGCAAAAAGGCCATTGGTAGTACAAAGTGGATTTACAATTTAAAATGCAATCTAGATGGTGAGATCGATCACCATTAGGATTGACTTGTTGCAAAGGGTTATGCACAACAAAAAGGCATAGATTATGAAGAGACTTTTGTTCCCACTTGTCGTTTGACTATTGTGCCTTTTCTGCGTGCATTGGTAGCTCATTTTGGTTGGGATGTACATCAATCAAACATTGTTACTACTTTCTTGAATGGTGATATATTTGAAGAGATTTATGTAACACAGCCTCGTGGTTTTGTCAAGAAAGGACAAGAGGACAAAGTGTGTAGATGTAAGAATGCTTTGTATGGGTTGAATGTATGGGTTGAATCAATCTCCTCGTGGTTGGTATGAGAAAGTTGACACTCATTTGGTCAAACGAGGCTTTTGTAACAGTCCAACAAAAAGCACATTATATGTAAAGTGTGAGGGTGATGTACTTCTCATTGTGGTTCTTTACATAGATGATTTGTTGATCACTGGCCCAAATGAGAGACATATTGCTAAATTTAAGGCTAATTTGAATGCTTCTTTCAAGATGAAAGATTTGTGGTTGTTGCATCATTAGTTGGGTATACAATTTAACCAGTGTGATGGTGGTATTGCCTTGTGTCAGAGAAGTTACATAGAGACATTGCTATGTAAGTTTGGACTTGAGGTTTGCAAACCTATTGCCACTCCCATGGAAACATGTTTGAAATTGAGTCTTCATGATGTTGGTGATCCTACTGATATCACTCTTTACCAATGCCTCATTTATGTATGCAACACAAGGCCAGATATTTAGTTTGTAGTCTCATAGGTTAGCAGATTTATGCATAGCCCAAGGTCTAAGCATTGGCAGGCTATCAAGAGGATTTTCTGCTACCTTAGTGGCACTTTACATTTTGGCTTGTTTTATCCCAAGGGGGGATCATTGCCGCCACACTTACATGATTTTTCGGACTCAGATTGGGCTGGTTGTTTTGACAAGCGAGTGTCCAGAAGTGGTGTTTTTTTCGTGCTTGGCAGTTCATGTATATCTTGGCTGAGCAAGAAGAAATTTATTGTGGCCACTTTGAGTTGTGAGGCTGAGTACAGGGCAGTCTTCACAACTACGGTTCAGTGTGTATGGCTCAGACTCCTTATGGTTGATTTGGGTGTTGGACAAGACACTATCTACACTGAGAGTCAAAGCACATTGACACTTGCAAGGAACCCAGTTTTTCATGCTCTCACAAAGTACATTGAGGTGCATTACCACTGTGTTAGGGAGAGGCTCTCAGAAGGAGAGATCAAATTGGCTTATGTGCTATCATAGGAAAACCTTGCAGATCGTTTCACAAAGGCATTGTCTCATGAGAAGTGAGAGGCTTTCCGCAAAGATTTGGGCTTACTCCCCTTTGTGGATTGATCATGTCCTCAAGTCATGGAACTTCACTTTACTCATGTGCCAGCTCTTGTTCACCGCATCACTCCAGGGGGGATTTGTCACCATATACATGTGGTAGTGATGTGTGTGAACACACTAGGACCGCCAGGGAATTTTTACCCTCTTTAGGAGGTTTTTGCCCCCGTGCATTGTATATACGCCCATCACTCTAGGGCTATCTATCTTTCCATTTCACACTAAGTATAATACACTCTCTATTGTGTGCCTTGAGCTTACTTCGTCTTCTCCAAGCTGTGTGTGGTTTCTTGCAACCATAATTCCAATAATTTGCTAGGATTTTTGTGGCAAGCGTTTCACGACACCCCACTTTGTAGGAAGATGCACTCCAAAGGAAGATGTCTGAAGGCATGTAACGTTGGGAAAACAATTTCTTGAAAGCTTGCCAAGTCCTTGTAGTGAGTGTCTTGGTGGCTATAGAAATCCACCACAGGATAGCACTCCCTCTAAGGAAAAAAATGGTGGCTCGAGAATAAAATTGATCCTTCTTGTGCAAGTGTTCTAGAACTCCTTATGGCTTATGCCCAGTAAGACAGAGCGATGAAGACGGGAGCACACCCAATGTGTGATGGACAAAGGGTAGGAGTGGTCAATAAGTTCGGGTTCTAGACAATGTTTTTAAAAAAATTCTAGTAAACTTTGGTAGGACCGGTATGCTTTTAGAAAAGCACAAGCTTAAAGTTTTGATACCATTGTCATGGGGACAGGCACCATGTGCCGATGGAAAAGAGCATACTAAAAAAATTAAATAACTTCAAATAACAATTGAACTTAAAGGGAGACATGATACAAGGTGGGGAGTAGAGGAGTTCCACCCCGAGAGAGCACTGGCCCCAAACGTTGGCAGCAGCAAAGATCTTCCCATGTACTTTCAGTGGTAAGGGACTTTTGCATCTTCCCTCTTTAACCTTGAGAGGTGCTTTCCCCATAGAAGTATGTACAATGTCATTGTACGTATACTCTATAAGAGGTAAGTACTTATCTCATTGAGAAAATTTGATCTACTTCCATGACATAGGATTTTAGTAGATTCAAGAATCATTAGATTAGTTATTTCAATTTGGTCATCCGTTTGTGGACGATAGGCCAAAAGAAAAATTTAATCTACTTCCTAGATTCTCAAAGAGACTCTTCTAGAAATTATTGGTCATTCTAGGATCGTTGTTGGACACTATGGATATTGGCAAGCCATGATACTTAAAAATTTGAGATCTAAAGAGGGTTTCCATTTAATGTACCTCAATAGTCTTTTTGACAAGCATAGAGTGTGTTTTCTTGCTAAGCCTGTTGACTAAAACAATCCAAGACTTTGCTTCCCTTGATCAAATTTCAATTTTTTATATACCACACATTTTGAAACATACTCTTGTATATTTACTTTTCATGGTAGACCAACAGAAATACATTTCTACTCCTCAAAGCGTAGATTATGAAATCCCTCTTGCCCTGCATAATGAGAAGCATGGGATTCATACATGAATTTCTTATTGTATGGGTGAGTAACACCTAGCCTATTACGGTTTGGAAGATAATCATCCTTCAAAGTGAATTGTTCTTTTTTTATTCCCTAATGCAAAGGCTGTAATTACCTACTTAAAGTCTTCATCAATAGCATACTCATCTATCATAAATGATAGATCATTGTGAGTTGCTAAAGACACCACATTTACCCTTGGCCGTTGTGAAAGTGCATTGACACTTGATTGTGCTTGCCAGCAATGTGAGTAGTATGAAATTTAAATTGCGAAAGAAAATTTTCCCACCTCATTTGTTTGTCGAAGAGCTTGATTTGCATCATGGATTTCTTGAGGCTTTATGATTCATTCGTAGGATGAATGGAGCCCCCAAGAGATAGTGCTTCCATGGGTCTAGGGCATGTAGAATAGCTAAAAGCTCTTTTTTGTATATGCCCAAGACTCGCTCATCGGCATTGAGCCTTCGACTCTCATATGCTATGGCATGCGCTTCTTGAAGCAAGACTGCTCCAAGGCAATCACCTCAAGCATCAATTGGACCTCAAATGGCTATGAGAGATCAGGAAGCATGAGGACTAGTTGAGAGATAAGCTTCTCTTTGAGCTTGTCAAAAGCATTTTGTCCTTTATCACTTCATGAGTACTTAACATTCTTCCTTGTTAAGTAATGCAATGGTCCTGGTATTTGAGAAAATTTTGCTATGAAGCATCTATAGTATGCACACATGCCAATAAACCTTCTTAGCACATGTAGATTTGGATTAGGCCATGTTTTTATTACCTCCAACTTTGATGTATCCCTACAGATACCATCTTGAGATAATGTGGCCTTAATATTGAATTTCTTGTAGAAAAACTTCACTTTTCTTTTGATTATGAAAAGCTTATTCTTTCTCACAACTTGAAAGATTACCTGGAGGTGTCCCTTGTACTCCTCAACAGAATTTGAGTGACCTGAAGACTTTTGTCCATCGTCGATCTAAATACAGCTGGAGCATTTGTTAGTGATCGTATTTAGTGCTCTAGAGTCGACACACGTGATATGTGTCATATTTCTTTTGCACTAAAAGTACTGATGAGCAGAATAGAGAGGAGCTAGGCCTCACCATCCCTTTTTCCACTAGTTCATGCAATTGCCTCATGTTCTCCTCTTGTTGAGCTTGTGAAACTCAATAAGGAGGTTTATTAGGTGATGAGCTTCCTGATAGGAGCTCAATTTAATGGTCATCATCCCCTCGTCTTGGAAGTAAGTCCATAGGGATATCATCGATGAACACATCTTGGAATCCTTTTAGAAAATTAGACAAGTCTAACTCTTCTTGATTCCTACCATTCACCTTTGATGAAACATTAAGACCTTTTAGGGACTCTTTGACAAAAATCATGTACGCAGAAACTGAGCTCTTCATTGATTTATCAAGGGCAAGAGGATTTACAAGTGGTATAGTACGGCCAGACTCATTGATATCTATACACATGTTCTTTCCCCTAAAGGTGAAGTAGATTCTCCTCTCAGGGAGCTTCATGATGGCAACCATGTGATCAAACCATGGCACCCCTAGGATAGCATCCTCATGTTGGAGAGGAGAGATGAAAAATTCTTCTTTGTTGACAGAGCTTTAGACATGAAGCCTCAACTTCCCAATCAAGGGAGTAATGGAGGCTTGCTGTCCCTTGAAAGCTGTGTCAGCTGCTACAATATCTCCCATCTCAAAAGGTTGAATGCCCAACTTCGTGGACAACTCTGTTGATATGAAGTCGTGAGTAGAGCCAGGGTCAAACAAGATGAAGGAATCATGCTTCCTTACCTTTCCCCAAGCATAGGAGAGAGACGATCCTTTGCAATGAGCATCCTCTTTTGGATCTTCGATGGTGGAATCCCTAGGAGTCTCATTGCGAGCATTTTTCTTGGGACAAGAATGATAGCCATGTCCTTGCTCCCCACACTTAAAACACTTATGGTCCTTGCAAAAAGATTCAAGCTCTTCATGAGGGAGTTTGTTTTTACCTTTGTAAACTCCCTCCTCCTTGGACCTATTGTTGTTGGTGTAGGAAGTGCCTTGGGAAGAATTTTGGACATTGGTTTTTCCCTTTGCATCATTTTTGTCTTTGCTTTCCATGGGTTTGAAATTCTCTCTAGCCCCTTGTTGGAAATTGATGCAGAAAGCAACCATGGTGTGGTGGATTACTTCGGTAATAGAACCAGATTGTTGGGAGCTGACATACTTGGCAATTTCTTCAGGTAATCCCGCACAAAATTTTTGCCTTTGCTTGGCAAAGTCTATCTTTTGATAGACAGTAGCCTTGAGATGTAAATCCCAAAACTTGTCCACATATTTGTGGATAGAATCATAAGAGAGAAGCCTCAAACTCCGTCACTCGGTGAGCACTTTGTCCTTTGCATCACTTGCAAGGAATTGATTCATGATGGAAACTCGTAGAGTTTTCCATGCCTTTGGGGCTTCACCGTTTCCAAAAAGGCTAGCCCACCATTGACGAGCCGATTTTTGGAAGTGTGTTGGACGGGAGCGACTCACACACCCATGAAGTGCATGCAAACACTACCTAGATCAACATAATGTCAATCGAGGACACAGATGACACGATAGGCACACGGAGGAAATCTCTTTATCTTGTTAGGCTGAGACTATCCTACACATACAACACTCTGGAAGGCCAACTAAACCACAATCAAGAACCTCACTGCTCTCAACTACACCACCTAGCCACATACACACATACGGAAGGTAACTCACCTAATCATGCCAGATTCGTATGAAACTTAAGGAACACCATCCCCTCACTAGGATACACCTATCCCTATGCTTCTACACTCAAAACCCTCACTCTAAACATGTCTCCGGAAAACGCGTAGGATGACAGAGCAGAATTTTGAAAGTGCCCAAAACTAAAATTTATGAGTACCTATGCGTAGCTTATGTTGCCACTATTATATAGACTACTAGCACGCAGAAAATAGACATCATTTAATACACTTACGGCCACAAATAGCTCGTAGATGCATCGGCGCGTGCGCTTCATCTCGCGTGCAATGCTTGGCGTTGTCGCATAGCTCTCCTCAAGCCTACAACAATGGTGCAATCATATCTCCAATGTGTTGAGCGAGCCAGGCGTAGCGAGAGGATAAAGCTCACACTCACTCTCTTTCTCTCTCACACATAGTAGACATCAGAGCTAAAGTTTTGATTATGATTAAAGTCCTCTTTACAAAATGACCTAGGTACCTTATATACTAAGGCTACCTTAGGTTTAACCAAAAATGGGGTTGAAAGGGTCAAATGGCTTTGTATTTACAATCTGGAAGTGCCATTGCACCCCGGCTTCTGAAACTAGAATAAGTACTCATTGCAAATGATGTTTATAGCCATAATCCACAGCATTTCATTACTCGCAAAAGATAAGACTTTGGTACGAAACTTGAGTTATGTTGCGTTGTTGACCCAACGGTCAACATTCCCCCCTTGGGCGTTCATGTCGTCCCTGACATGACTTGATTGTCGATGGCGATGTGGTCTTGGCTGTCGTTTTGTTGTTGTAAAGAAAGTATAGACTATAGCCTTTGCAATAGCTTGTCTTGTTCGTCCAATCTGATGTACATAGTCTTCACATGATTCAGGAAAATCATAATTGATGACGAACTTTATGTCTTTCACATCCACGCTTCGAGCTGTAGCATCTGTTTCTGTCATTATAGGTCTACTGCTAGATCTAAATTCAAAAAGAACCCAATGTCGTTTAACTTGACTCTTATCATCATGGATAGAGAAAGCTTCATCCATCACTTTCTCCAGCAAATCTGTCAATTCGGAGTATTTGTGATTCTCAGAAACAACTTCCACAATCTGTAGAATTGAGTGATTGGCTTTTTGATCTTGTGAACCAATGACAACTTTGTGAGCCTTAACTTCTTTAGGCCAAGTTGCACTCCAATGAAAAGTCTGTCTGTCAGGCCGAATCCAGGACTTAATTATTCTAATTTGAGGTTCAAAACCCTGCCGAGAATTCGATGCGCATTATCAAGGACAAGATTTTGAGATCCTCTGATTACCCTTATGTCTGCTCTTTGTCATTGAGGACTTCTTTGTTCTTGAGTTATGTTGTGTTGTTGACCCAGCGGTCAACACTTTGCTGTCGTATTGGCTTCATCTGTTGCACCGCTTGTATCTTTGTCAAACCACAACAAGAACTATGATCCATTAGAGCGGACATCTATCATCATAACCATTCATCTTTTGAGATCCTTTGATTACTTTTATGTCTACGCTTCTTCATTGGGGACTTATTTGTTCCTGTGCAATCATGTTGTTAGTGTTGTTTGTAGCTTTGTCATTGAAGGCCATTCTGTGACTCGCCATTGAGGAGAAGTATGCTATGATCTGAAATTGGTGCTCCAATTCATTTGTCAATTGATTTGAGTGGCATTTCCTTATTGTTGATGTAGAAGGAATATGTACAAGAGGATGGTGATAGGTGTCTTGAGATTAGTGTCTAAAACCTGGATGACCAAAGGAAAAAAACCCGGTGGGAAAAAAAATGCCTTTTGTGGTATACGCTCTTATTGGAGTTGAGCAGTTGAACGTGAAGTACATGTTCATGAAAGGTGAGTGCTTGGGTGAAACACGGAAATAGTGCCTGATGCAAGTGCCAATTATTGGACACTCTATATGCATATGAGAAATTTGTCAACAAAAGCATGCAATGCGAAAGAAGGAGATGATGGGTGTTTCAAGGAATAAATGTAGCACATGTGACCTCAAAAGATGTTTCAATAGCTTCCACCTTTCCAAGAAGGTTTGTTGATGTAGGAGTTTCTCCACTCATATCTCACTGTGCTCAGTACGTGAGTGTCTTTTGCCTCCTTTTATAGGTTAAAAGGGTTTCCCTCTCTCATGAGAGGTAACCATGCGTAGCCGCCGTTGTGTAGATAAGTCCAAATCGGACCCTCCAATCCATCCAGGTGTGGCCGCCCTTGAGAAGACAAGTCCCCTTTTGAATTCGGCCATCGGCCACTGGCCATTGAATTTCCGACCACCGGCCACCGGCCATTGACTACTGGCCACCGGCCAATCGGCCAACTGTTTTTTGACCACTTTTCGGCCCCATCCTCTAGTCCATTGGTCACATGCACACAGATCCACCGATTTAGGCAGTGTGTAAATGCTCATCTTGGTGTAGATTCGCCGATTTAGGCAACACCAGTTATCTATGCAGATTCGTCGATTTAGGCAGCACACTGAAAAAGTACAGATTCACAAGGCTAAATGCAGATTCGCCAATTTAGGCAGCATTAATGCAGATTCGCCGATTTAGGAAGCACGTCTTGTTGGTGTAGACTCGCCGGATGAGGCAACACCGATGACAAAATCATGCTGTAGTGGCTAGCCACCACTGCAACTGGTATGACTTTGTTACCCGTGTACATACTGAAAGTGATTTGGATTTGGACTTATATTGTGGAATTGGAATTGGAATTGGATTGGGATTTGGTATCTGGTGATTATTACGGTAGTGTTTATGTGATGAGACTTGACATTATGAGATTGATGATGAGTGTAACCAATGATATCCTGATTCATCAGGGTATGACATATACTGCTTATTCTAGTGGTATGGGACACTAGAATAGGTAGTATGTGGATGACGGCAGGCATAAGCGATGTTGTCTATTTTTATGGATCTCCTTACTATTTGATACAGAATTCTAATCATTGTTTTTGACAAGTATTGTTTGTAGACTTTTATCTTCACAACTGAGGACAGTTGCTTTCCAACGGAGAGGTATGTTATGGAAATGATATTTTATTGTTTATTGCAGCTGTGACAAGAGGAAAAGACCGGATCAAGCTAGGCGTATGCGAATGGAGATATATATATTGTACATTTTATTGTTTAAGTGCTCTTTTATGAGCTTTGGCCATTTATGACCGGTCAGCCAGTTTGTACTCAATTTGACCATTCAAGAAATCTATAAATGAAATACGTGCAAGAGGGAAATGGTCACTCTTGCACGGAGGGAGATTGCACCCAATGTCTATGTACTTCTTCTCTCTCGTCGTGCTGGTGTAGCACTCCGCTCTAGGAGGTGCGCCTGCATGTGCGTTGTCTTGCTCTTACTCTCTCTCTCTCTCTCTCTCTCTCTCTCTCTCTCTCTCTCTCTCTCTCTCTCTCTCTCTCTCTCTCTCTCTCTCTCTCTCTCTCTCTCTCTCTCTGTCTCTCTGTTCGCTTATGGCCTCGATTATGTGCTACGAAACTCGTTAGGTATGTAGATTTGTTTGTTTATGGCTTGCTCTATGCTATTTTAAGTATTTTGCAGGAAACTCCGCGCTCTCGTTTGTAGCAATTATCAATAGAAATGATTAAAATTACCCAAAAAAGAACTATTTTGGATGATTTTCTGATAGTATATATACTATTTACACTCATCGAGAAGATATTCTCAGTGAATTTTTCCTTGATGATGGATTATAAGGGCATTATTAGGTAATTTTGCAAAAAATCACAGGTTAACATCAAACTTTTCCTCCCTCTTCAAACATTACTCATAATTACTTAGTACTTAGTGCACTTCCACCCCTCCTAGATCGCGTAATTCAAGACGACTGTGTGCATGGGTTGGACAATCGTGTCTATGCATAGCCGTGCTTGGCTCTACCATGCTATGAAGATCAATGCAGTTCAAACCATTATGATGTGCAAGAGCTGGGTCTTAAGTAATTAACTCAAGGGTTTTTGATGTCGAGGTTTGTTGCTGATGTCTTTCAAAGAGAAAATATTGTAGCTTGTGTGGTCTCTGTTTAATTGTACCCTCAGGATGCTTTAGCACACTAATTGCTTCAGCTGTTGGTACTACTTTTGACTGTTGTCGAGCTTTTTCTCGTCATTGGTAGCTTGGTCTGCTTAGTGTTGTATGGTGTGGTGGAGTCTTTTGAGACTTAACTTGCCATTGGTTGATTGGTTTTATGGTTTGTGGAGAAGATACGTGCTCCTTTTTTCTTCCAAACCATTTTCATGCTAGTTTCCTTTCTCAGAGATGCTCGTCTCGGTGTTTTAACCCTTGGAACCTTCTTTTGTTTTGTTGGTGAAGTTTTAGGCACCCAGATCTGAATTGGTTTATCCTTAAGCTGTGCTTTTGGTACCCAAATTTGCCTGACTCCTTGCATGCTACTTGTAGCATTTGATTGTCGAGGGGATGGAGAAGATTGACTACTTCGTGGTTTGGTCTGCTGATTGCTTCTTTTCCATTCCTCCTTGCTTGATGCAATTGGAACAATGAGTTTCCATCCTTTAGGTGATAGCTTTAGCTGATTTGTATCCCAATCAGGTACTTCTTTGTATGTTTGCATCCAGGGAATTCCAAGAATCTTCGTCTCATTCATGTGTTCATCTAGTAAGCATACAAATTGATGAGGACATGAACATCCATGTACTATCACGTTCAAGTTGACTACTCCCAATGTTGGAGTTGGGTTCTCGTTGCATCCTTTGATTGTCATTATTCTTGCTATCAATGCTTGACTCGTTGCCTTCTTGTACGTTGTCGGAAAGTGTGCGGTCTAGCTGGGAAGGTGCAGAACCTCTGGCTGTGAGAGTTTATGATGAGAGTCACAAACCCTTTGCGAGAAAGAGTTTGTAGAGAATCACCAACCCTCTTTCTAAGGGTGACAGAGAATCTAAGAGCGTTCGTGACAACAAAGTCACAAACCCTCTTTCCTATCGTGCTTGGAAATTGCTTGTTTTCGTAGTCGAGAGTATGATGAGAGGATCATCAAATCACATTCAATTTCACTTAAAAAGACCATTGAAAAACACTAATGTTTCAGCCATGAAACCTTGATGCTCATACAAGCATAATTCTCAATCAGAACCCAAACCTCTTTCATGGTATCATGTAGCCTTGCCCCCAATTACATAGTCGTCGTAACATCAAACAGTCGAAAGGAATGCTCGAGCTTCCACCTTCTTGGCAACCATTTTATGATTTTGCAGAGATTTAAGAGCTTTGAAAGTGAAGCCTACACACCATTTTGATAAGGGGAAACCAAAATTCACTCCCTCACTAGCTCAGATACAAGATTTTGAAGAGGTGGGACTGCCCTACACATAGATTGAGCAACCATGGAATCAATTGCACAGTAGAGAAAAATTTCTGATTTTTTTTGTAAAAATCCCCCTTCTCTCTCTTCCCCATGGCATTATGAGCTGATGTGTCAATTTTTGGGCCATTTTGCCACTTTGGACCAAAACTGGGCCATTTTCAGCTCATTTTTTACCCAAAAAATGCCATTTTTTATGTGAAAATTCCCAAGTGGAGTCAGAAAAATTCCTAAATTTGTGGGATCACTCGCATAAGCATAGAAAGCATAGACAAACTCTCAGAAGAATGATGAACCATCTCACTATTCTCCCTATGCTGCATGGCTTGTTGACCAAATACAGCAAAGCTTGGTGGTCCCCAGTGGAGGCTGCTACCTATGGGGCAAAGATAGAGCTAATTCCAAAGAAAGTGTTAAAGTATAATCTAGATGATTTTGAGAAGGTTGATAGCTTGTGGCAATATACAGTAGCCTCAGCCGAAAAAGTGAAGGTAACTAAACAGGTATTACATGAAGCTGGTGATTGCATACGTCATACAACAGGTTGGGATGACCCTGTGGACTCTTTATCGGTGCATGCCCATCTTGAAAAATGCTATAACAATAAAGCAATTGTGGAAGAGAAGCGCAGACATGAGAATGGAGATGTAGGTTCTTCTACTTCAAAGAGGGTTACAAGAGCTGGTGGAAGAAAAGATCCAGGACCTTCTTATGACGCTCCACCGCATGTGCCTCCTCCTCCTGAGATTCCTATGGAGGAGGCATCTACAGGGAAGAAGAAATAGCAAGGAAAAGCTAAAGCAAAAGGCCCTGCATACAAACTACAATCTGACATTGAAGCTGCCACAAACTTAAAGCAGGTATTGGAGGAAAGGATTTTGAATAGCAAAGTTGATTTTACCTTGGGTGAGGTTCTTGGCATTGCTAAACGCGATATTCATGAAGAAATTATAGATATCATAAAACGAAAGAGACAAACTCTCACTAAGTCTATTCTTCCACAGTCTGAGGGTGAAGGGGAGTCACGTAAGGCACATGGAATACATGTCCAAGAGAGTGATTGCGCTGACAGTGTGGTAGGATGCTACCAGTCTTCTCAAAGATATGCACATGCTAGATTTGTAGATGATGATGATGAAGATGAAGCCTCCTATAAAAGCCACTACTCCAAAATTCATTGGGCAAGAGCTACAACAGAAACTTTAGTCAAGGTGGGCGATCTTGAGGAGCCATATGTTGCATTGATAGATCATGGCTTTGAGATCAATCTTATGTCCAAGAGTCTTTACATGAAGGGTAAGTGGCCGATAGACATAGACCATGGGTGGATGATTAGAGCTGCAAATAACTCATCAAGAGAGTTGTATGGGGCTTGTCCAAATGTGAAAGTGACGATTGGCAATGTCAAGGATGAGCAAAATTTCTTTGTGCAGGAGATGTCTACCTATCCTCTTATCCTTGGGCAGCCATACATGACAGCCGTTCGCATGGAAACAAAGGTCTTGGATGATGGTTCTGCTTATGCTAGGGTAAAGAGAAGAGATGGGAAGCGAGATGTGCAATTTTTGACAGTGTGTGTGAATCACGAGAGGAACTGCAATAGTCTTTGTGAGTATCCTCTACCAAAAGCGAACAAAGAGTTCAAAGAGTATAGGGAGACAAGGGGTTTTGGCCATGTACCATTGTGAAGCGGGATTGAAATGGTACAAGAAGAAAAAGATTCTCGCCTGACCCAAAGCGAGAAGAAGCTTTTTCTCCAGGTTTCCAGGGATTAACAGAGCATGGGTCAGTATGTTTTATGAAGCTTGAGGATATGAAAAGAAGTGTGTGACAATATGTATATAGTGTATAGAAATACATGAAAGAAACTGGTCTCATAGAGGATAGTGAATACATTTCAGGTTTCTTTGAACAAGTTTGTTATATAGATACTATGCTTGAGCTTGAAGCTATGATGGATTCTAGCATGCAAGATGGAACCCACATTGTGGAAGTATGCTCTATGGAAATGTATGATATGATTGAGCCTTTTGAAGATAAAAAAGATTTCAATGCTAATGAAGGACTGGAAGTGCTTGTGGAGACCAAGTACAAAACGGTGGCAAAGAAAGTGAGACCAGTGGCCTTACCTTTACCCCCAGATTGCAGGAAAAAGCTAGAGCAAGCTTCTTTGCAGTCGAGTCTCAGGGATCCAAAAAGAACTGGACACAAGTTCACAATTGAATCCCTAAAAGAGATAAAAGTTGGCTGTGAAGAGTTTTTAACAGAAGAAGAGAAGAAGAGTTTTAAAGAAATGCTTTCAAGACATGGTAAGGCTTTTTCTTTCCAGCCACATGAGATAGGGTGTGTTGATCCTAATGTTGTTGCACCTATGGTAATCTTCACTATCCCTCATGTACCTTGGAATCTACGCCCAATTCCGGTTCTGAAAGCACATTTGCCAAAGTTAATAGAACTACTTAATGAAAAGATTAGCATGGGTATCTTGGAGCCTTTTTGTGCACCATATTCAAACAGGTGGTTCACTGTGCCTAAGAGGAATGGAGCTTTGCGGTTCATACAAGATATGCAACCTGTAAACAAGGTTACCATTAGGAATGTGGGTACAGGTCCTATAGTGGATGAATTCATAGAGCCGTTTGCAGGGAGGCCAATTTACTCAATGGGAGATCTCTATTCAGGGTACAATCAATTTCAGCTAGATGTTGAGAGTAGAGATCTGACAACTATGAAAACACCTTTGGGACTGGTAAGGATGTGTACCTTACCTCAAGGAGCAACAAATTCAGTTGCTCATATGATGAATGGGATGAACAAGGCTCTACGTGACTTCATACCTCAAATCACAATGCCATTTCTTGATGATGTGCCCATCAAAGGATGTGAAGACAAAGATAAAGATGAAGCTATGGAGTTTGTTGCAGACCATATTGAAGATTGTGAGAAGATTTTGACAAAGCTCAAAGAAGTTAATCTTACCCTGTCAGGGAAAAAATCTGTATTTGGTGTCAATGAAGTTTTGATTGTGGGGCATATGTGTGGTCCTTATGGTAGAAAGCCCTGTCCAAAAAATATGGATGCAATCAAAAACATGAAAGAAACATGTACAACTATAACTGAAGTTCGAAGATTGCTTGGTGCTTGCGTCTTCTACCTTATTTGGATACCACATTATGCACATGTAGCAGATCCCCTTTATAGGTTGTTGAGAAAGAATCAAAAGTTTCGATGGGAAGAAGAGCACACAAAATCCATGAGAAAGCTAAAGAAGCTACATCTTTCATCACCAACCTTGAGAAAGGTAGACTATGCATGTGAGAGACCTGTCATTGTGACAGTAGACATGAGTCCTACAGGGATAGGATGGGCAATAGGGCAAGATGATGATGAAGGAAAAAGGTATGTGGTGAGATTTGGAGCCAAGATTTTGAGTTCTCGCCAACGCGATTATGCAATTGATGCCTTCCCTGAAGCTCAGGGTCAAGCACATAAGCTGTCACATGAAATGGAGAGTATTATCCATTCCACCTGGACTCACACAAGCCACAAATCTTTGCATACTGAATAGGATCAAGCACAAGCTTCTCAACTATCTCTATCATTTGATCCATGGCTTCATAGACTTTATCGATGCATGGTTGCAAGCTATTCACATATCCAATAGTGTTCAAACAGTTACATGTGATCAAGCTCACATATGCATATCAAGATGCACATGGACCTAATGAATATCAACAAGATCAAAACCTTGTACAAACCCTATGGATGGCAAGATGGAAGTCAAAGACTATTTGAAGATGATGCAAAAGCCTCAAGCTGCCAGAACAGGTGACAAAAACGTCAAAGTCAATGGGAGCTAAAGTCCAGAAGGCTACACAAAGATCATCACCAAAACCTCCTTTGAAGAGACAAATTTTGCCAGATAGTACAATGAATCTTTTAAGGTCAAAGGTTACTCAAATGCAGGTGGATAATGCTCAATAATTGCAAAAAAGTGTAGTATTACAGTCATACGAGTCAACATTAATTGAAGCAGGTGATCAAAGCAGAGAAAGTGCAGATAAATTTCAACCAAAGGATGTTTTCATAGCAAAAGTAGTCAAATCAGACACAAATCCTGAGATGATCAAGTGCAACATAGTTGGTGAAAACGAAGAAAAGCTGTTAAGAGAAGTAAAGCTAGATTTCAAGCTAGACAAGAACCTAATGTCTTTTTGCACTTGGAAAAGATGTAGCCAACCACAGCTGGAAGATGCTCCTGAATTTGTGAGCATATCAGGAAACAAACGAGCAGATCATCTCCACCACCATTGAAGTAAGTTCACAAATCATCATAGTTCAATTCTATGTGATCACAACAAAGGATATGCCATACAACATCATAATGGGAATGCCAATGGCCCAGAAGATGTTAGAGGTACAGAATGTAAACATGATGGACTCATCATGGACAATAAAGAACGGAGACCAATACTGGTCATCCACGGACGACAGCACAAAGTCCTCAAGTACAGATAAAATGGAGATTGATGCCAAAGAAAAGATTATTGAAGATGATTCATCTCCATCAATCAGAAATTCAAAAGATCTTAAAGAAAATTAGGCAATAGAAAGTGCAGATCAAACGAAGCAAAGAGCAACCACGAAAGCTATTGAGCAGAGAATGCCATCAAAGCAAGAAGCCCGGGGGATTCACTCTATATACAAAACCGGACGCCACCTACGAGTGGAGAACTTTTTGATAAAACCCCTATATACGACTCACATTAGGGAATATGACCCCCTTTTCTATGCTTATATGACAATCAATGTAGAAACTTATCATACCCCTATCTCACATATAAAATTTAGGTCTCACATGATCTAACTGAGTATAACTAGTCAAAGAGCATATAGCATAGTGGTTGGACACGTACTAAGGAATCATTTCTATTGATAACTAGATGTACCCTCAATGTGTCTTCATTTGACTTTCATGTGCCCCTTCAGCTTGCACTCTAGCTACTCGTCCAATTTCAACCCATCTAAATTACTCAAAAAACATGGTTATAAAGTTGTGTTAGGTTCTCCATGTAAATTTTCATCTATACAAACTCTTTATAGCTTTCATCCCTCAACAAATGAACTATAATCGGAAAACAAGCAATTGATACAAAGCAATGTTAGTTCTTGCATGTATCTTTGCAACTATTGACTCACAAGTTCGAGGGGAAAATCTTTTGGGAAGCATTTTGAAACATGAAAACTTTCTCTCATTTTTCCATGTTCTCACCCTCCCCCCCCCGCCCAAGAAATATGATACCCTCTCTCTTATTTTAAGCTTGGGAGATAAATTATTGAGGGCCTACCCCTAACTTATACGCTTATATAACTTGTAAAAGAACCCCCCTCCCCTACACTTACGTGGTGTGGTAAGTTTTCCATGGTGGATCCCATGGGGCCAGAAGTTAAGAAGAATGGGGTTGCAGCAATCAAGAAGCAATAGCAAGTCTAAGGATCAATCAGACATTGCCAGCTAAATCAGCTGAAGAAAGTCAAATTGAAAAACAAAGTCTCAAGCCACCCTCCATAGAGACACAACTAGATCAAGATGAGACCATGGCAAAAGCAGAACAAAGATCTTCAATAGAACCAAAAATGCTAGATTTAGAGTTGCACAAGTCACAAGAATCAAAGAAAAATCTTGCAAACAAAGGTAAAGCTAAAGTGGAACTTCCACCGACTAGCAAAGAAGGTGTGATAGCATATGCCTCTACATCAAAGAGCCCTCATGGATCAACTTCTTCAAGCACGTTAGGCTTTCTAAACTTCAAGTTGATTGTTGACCCAACTAAAACCTCTAAGGAGACACCTAAAAAAGCAAAGATATTTCAGCCAAAGTACTCAAGAAAGAAAAGGAAAGTCAAGCAAGTGTTTGTTTCGAGCAGTTTAGTCAAAGTCAATGATCCGGTTTGGATTAAAGATAGAAAATCAACACAGAAAGACAAACACATGGGATGGATAGCATCACAATGGAGCTTAAAATAATAGGAGTACTATGGAGGTAACAGACAAATATAGGTGCCAAAACCGCAGGTTAGAGAATATGAAGTAACTTCATGTCCCTCCTAAGAAAGAAGGCCCACAAGGTAAAAACTTCGACAATATCCTAGGATACCTAAGTAGCAGGTACACAATAGAACAACATTGAAAGATGCTAAAGTCTAACACAACTCACAAGAGGATACAGAACAAAGATGAATCTTAAAGAATCTTCCTCTTAGACAAGGATTCTATACAGGCTATACAAAGATTTGGCTACCAGCCAACTACAACTACATCAGACCTGTATGAAGATCTCAAGAAGTCAACAAGACCTAAAACGAATCAAAGTCAACAATGGAGAAACAAAGGTCATCAAGAGATTTGGACTCCTAGGTCTTCCAATGCTCCTAGTCAAAAACCAAATGCCAACAATGAAGAGAGGCCTACAGCAACATCAAAGACTTCTACCAACAGGCCTACTAATTGGAGAATCAAAGAAATAATGGACTCTTCACAGACAAAGAAGGACAACCCAACCAACAAAGCAAATTCAATGATAATAAAACAGGTATGGCAAAAGAAACCTTTAATGACAACTTGTCCTTCATTAATCCTTTTTTTGAGGATTCAAGCTTACTTTTACATGAAGAAATGTTTGTAGTAAGCACAAGAATGTAAAAGGTCAAGTCTCCAGGGTGCAAAAAACACTCTTTGGCATAGTCAGAGTCGGGCTGTTGAGCCATAAAATGAGAAAAGCATTAGACCCAAAGCTTCAAGTCATATTAAACTATGTGCTAAGAGTCATAGTTATTAGGCTTACGCTCAAGCTGGGGGGGGGGGGGGGGGGAGAGAGAGAGAGAGAGAGAGAGAGAGAGAGAGAGAGAGAGAGAGAGAGAGAGAGACCATGTTTCTTAGACAATGTCGTGGGAACCTTCAAGCATGCATACTCAATGCTTCAAAAAAATGGATAAGTGATATGAGCCCTCATCTAAAACAAAACCACATACATAGGCTAAAAAAAAACTGGCACCACAACGGCTAGAATTATAGGCCCCATTTGACACAAAACACACACTCAAAACCTAGCCACCCCATGCATTGTCTTAACGTCAAGGGATCCCTCTCCACCTTGGAACCCTCTTACAATGGCTTACTCAAGGCAAGGGCTACATACGCAAAACATCAATCAAACAACCAACAAAACAATATGACACTTGAAGCACTTACACTTGTCCAAATTCCATAATGTTTAGCAAACACAAGACCAAGGAAAACCATCAAGACGTGGAGCCCAAAATCACCTCTTCTTTGATAAGACCACCAAAATGATCTTACAATTATAGAAGCAACCTCCAATTCCTCTCCTCTCTTCTATTTGATACACACAATGTAAGCATTTTGCATTTGCAGATTTAGTAAGCATTGGCAAAGGTTATGGATATTGGGGTATTGGGCTTTTGATCAAAATTTAAACTAAATAAATAGCTATTAAAGTTCTTAGAAATTAGGGTAAATAGTAACCTTATTTATAACCTACAAACTCACTTGAATCTTAAAGGAGTGATGACCTTCTTTTATTAAAATTTAAAACTAAACCTAAAAAGGAACTCTAAAGAAAACACACTTGTAAGTAAAGAAAAACAAACAGACTATTTCAAAAATCACATTTTGGATAGTAGATTTTAGGTTTAAAAATGTTGTAAGATGGACATGGATAACAATTGATAGGGTCCATTGACACCTGTAATACATATTCAAGGCTAATGTATCTATTGTCTTGTTTGCATGGATGCAGGTGAGGACTCTATCTTCTCTTAGGATATTTTTGGCTTTGTTGCTGTCCGACATTGATTCCTTGACCCTTTCCACATTGTAGACGCGCATGCAAATTACCCTATGAACAAAATCATTGCAATGATACCTCATTCTCATATTTATGTACAAAAATGAATCAAAGATTGAGTCATTTTTTTGTACCATTCTTTGTCCCTTGTCTAAAGACATGCGTCTTTTGAACTATCTTTGTATATAGGTTAATAGTTTAAACACACACACACACACATATATACATGAACACATGGTGAGTGCACATGCAATGCGTGTGAAGTGCACGGCGGTGAGGATGGAGATGAGTGCACAATAGGTTTTGGTGTAAAGACTATATTAGGTAAAGTGGAAAAATCCCAAGTCCTAGGTTGGACAACTTTCAACATATCATGTATAAAGTAATGAGATCTTTGTCAAAGACGCCAATTTGCTTAAGGTCTCATTCCAATTTATGCACGCAGATTACACATATAGAACAAAATTGGACATGAAATTTCATGGATTTAGTCATTTGAACCATTAAGATACTAGTGCATTCCAGTCATTATCATTGTGTATGCCTTGATGTCCTACCTATGATTTATCTAAAGGTAAAGTTTCAAGGCCCACCACTTATCCAAGCTAAGTTCAAAATGAGTACCTACATTTATTCAAGGTTCACCACTTGTCCAAGCTAGGACCCAAATTGAGGAAAACAACTTACTTTAGTATGAAATTCAAACTCATCCAAGCAAAGTCCATTGTTAATCTAGGATTTCTTCATTTGAGGCATGAAGCATACATAAAACATGTATCATATGATTGGTTGCATCATAAGAGTGTTGGTTTCATGGTGCACTTATCTAAGCTAGGGTCCCTTGGAGGAATATAAGCCCCACCACCTGTCCAAGCTAGGTTCCCTTAACCTATGGAGGAATAAAAACTCAACTTCTTGTCCAAGATACACTCAAAGTGATATGTTAAAATGAGTACCTATATATATTTCTAAGTTGTTCTCTATTGAAATAAATAGGGTTTCTAGTGAGAAAAAACCCATTCTCAAGACTAATGATCACTTTCAATTTTTATGAATATAGCCAATTTGACCATTAACAAGCAAAAAAATTGAATTTTATTTACGATATCGCTTTCATTTTTCTTTTTTAGATATTTCTTGAGCTACATCAAGAAGTGTCAAGATCACATATACTACATTCTAGAATACCATGTGATATCCCATTTTATGCACGTAGATGTATTCTTTCGAACATGTTCATGAGGATAAGACATTTAAGTGTCCAGCTACACTTATGTTAAGTCATCCTAATTTTATACATTTTATAAAAAAGGGGTTTTTAAATCCACCACTTGGCCATTCTAAACTATTCAATCAATTTCATGCTACTTGTGTCAATGCTATTCTATGTGTAATTACAAGAAAAAAGCAGTTGCTATAAAGAAAATGTCAATCTATTCCCAACTATAATAAATGTAAAGCTCTTGTGTTTATAACATTGTTCTTATCATTAAACATATTTGGAAAACACAAGTCTTAAGGAAGAAGAATTAAACTAATGTACATAATGGATTTTATGATAAAGAGTTGCAATTTATGTTCTAAATATATGGGTTATGCTGCATATTTTTCAAAATTGATTGATTTAGATTAAAAAAACTATTTGTGCATGAATACATGCATATGAATTCCCATGCCAATATCACAACAACATGGCATATTCTTGTATGAGTCTCCATGCTAATATGACAACAACCTTGTTCAATGAATATTTGTTTTATTGAACGAGTATAAAAAAAGAGGTCTTCTATTGATACAACTTATAGTAAGTACAAAATAATATTTACCACCCATTGACCCAGCATAAGAAGTCGTACTCATGTTTTGAAAAAAAAGGACGTTGTTCATGTTGTACTTGTGTCTTGAAGCAGAAAGAGTTCTCTTTTCTAAATACATTTATACATTGTAAACAAAAATAGTGATCACATTCCAAACTAAAAATATAAAAAAAATTGTATCCTTAAATTAGAATTCACACCATTAATAAGGAAGTCCCCTTTCACTGGGGTGAACTTTGTGGAAACATCCAAGTTACAACAAGGACTAAATATTTATATTGGATCCATTTACACAAGATATGAGCACAATATAGATAATTCTCTACTCAAAGCAACAAGAAAAATAGCACCCATAAGAAAGATGCACTCCATTAATAAAGAGTCCCCCAAATGTTAAGGTGCACTCCATGTGAAACGCATTAGATTGAACTGAAGTCCCCTTACAATAGGGTACACTTCAAGTAGAAAAACATAATGTAATAAATGGTTGGATGAAAGATAAATGTACAATGTATATTCACCTTGAATAACAATTTATAGTGAACCAGTTCTAATTGATATGTGGTTTTGTGTACAATTGATATCTTTGTCAGTACATTCTTGCCAAACAACTTCAACATGTGACTCTCAACATTGTCTTCATGACAAGTAGACAATCATGACATAAGTTATCTCAGGATCCTCTACCTTGTTCACAATTGTATTGGAATTATAACTCCTCTTGTTTCTTGCACACAACCATCCCACTAACCATGGAGCTATTGTGCCTTTGAAGAAGCATTGAAGTTGTTCAGGTGTTTGTCTCCAAAATTTTGAAATATGAGATAAGTTCCTGGCATATTCCACATCACTCTATATGGAGTATCATCAAAAATTAATGTGTTGCTAGTATGTAGAACCTCAAACATCCCCCTAACCGCGGTCAAATTATTCTGATAAACTCTTTTATATCCAATCATGATATTTGGAATTTGACAATGCTCATGAACATCTTGAACTTTGAACAATGCGTAGGAAAGCACATCTCAAGTATATGTTGCTCATGAACATCTTGAACTTTGAACAATGCCTAGGAAAGCACATCTCAAGTATATGTTGAGCATTGGTTAGGTTATAGCAACTCCATATCCAAGGTTCAAAATAGCCCAAACAAAAGTCCAAGAAAGCTTCTGCATCACGGTGCACCACATGATAAATTTCATCTTTGTCAAGCACAATTCGCATGTGCTTGGACCATGATGGAACAATATCATCGTGTTGCATTTCAACCGAATGAGGTAGTAAACCCTCTATATCTAAGAGAAGAACCCTCCGTTGTTGCTTCAAAATAACTGAGTAGGGGGTGGTTGATGGTTCCAATGAAGGCCCATAAAAGGTTGAATAGAAGAATTTTCTCTTTCAAATGAATTATCCGACTCTAACAACAACATATTTCTTTCTTTTGGCTCTAAAAAAAACACAAAATATTTAGTTGCTATTCATTTTTAAACCTTAAAACAAAATTGATGGTTTTAGCTTTCAACATTTGGACACTATAGACATCCAAAAGAATCTTAAATTGGTATCACAATACTAAAAAAGCATGTGATTATAAAAGTAGGGCAAGTTGTCAATACATAAGTAAAATTTAAAGCTCTCCAAGTCAATTGATACAATTGGTCTAAAAACCAATGGTGAAGTACAATTAGGTGACAATTGGTCTGAAAACCAATGGTTGAATATCAAGAAAAGCTCAAACATAGAGAATAATCTTTGTGTGAATTGTTTTTAGATCGCAAAGACACAAAATTTTACAAAGTAACCCCTGGCTATTCTTAGAGGTTTCTTCTTTCATCTGAATGAAATGGTCCAAATTCCCTATGAAATACGTACTCCTTCAAAGAATAATCTAGATGAAATATGCAAGAAACCATGATGAAGTGAGTGTTTTGAATCAAAATACAAATATCATTTGCAAAAGTATTTATTGAAAATTCAACATGATTTCTAGTGAGTAGTACCTTAGTGTTTTGAGAAGATTGTTCTCATTGAGTAGATTCTTCACAAAAGCCTTAGCTGTTACAGCCTTCAATGATGGTGTGGCACAACCCAGCTTCCTTGCTAAGGATATTAGTTGTGCTCCCTTCATCATATCAATATTGGTTTTTTCTTTTGCCATTGTTTCTACAATCATTCCTTCTAATCTCCTTTTCCCTACTTGGATTAGTTGATTCCCCCTACTTGCCAAAAAGGTCTTCGAGCTTCTCAAACATTGGTAGCTTATTTGTGGTTATCTCCTTTTGCGACCATATTGAGTTTTGATCTTTCCAATAGTCCATGAAACCTTTGTATTCATTTTCATTGGAAATTGGGCCTTGTCCATAATAATTAGAGTCAATAAACTCACGCACATCTTTGCTCTCGTTAAGTTGCAACAAGTATGGGAGCAACTCTTCTATGATAACATTATCAACCATATTTTCTTCATCAACCTTTGAAGGAAATATGCAATTATTTGTAGGTGAAATACAACATTTGTATGGAGAGTCATCAAGAAGAATTGTTTTGCGTGGATCACATTCGAAGCATGCAGATATTTTTGCCAATGGCTTAAACATAGCTGGAACTTGAGGATTGTATGGTCTTAAAAATTGCACGCCTTCGGGAACATAGCAAGATTCTTGAGACCAAACTATAAAAAAATGGAAACATCTCCTCTGTAATGCTTTGAAGTGTTCTCAACATCTGGTAAACATTATCTTCTCTAGTTGTTGACCAAATCCCAACATTGAATCTCCTTAATCTGGTCTTTAAAAAGTGGATGCACCCTGGCCGTAACACAGTATGCCTTCGTGAATCATATTGAATAGATTTATGAATAGATGATGTTTGTTGACTTAATTTCAATAGTAGATCATTCAAGTCCAATATTACTATCAACATGGATTTTTTGGGATTGGATGAAGCCAAAGTAGTTGCATCAAAAATACTCTCTTGCACATCTTTTATAGGTTGAAAGTTTTCACCCATGGCTTCCTTAGGTGAAAGATGCAGCAAAGAGGCCTCAGGTATTTGCATTTGAGTATCAATAATTGGATTCAATTCTTGAAGTGAGACCTTTGTGGATACATGTGGAAGGCTCTCATTATTTTCTGTTGGATTGAAGCATTTATTATCTATTCCACCCTCAATCCCTGGATCTAAGAAAGAAACAATGAAATATCACACAATAGCCTCCTAGAGGATGACATATTAACAAGCAAGATATCTTGACATGAATATTGACATCCACATTAACGTCACTTTTTCTCAAACATTATTGTTTCATGTCTATTATGCAAGAAGAAAATACTTAGAGGGTAATTCTATCCAAAATATAAGTATTTTAATTTTGTTACTTATGTACTTGAAAAGGAGTAAGACTATAACCTTAGTAGATCCTAGATGTTTCTAACACTATCCATTCAATCAATACTATTAAATAAGTTTTGTGAGGATGGATGCATCTTTGATTCACCACTTGGCCAATCTAGACAAGTTCTTGGAGGCGAGAAAGAAAATTTGCAATCCATAATCACGCCACCTTAAGAAAGTTTTGGAAGGAAAAGCTCATCATTTTCTATTTAGTGCTTGGATTTCTCAAAAAATATTTAAGAAGGTTTGGTGCATCTTAGATCCACCACTTGGTCATTCTAAACATAGTATGAAAGGAGAAATGCATCCTAAATCCACCATCTTATTATTATATATAGTTTGTGCAATGAAGGATGCATCCTAAATAAAATCAAAGTCGTTCCAATGATGTTTTGAATGGTGGTGTGCATCCTATATATTGAATCAAAGCAAGTTGTGGAAGACTAGTACTCATCTTAGATCCACCACTTGGCCAACCTTAATGGCTTCTACCAGAGTGAGTGTATTCTAAATCCACCACAAACATTTTTCACCACTTATCACATCCTTGATTCACAATAAGTGACTATTTTAAACAACTTATAGAAGTTTTTTTGCATTTTAGATCTACCACTTGTCCATTCTAAAATGTTATAGGCCACATATTGTTTCTTAGATGCATCACTTGGAGATTTGATGTTCAAGTTCTTGTTGAAGAGTAAAGGAAATTTTAATCCACCACCTAAGCCACTTTGAGCAAGGTGTGAGAAGGAAAAGTGCATCTTGTATTTAGTACTTGCCCTTTTGAATCAAATTAAGGAAGGTGTGGTGCATCCAACATCCATCACAAGATCATTCTAAACATGGTGGTGTAAGAGAAAAAATGCATCCTAGATTCACTATCTTTCCATTCCACTTGTCCAAGCCAAGATCTATTGAGTTATAGAGGACCATAAGATCCACCATTTGTATCATATATGCCATATTGAAACATAGAGAGCCATAAGGTTCACCACTTGTCCAAGCTATGTTTCATTCAAGCATAGAGGACCTTAAGGTCCCATTCTATGCTCTATTCAATCATATAGAGCCATGAGGTCCACCACTTGTCCAATCTATGCTCCATTCAAGCATAGAGAGCCACAAGACCCACCACTTGTCCAAGCTAATATTGATTCAAGCATAGAAAAACACAAGGTCCATCACTTGTCTAGTCTATGCTTTATTGAAGGGTATAGAGCCATAAGATCCACCACTTGTCCAAGGAACTAACCCATTCAAGCATAGAAACATACAAGGCTCACCATGTGTCCAATCTCTACTTTATTGAAAGACAAAGATCCATAAGGTCCACCACTTGTCTAATCGATGCTCCATTGAAGCATAGAGGACCATAAGGTCCACCACTTGTCCAATTTATTCTCTATTGAAGCATAGAGAGCCGTTAAATCCAACACTTGTTCAAGCTACGCTCCATTCCACCATAGGTAGCCACAAGGTCCACCATGTGTCCAAGCAAAGTTCCACTCTAGCATAGAGAGCCACAAGGTCCACCACTAAATCTAGGCTCTATTGAAGCATAGATAACCATAATTTCTACCACTTTTCCAAGCTATGCTCCATTCAATCATAAAGGATCATTCAAGCATAAGGTCTACCACTTCTTTCATTTTAGGATGGACTTTGAATCTAGAAAAAAAGTGCACATGGTACTTGACAATGAAATTGTTTGTGTTGGTTGTGTGTGTAGAACCAATGAAGATTGCACTAGTTCTGGTATAAAGATAGGGCAAGGAAATGTATCCATACTAGTGGAGAAATCCATTCCAAACAATCTATTCTTAAAGCTTTTGTGCGTCCTACATCCAGCAATTGGCCATTCTTAACAAGTTTCCAAACGCAAGATGCTTCATATACCATGAATTCATGATTTGAAACACGTTTTTTAAGGAAATGTGCAAATGAGGTTCACTACTTGGCCATTCTAAATAGCTATTTTAATGGGAGGTGAAATTTACACCCATAACTTGGCACTTCTAAGTAACCAAAAGACAAATGAGTGAAACTTATAATTACTATTTGTCCATTCTAAACAAACCTTGGAAGGTGGTAGCATCTTAAACCAAACATTCCAAGCAAGTTGTGGAAGGGTGGTTGGTGCACTCAATAAACTAGTACTTTTCCATTCAAAGAACATTGTGCAAATATGGGTGCATCATAGATCCACCATTTGTCCAATCTATAAAAGTTCTTGAGAGGAGCAAGGAAATTTTCAATCCACCATCAAGACACTTTAAGCAAGGTATGAATGGAGAAGTGCATCCTTTACTTAACATTTAACTATTCTAAACAAGGTTTGCATGGGTTTGCTACATCCAAAATCCACTATTGGGATATTCTTAATGGTACAAAATAAAAAATGCATTCAAAATGAACTACTGCATAAATTGCTAATGCATAAGTTTATGCTCTGATAAAATATGTACAATGAGATACAAATTCTTGTATGGATTATGTTTAACATGGTACATGAAATTTGAAATAGAGCAGTATTATGCAAGCTCAAAAAACCTTGTGAAATTCTATGGGTACCACGTTAGGAACATATTTTTGTATGAAATGAAATCAAGTATTCATTGCATAACATGGTAATGCCATCACAACTCATGGCGTCTATCATGATACATACTCAGTAAAAAAGAGTCGGTTTCAAATAGATTATCAATAACTTTCATATAAGGGACTTTATCATGAGATTCGAGTGATGTCATGTAAATTCATATTCTACAAGAAGTTGTTCATCCCTTTCTATGTAGCATAGGGTTTCAACACAAACATAGCCACATTCATCCAAGCTAAATTGGTGGCTCTATGCCAAGGTGGAAAATTGGGATTAAAATTATAACATACATTTGGGTTAGTTAGATATTAGATTTTATGACATTACCTCTCTCTTGAAATCATAGTCGTCCTTGACTATGAGGCAGAAGAGATTAATCCTTGATGTTTCTTAGCGGGTATAGGATCCATTTTTACCCTACGACATCATTCCAAGATGGATGACTAATCCATTTGGGGCTTCGGAGACTTAGCTGCCGCAAGCATGTCTACTCTTGAGTCCATTTCATTCTCCCTAAGTAGAGTGAAAAATTCTACTTGGTATTTAGGAGACGTCGTCATCACAAACATGATTTTCAGTATGCATACTACTTAAATTTGTGCACAACAAAAAGAGAATTACTCGTATAGGACAAAAATATTGATCTTTTAAGAGAAACATTTACATTTGCTTACTCTAATGTAGCGTTGTAAGCATTGACAAGGTTCATACTATCCTTAAGCTGTATTCCTTGCATCCATCTAGCATCTTCAAAAGGGTAATTTTTGAACATAATAAGATATCCTGGGATAATCTTACCATGCCTCAGCACCTTGTCCTCATGTACAAGGATAGCTTTGGGTTATAGTACCTCTTCTTGGTCTTTGATTTATGGGGGATCTTCAATAATTGGGTTTTTTGGTGGCTCTCCTTTGTAGGGCTTGAGTAGGCTCACATGAAAGCATTGTGTATGAGCCAATGGTTGGGAGATTTGAGTTAATAAGACATATCATTGATTGGATTCAACATTTGAAAAGGACCATAGTATCTTTTTACTAGTTTAGCATAATACTTTTGATGGCCCATAGGATTTTTCCCAATGTTTGCCTCAATCGAGCCTTGGGAAACTTGAGGAAGACCCAATCATTTGCCTTGAACATGAAGGCCATTCTATGATAATTAGCAGCAACCTTTTGCCTTTGTTGAGAGATGGATATAGACTCTTTAGTCTTTTAGAGAGATTGTTGTAGGTCACGCATAAACTCATCAAAGATCTTCCCATGTACTTTAAGTAGCAAGGGACTTTTAGGTCTTCCCTCTATGATCTCAAAAGGTTCCTTTCCCATAGTAATATGGACAGTATTATTGTACACATACTCTACAAGAGGTAGAACTTCTCCCATTTTGAGCGTTGATCTACTTCTGTAACATAAGTCTTTAATAGATCAAAAATCGTAAGATTGGCTATCTCACTTTGGCCATCTGTTTGTGGGTAATAGGCCAAAGAGAAATTCAATCTTGTACCTAGATTTTCAAAGAGACCTTTCCAAAATTTACTGATCATTCTAGGATCTCTGTTTGACACGATTGATGCTGGCAATCCATGGTGTTTGAAAATCAGAGATATGAAGAGGGTTTCCATTTCGTGTGCCTTAATAGTCTTTTTGATAGGAATAAAGTGTGCTTGCTTGCTAAATCTGTCAATTATTGTCCATATTCCCGTATTTCCATGGATAGGCTTGATTAATTCATGGATATACTCTCTGATGGCGAATTAGGGCTTGGCAATGGTTGGAGTGATCCAGGTTGTTTCCCTCTATTAGACTTTGTCTTTTGGCATATCACACATTTGGATACATACTATTGTAAGTCCTCCTTTATTGTAGTCCGATACATGTATCTAGGTCATGTAGAGCAGCTAAAAGCTCTTTTTCATATATGTCCAAAACATGTTCCTTGGTATTGAGCCTTCGACTCTCATATGCTATGGCATGCCCTTCTTGAAGCAAGACTGCTCCAAGGAAATCACCACAAGCATCACATTGGACCTCAAATGGCCTTGAGAGATTTAGAAGCATAAGCATTGGTTGGGAGGTAAGCTTCTTTTTGAGCTTATCAAACACATTTTTCTCTTTAATAGTCCATGAATACTTAACATTATTCTTTATTAAGTCATGTAATGGTCCTTCTATTTGAGAGAATTTTTCTATGAAACATCTATAGTATGCACGCATACCAATAAAGCATTGTAGCACATGTAGATTCCTTGGATTAGGCCAGGCTTTTATTACCTCCAACTTTGATGGATCCATATGGATACCATCTTGAGAGGTAATATGACCTAAGTATTGAATCTATTGAAGGAAAAATTCACTCTATTTTTTATTGATAAAAAGCTTGTTCTCTCTCAAATCTTGAAAATTTACCTAGAGATGTTGCTTGTGTTCCTCCAACGACTTGGAGTAGATGATGATATCATCCATGAACATGTGGTATGGTCTAAATATTTTCTCCATTAAATGATTGAATGTGGCTGGAGCATTTGTCAAACCAAAAGGCATGACAAGATATTCATAAAGACCAAATGTTGTACAAAACACGGTCTTTATGATATCTTCATTCACTTTCCTTATTTGGTGATATCCACTTTTAGGTCAATCCTACTAAAGTAGGTCAAACCTTTTAGTTTATCAAACAGATCTTCTACCCGCAGTTATGAGAAATTTGTTTTTGATAATGATACAATTTAGTGTTTGATAGTCTATACACATGCGGTATCTACCTTCTTTCTTTTGCACTAAAAGGATGGGGGAGCAAAAAGAGAGGATCTAGGCCTCACCATCTCTTTGTCTATCAGCTCAGGCACTTGCCTCATAATCTCCTCCTATTGAGATGAGAAAAATTATAGGGAGGTTTATTAGGTGGTGAGCTCTTGGGTAGAAGCTCTGTCATATGGTCATCATCCCCTCGTTTTGGAGGTAACTCCATAGGGATGACGTCAATAAATACGTCTTGGAATCTATTTAAAAAATTAGACAAGTCTAATTCTCCTTGATTCCTTCCACTTTGTTTTGTTAAAACATCAGTATCATTTAGAGACTCTTTGACAACATTCATGTCCAAATAAACTGAGCTTTTTGTTGATTTGTCAAAAGCAGGAGAATTTACAAGGGGTATGGTACGATCCGACTCATTAGCATTTATATACATGCTCTTTTCCTTATTAGGTGAAGTAGATTCTCCTTTCAAGAAAGTTCATGTTGGCAGCCATGCGGTTGAACCATGGTGCCCCTTAGATAGCATCCTCATGTTGGAGAGGAGAGATGAAAAAGTCTTCTTTGTCGACGTAGCTTTGGACATGAAGCCTCAACTTCCCAATCAAGGGAGTAACGGAGGCTTGCTATCCCTTGAAAGCTCCATGGAGAGTTATAGTATCTCCCATCTTGAAATCTTGAATGCCCAACTTAGTGGCCAACTCCATTGATATGAAATTGTGAGTAGAGCCAGGCTCAAACAATTTGAAGGCATCATGCTCCCTTACATTTCTTCAAGTATAGGAGAGAGGCGATCCATTGCAATGAGAATCCTCATTTGGAGCTTCCACTGTGAAAACTCTAGGAGTCTCATTGTGGGCATTTCTTTTGGGGCAAGAATGATAGTCATGTCCTTGTTTCCCACACTTAAAGCATTTGTGGTCCTTACAAAAAGCTTCTAGCTCTTCACGAGAGAGTTTACTTTTACCTTTGTAAAGTTTATTCTCCTTGGACTGATTGTTGTTGTTTTTGTTGTTTGAGTTTACTTGGGAAGAGTTTTGTGCATTGTTCTTCCCCTTTGCATCATTTCAATCTTTGTTTTCCATGGGCTTGGAATTCCCTTTAGTCCCTTGTTGAAAATTGATGCACGAAGCAACCATAGTGTGGTGGATTACTTCAATGATAGAACCAAGCTGTTGGGAGTTGACATACTCGGCCATTTCTTCAGGTAATCCCGCACAAAATTGTTGCTTTTGCTCGATGGCAAAGTATACCTTTTGAAAGACAGTAGCATTGAGATATAAATCCCAAAACTTGTCAACATATTTATGGATAGACTCATCAAAGAGCAAATTCAAACTCCGCTATTCAGTAAGCACTTTGTCCTTTGCACGCTTGCAATGAATTGCTTCATAATGGAAACTCATTGACTTTTCCATGTCTTTGGGGCTTTGCCATTTCCACGAAGTCTAGCCCACCATTGATGAGCGAAGTATATAGCTGCATGGTGTAGCTTGGAGGACTCCATGAAGCCCTCGTCTCCAAAGGTCACATCAAATTTTTGGATGAAGGAAATACTTTTTTAGTATCACCAAAGGTGCCATCATAGGTGAGAAAAGAGATACTCTTTTCTCCCTCTTTGAACTTTTTAAGCTTTTGGGACCTTCTCCAAGTAGGGTAGGATTTGCAATGGAACGATTCGATCAAAAATTGGACTTTGGAACTATTTATTATGGCTCTTATTCACTTGGAATGACATGGAAACTTAAGCCTCAAGTCTATTTCTAAAGATAACAGTTGACCCTCAAGAAAGAAGGAGTATTTTTAGGAAAGGAGGAATATTTTTAGAAGAGAAGGAGTAGGAGGAGTACTTTTAGGAAAGAAAGAGTATTTTTAGAAAAGAAAGAGGAGTAAGTTAAGTTTAGGACTTCTTTTCTTAGAATCCAAGCTTCTTCTAAAATTAGACACTCACAATCACAAACGCACTCGTACTTATCTCTCTGCTTTTTGCTATTCTTATCTTTTGATTTTGGCCTTGAGAGTCTATATAAAGACCTCTCTCCCTTCACTTTCAACACACACATGCAAGTTCTTATAAGCGAAAGCTCTTTTGCCTTGACGTCGGAGTTACTTTCCCTCTCAACCTCTCTCCCTCAAGCTCTCACCCTCAATCCATCTCCATCTCCAACTTCTTCTCTACCACTGGCGTGATGCCCCTCAAATTCTTGAGTTCTCTTTCTCTCTTCTCCCCTTCCCTTTTACGATGGCCGCAAAGCAAGTGACTCAAAGCTCGAAGGACGCTCATGCCACTCCACCTCTAAGAAAGGTGCAAAGGAACTAGGTCTAAGGACTTTTAAAACTAACATTTGGAGGTCTTTAATGAAGCTATCCCTAAGGTCTTTCAAGCTCCAAAAGCTAGCATTGCTCTTTGACATACCATCTCTCATTTGTACCCATTGGCTTTGGTCCCACGTCGAGATAGATCCATAGGCACATGTCTATATTCTAATTCTTGTTCTTGTTTATTCTCCCACATTAAATGATTCGTTTAAATGAAGCTATCCCTAAGGTCTTTCAAGCTCCAAAAGCTAGCATTGCTCTTTGACATACCATCTCTCATTTGTACCCATTGGCTTTGGTCCCACGTCGAGATAGATCCATAGGCACATGTCTATATTCTAATTCTTGTTCTTGTTTATTCTCCCACATTAAATGATCAATTTAATATGAGAAAATTATTTGGGTTAGTTAGATATTTGATTTTATGACAATGTACATAGGTACCTGTTTGAAATCCATACATAGTGATAAGTTCTCTTCCATTTGGCTGAGATTATCATGCTTAGTTGCTTTCCCACATGCAAGGTAAATACATAAGGTTTGATGGTCTAATTTTGGGATCCATTGGCCAAGCCTAAAACTCTTTATGTGATACATGATGCCTTTGGAGAGTAGCATATAGTCATTCACACTATCCCCATTATGTTTTCAACATGTACATCCATTGGTTACACTCCAAAAAGATACACCATTGACAATGAGCATACTTGTGCTATTACACATGTGTAAAAGTAACTCTCCATAGTGATCTGGATCTTTCTCATCCATTATAGTATAATCATACAAGTGAACTTCCTCCAACTCCCTTTGAAATGTATGGCATATAAAATTGTTGAGTATCGTGTTGCAATTATTCTGTTCTAGCATTCATGTCCCCAAAGAAAATAACATCATCTTCGCCTTTAAATAAGCAATGTCCTCCTCAAAAAATGGATGGTCTCTATCCATGCAAGCATAAAAGGGGGAATTGTGATGAGTAATGTAACAATCAACTACAAAATGGGTGCTCTATTTGATGTCATAATTTTTAGTCATACATAACGTTTGTGCTTGTCATCTTTCACAATTGATACAAAATCTCAACCCCCAACCCCCCCCCCCTTGCCCTCTCTGTTTCTTGAGATTCTTTGACCATATCAATGAATGTACATTGTAATCCTCCAATCCGTTAATCCTTTGTGTATCATGCTCCCAAGTTTCAACAAGAAGTACAACATCGGCTTTCCTTGTTAGTTCATCAATGCCAACCCCAATATTCCATCGGTATCCATTGCAATTCCAAAATCATACTTTTGATTGTAACTCGGCCTCATAGGTAGTGCCTTTCTATTTTCTTGAGGGACTTGCCTCCTCCTTGGACACAATTTCTTCATGAGAGATCTTCTTGTTTTTCTTATTCCTCTCCTTATATGTCTTGTGGCGCATAATTTGTTGCTTAATAGTGCAATCTTCACATACAGAACATTTTGTATCCCTCAAATAAATCCAGCTATTATAAAGGATAATATTTTCTTTGGTCTCATATAACATGGTGCATACAATTGTCATTCTCTCGAGTGAGAATATCCTTGCTTAGCCACTCTAAGTGCTCCGCTTAGCCACTCTAAGTGCTCCGTAACCATAACTCTCTACGTGCACGAATAACAATGTTCTTGTAATGTTGCTCCTGTTCTTCAACTCCTCTACATCCAAATTCTCAGTATTCTTTGTTTGAGCCATAGCTTGCATGAGGGAGGAATTAGGAACCACATTGCTACCACATACATTAGCCGAAAACTTGTTTGTGCATATATTTTTCATGTTGCATACATGCCGGCTCATGGTGTCCAATTTCTCCTCTTTCAATACATGGTCATGCTCTACCTTACTCATGCACTCCTTCAAATCATTCAAGTCCACAAGAGAGTGTTTACATTCCTTGACTTCCTCTTCAAGTTTCATCAAACGTGTTGTTTTCATGTCAAGTGTCTTCTTGAGATTCTCATTCTCAACCACAAGAACCCTTAGCGTTCCATTCTCCATTGCAAATGCCCGTAAGTCTTCACCTTGTTTGTTTATGATCTCTTGCAATGGTACCAAGTATTTCATGATCATGGTTTTCGATGTCATTGGTTGAGTGGCTGTATTTTCATCTCCGTACTTGGGAGATTTTGGATCATTTTCTACAATGGTTGTGGACCTTGTTGAAGAAGAACAACCCTTGCGAGTGCCAAAAGACATTGTATGTAAAATAAGAGATTAGTGTCAACTTCTCGAACATGTTTACTTCAAAAATTCTGCTGCAAAAATGCCTTCCATAATTTTGAAAATTTTTATCTTTACATCAATGCATAGAGGGAATCATGCTCTTTGATTGAGTCTATAGATCACCCAAATCAGAGTTTGGATGAAGAAGTTATGATTTAAAAAAAAGACTAAAGTACTATCTACTAGGAAATGGATGCACTAGAGAGATAGATAGATAGATAGATTTTATTAGGTCAAATATGACCTATGGGACCAAAGTTACATGTGATGTAGTATGTATATGGCTGATGAGTGACTCTTGATGCTCCAAAATTGTGGTGATGAGAGTCGCAATGGAGAGCCCACACTTTGGTTGGGAGAGGAAAGTGTGTAGGTCTAAGTTATGGCTGAAAATGTGAGAGAAGCAAGCTCAAATGTGACCAAAAGCTAAGAACTCTAGTAGTGTGTGGTACTCAGACTCTTGAACTTGCAGTGAGCATAATATGGACAGTCGATTTGACTTTTCTCCATTGCCCCAACTCCCTATCTCGCATCAAAGGAAATGGTACCTAAGCCGAATGGTTGTGATAGTGTGTATCTCCGACAAGGGGATAGGCTCAAGCATGTAAGTGTGAGTACTGTTTCCTCTTTCAGCGAAGAAAATGGTTTTGTAGTTGGGGGCAATATGGGTGGGGTAATGTATGAAGCGTGACCCACCGGATTTCTCCAAGCCGTAAAACATTGGCATTGTAGAAAAACTTCATTCACTTGGGAGTCAATTGAAGCATCGTGTAGCAAGTGTAATGCATCCCATATCCCAAACCACTTCTTTATGTCTTGCATCCATCCCGTGCTCAAGATCTTTCTTTTATGCGTCTTTTGAACTTTTTTGCTTGCTTCCCGTGCAATTGTAGGAAATCCATCTGAGGGGTTTGACGCATCTTTATCATGTACTCCACAACCCTTTCCATGCCCATAACCTCAATTGGAAGACATCCCAACTCAAGAAGTAGGAGCATATATGGTGTTTGTGTCTTCACTTGGAGAAAGTTTGTAAGAAAACGCTTTTGGACATTCTCAAACTCTTTCCAAGTAGATTTTGAGATGCTCCCGCCCCACACTTCAACTCCATAAAGAAGAACCGGTGTCACCAATGCATCAAAAAGATACTTCTTGAGAATCCAACACTTAATGTTTCCCGCATTACACATGTTCTCAAATGCATAAAATGCTCTTTTTCCGGGTTCCAAACGATGCATAGCACATTCATGCCACTTGTGATTGGACGAAACCTCAAGGAAAAGGTACTTAAAGCCCTCAACCACTTCAAGTGTCTCATTGTTGTACACAATTCATGGCTTCTCCTTATGGTTGGTTTTCACAAGCATAACCTTTGTCTTGGATTCGTTCACGATCAACCGACTATGCAAGCAAAAGTTCTCAAGAACAACCATAAGCTTTTGTGCATCTTCTAAAGTGTGTGCTAGAAGCACTACATCATCCGCATACAACAAAAGCATGATTACCGCATTGCAAATAGTGACCTCTTCAATGCCTTCTTCTTGCCTCAAGTCAAGTACTATTTGTTCCAATTAATCGATACATAGACCAAAGAGAGTTGGTGACAACGGACATCCTTGTTTAACCCCAATAGTGCTTACAAACATTTCTGAAATTCCTCTTCCCATACGCAATTGACAAATCCATTAGGAAAAATATGAACCTTGCATGGGCCTTGTAAGGAATCCTAATTTTTAGGGATTAAGGCTAATGTTGTGTAGGGTTAAGGGGACAAGGGCATTCAAGAAGCTAGTTTTGAGTAGACTTTTATAGCCTTTTTTTAGACACATGTAGGATGTGGGCCTAGGAGAGAAACACACACAGCTTGGAGAAGACGAAGGAAGCTCAAGGCACACAATAGAGAGTGTGTTACTTAGTGTGCAAGGGAAAGATAGATAGCCCTAGAGTGATGGGCGTATATACAATGCACGGGGGAAAAAACCTCCTAAAGAGGGAAAAAAAGCCCCGGCAGTCCTAGTGTGTTCACACACATCACTACCACATGTATATGGTAACAAATCCCCCCTGGAGTGATGCGGTGAACGAGAGCTGGCACATGAGTAAAGGGAAGTGCCATGCCCTAAGGACAGGATCAGTCCACAAAGGGGAGTAAGCCCAAAGCTTTGCGGAAAGCTTCAAGCTGCTCACGAGACAATGCCTTTGTGAAAAGATCTGCAAGGTTGTCCTGTGTTGGCACATAAGCCAAGCTGATCTCTCCTGCTGAGAGCCTCTCCCTGACATAGTGGTAATGCACCTCAATGTGCTTTGTGCGAGCATGAAAAACTGGGTTCCTCGCAACTGCCAATGCGCTCTGACTGTCAGTGTAGATAGTGTTGGCAGTGTCCTGTCCAACACCCAAGTCAGCCATAAGGCGTCTGAGCCATACACACTCAACCGTAGCTGTGAAGACTGCCCTGTACTCAGCCTCACAACTCGAAGTGGCCACAGTAGGTTGCTTCTTGCTCAACCATGATATACATGAACTGCCAAGCATGAAACAAAAACCACTTGTGGACACTCGCGTGTCAAAACAACCAGCCCAATCTGAGTCCGAAAAAGCATGTAAGTCTGGTGGCAATGATCCCCCCTTGGGATAAAACAAGCCAAGATGTAAAGTGCCACTAAGGTAGCGGAAAATCCTCTTGACAGCCTGCCAATGCTTAGATCCTGGGCTATGCATAAATCTGCTGACCTGCGAGACTGCAAACTGAATATCTGGCCTCGTGTTGCATACATAAATGAGGCAGCCAACAACAGTTTGGTAAAGAGTGACATCAGCAGGTTCGCCAGCATCATGTAGACTCAACTTCAAACCTGTTTCCATGGGAGTGGCAATAGGTTTGCAATCCTCAAGTCCAAACTTACATAGCAATGTCTCTATGTAACTTTTCTGACACAAGGCAATACCACCATCACACTGCTTAAACTGTATACCCAAGTAATGATGCAACAGCCCCACATCTTTCATCTTGAAAGTAGCATTCAAATCAGCCTTAAATTCAGCAATATGTCTCTCATTTGGTCCAGTGATCAGAAAATCATCAACATAAAGAACCACAATGAGAAATACATCATCCTCACGCTTTACATACAATGTGCTTTCTGTTGGACTGTTACGAAAGCCTCGTTTAACCAAATGAGTGTCAGCTTTCTCATACCAAGCACGAGGAGATTGCTTCAACCCATACAAAGCCTTCTTACATTTGCACACTTTGTCCTCTTGTCCTTTTATGGCAAAACCGCGAGGCTGCGTTACATAAACTTCCTCAAATATGTCACCATTCAAGAAAGCAGTAACAATGTCTGATTGATGTACATCCCAACCAAAATGAGCTGCCAATGCACATAGAAAACGCACAGTAGTCATACGACAAGTGGGAGCAAAAGTCTCTTCATAATCTATGCCTTTTTGTTGTGCATAACCCTTTGCAACAAGTCGAGCCTTATGGCGATCGATCTCACCATCCGGCTTGCGTTTCAACTTGTAAACCCACTTCGTACCAATGGCCTTTTTGCTAGGACGCAAATCACATAAAGTCCATGTGTCATTCTCTATAAGTGCATCATATTCTGATTTCATGGCAGCAATCCAATTTTCTGAATTCTGTGCTTCATCAAAAGACAGAGGCTCCTCAACATCATGTAAACTAGACACAGCCAAAGCATAACAATCTGATGCATAAGATGCATGGTGAGAGCCTGAACGAGTACGACTAGATAAAGGTGCATCCAATTTACTGTCACGCAAAGTGTGCACCAGCCATTTTGGCATACCTCTAGCCTGCTCATTTTCAGCCCTTTCCTCATCAAGTACATCATGTACATCTGCATCAGTAATAGGCTATTCTAAAACATTTTCAGAAACCCTCATAGGCTGTACATTTGCCTCATTGGAACTTACATTCGTATTTCCACCACTAAAAAGAGGCAACAAAGTGTCATAAATGTCCTGTGAGCTTACATTACTGTCTCTAGTACATGACATCAAGGGCTGAACAGAATCTTCCACAAACACTACATCCCGTGAAACCAGAATACGTTTTGTTTGCGGATGATACAACCTGTAACCTTTGCTTTCAGCACTATAACCAACAAAAATACATTTGACAGCCTTATCATCCAATTTTCTGCGCTGCACTTGTGGCACCAAAGCATATGCCAAACAGCCAAAAACACGCATGTGCTCAATAGAAGGTTTTCTATCATGCCATGCTTCATATGGAGTAATAGACTGCAAAGCTTTCGTAGGACACCTGTTAAGTACATAAGTGGCACACATGATGGCCTCAAGCCAAAAAGAATGCGGCCCATTCTGCATCAACATCAGCATCACAATCTCCTTTCACAGAAGACTCAACAATGGCTGCATTTGTAGTGGAACCAGCATTTGCAGTGGAACCACCCTCTTTCTTCTTAGCCTCTTTGTCCTTCAACTTAGGACACGACTTGATCAAGTGATCATTGGCTTTACAATAATGGCAACGCATCTTCTTTTTGCCCTTATCACCAGAATTGCCAGACGAAGTGCTGCCACCAGAAGCATTAGGAACAGAATTTTTACCACTCGCAGCAGAACCATAAGAAGTGGTTGCATTACTGTTACCACCCTTTCTTTGAGAAGCAATAAAAGCTTGTTCAACTGCACGCTGCCTAGTCCTGTTTTTTCTAGAAAGTGACTCTTGCAACAGCAATGTGCATAATGCATCAAACTTGACAACTTTAGGATTTCCTTGGTTCATCAGTCTCCAAGTACTAGCAAAAGTCTGGTAGGAATCTGGTAAGGCATCAAGAACAGACTGCACAAGGGAACTGTCCGAAATGACTTCACCTGCAGAAATGAGTTGCTCATTGATATCCTTGACACTAGCAAGGAAAGTGTCAATATCATCTTCCTCATGCATAATCTTCGACTCTAGCTCTTTACGCAGCAAAGCAATTTTAGCCTCATTGCGGCTTGCATAAAGACCTGCTAGAATATCCCAAGCCTGTTTTGCAGATTTTGCTGAACGGATGTGAGGAATAATGGTGCGCTTCACAGACAACGCAATCAATGCATGAGCTTGTGCATCCTTAACATCCCAACGAGCTTGTTCTGCCGTAGGCAAAACAACTCTAACAGCTGCAATCCTTGCAGCAAGACCTGCAACATCCTCAACATCGCCTACATCTTCAGAACCAGGACGTACATCAATGCCCTGCACAATGTTCCAGACACCTTTTGACACAAGAGCATGTTGCATCATATAAGCCCACATAGGGTAGTTGTCCCCATCCAACCTGTCCTCAGCAGCAAACATCTTGAACACATCTGTGTTGTTGTTGTCAGCCATGGTAAATGCTGCACCTGATGTGAAAACTGTCCGAAAATAGGAGAAATGGAGCGGGAACAACTTGTTCTATATAGCACAAACCGTAGAAGACTATAAGGCACCTGTTATGCAAAAAACGGCACTGACAGAAAATCTGCACAAAATGACGAAATAGCCTGTGCAGTACTGCCCGTAGTGGAAACGGAGGCCGAAATGAGCCCAAATCAAAATTCTGAGCAGACCAAGCTCTTCGAGCTGACCCAAAATATTTGTCAACCTACGAACGCTCGCCAAAGCTCACTGAAATCAGAGAAAGTGAGCAGGCGTGTGCTGGAGCAGTTGGCGACTAAGGCCGGGAGGACGTGACCTGCTCTGATACCAATTGTTGGAATTAGCGTTGCAGAGAAACACACACAGCTTGGAGAAGACGAAGGAAGCTCAAGGCACACAATAGAGAGTGTGTTACTTAGTGTGCAATGGAAAGATAGATAGCCCTAGAGTGATGGGCGTATATACAATGCACGGGGGAAAAAATCTCCTAAAGAGGGAAAAAATGCCCCGGCGGTCCTAGTGTGTTCACACACATCACTACCACATGTATATGGTAACATTTTTTTAGACACATGTAGGATGTGGACCTAGGAGGTCACTTTCTCTCTCTAGCTTTTGGAAAGTGAAGGGAGTAAAGGGGTGTGGCCACATCAGCAAAAACGTGGGTCACTAAGAGCCAAAATTTGACTTTTTTTCAAAAAAGTTATTTTTACTTATTTTTGACTTAAAATTCCCTCCCAACATATATACACATCAAAAAATCAATTTTTGACATTTTTTAAAACCTACAAACACTAAAAGTCCACTTTTTCAAAAAAAAATCCCCCCCAAAAAAAAAACCTTTGTTCTCTCCTCCTCCTTCCTCCTCTCTCCCTCTCCTCTCCCTCCCTACCCCCTTCTCTCCTCTTCCTCCCCTCTCTCTCCCTCTCCCCCCTCTGTCCCCTTCTCTCCTCCCATGTTCCTCTCCTCTCCCTCCCTACCCCCTTCTCTCCTCCTCCTCCCCTCTCTCTCCCTCTCCCCCTCTGCCCCCTTCTCTCCTCCCATGTTCCTCCCTCTCCTTCCCCCCTCTTTCTTTTCATTCTTTGCTTCCTCACGCAACAACTGCCATGGTGCTCACGGACATCACAAATCGTATCCCTCCACCACCATGTACTCCGCACAACAAAAGTGTACATATTGCTTGTCCGCGGTGTTTGCACCGAAGGCCGCACGTGAGGGTGAGTAGAGGTCATCCCAAGATCGTCATACTGTCGGTGAGATGAATGTGTATGGTTCTTCAATATCTTGGGAGGGGATAAGTAGGCTTGTTAGGCTATTGCAATTGGTTGTGTATGGGTGCAGGTGCTTCTTTGCATTCGTGGATGCACGAATGTCAAGCTAGCTCTTCAGCTCAAAACAGTGGCATTACAAGAAACAGTGGGTGCAGGTTAGAGAGGTCAAGTGTCACCACTTTTTCTCTAAAACAGCCTTCTTTGTTACATCTTGCAGGTAGGTGCTTCAAATCTATCCTTATTAGAGGTGGGTAATCTCATCCTAATGCAAGAATGGCTCAAGGAACTAGCATAACATGAAGCTTTTACGGTGGCACAAAGCTCTCCTCAAGCAATGTGGCTCCCACTACACCAAAAATCACTATGCTAACATGGAGAGATCCCTAGTAGGACAATACAACAACTTTTCATCAGCAGCACACCCTTTCCTAACATGAGGGCACCCCCACCAGAGATATTTTTATATGATAGGTCACCCCATGAGCATACCATGTCATGGAATGGATGTAAGAACTATGACTGCACTACCCCTTGGAAGTTGTTCACGAATGTATGTTAATCAAAGTTAATGAGAAGAAGTTTGGACTTTTTTGTTTGTTGATGTGTAAGAGCACTCTTGGTCTACCATATTTTAGATTGTTTGATAAGTTAAATAAGATTTGTAGTCATTTAAAGTGTCATTTTTTTTTGGTAAGATTGTACATGAGAAGACATGATAAAGTACAAGAGATCTTGACGGAATAAACCTCGATGAGATTCCCACCATGCACTTGTGACACCATACCTCTCCTTGAACCCTGTGACTTCTATCGTTGTGGGGAGTCCAATGGGGGGCTATTTTCAAATTTTTAGCATAACTTTTTTTTGAAGGAAATTTTGGTTATTCTAAATTTTATACACAATCTAGGAGTTCATTCTGATTGTTTTTCTTCAGTTTCAAATTTTGACCGAGTACACTCCTTGGAAGCCACTTTTGAAGGTGTTAGGGCGAGATTTTGGGAAAGTTTTGTATGTAGGAAATACAGTCATTAACACAATAAAAAACAATGGTTATTTGAGTATTTTCAGATTCCATGGTTTTAATGCTCGTTGGAGCCCGTAGATTAAGAAAAAAATTAAAAATGCATGTTTTACATCATTTTTAAATAAATTGTCAACTTGCACGTTGATTTCTGGAGAATGCGAGCAAGATATGATTTTTTCTCATCACATTATGGTCGAAGAATGCGATGAGATGAACAAATTCATGTGAGACAAGCCCAGACAGATTCGGAGCCGATTGAAATCTAGAAGCTGTTGAAAACAACCGAAAAGTTCAACACTTAAAAAATTTTAAATTTTTTTTTAAAAAAAAACGTAACATTTGAATCATGGCCATGCATCAAAAATATGCTCACACGGTGAAGGAGGTACTTCAAAGCTATGGAAATCAGTATAAAATGCAAGCAATAGCGTTGGAGGCTATTCAGGAAGTTGTAGAGGCTCACATCATTTCAGATGACTTTGCAATGACAAAATGATTAAGAGTTGTGTCTACTGTCTCCATAGTATTTGGCTTTTCGGTTTATCCATGTGTTTTAAGTTAAGTGGTTTTGGCCATGAAGAGTTAAATTTAAATCAAATATTAACCTTTTTGCCATCCTGAGGGGCAAACAAAGCTAGAAAATGCAAAAAAAAGGGTGGCCACAAGGGCGCGCAGATGGCCCATCCAGTAGTTTTGGATGGCTCATCTGCTCGCCCTTGTGGCCACCCATTTTTTTTTGCATTTTCTAGCTTTGTTTGCCCCTTAGGATAGCAAAAATGTTAATAGTTGATGAAACCAGATGTTTATGTAGCATGAGACTAGATTTTTATATTGTCCAATGTGATTTGGCCTTTTGGTGCAGGGAACTAGTAAGTTGAGTTGAAGGAAGGCATAATGTGCTTGAAAAGTTAAATTTTACATTCATCTCACCTTTTCCAAGGTCCTGGAGTGCAACAATAGCCTAATTATGCAAAAAAAAGGGTGGCCACAAGGGCGCGCAGATGGCCCATCCAACAGTTTTGGATGGCTCACCTACGCGCTCTTGTGGCCACCCTTTTTTTTGCACTATATGGCCTTGTCTGCCCCTTATAATAGCAAGAATGTTAATATTTGATGAAACCAGATGTTTATGCAGCATGAGACTAGATTTTTATACTGTCCAATGTGATTTGCCCTTTTGGTGCAGGGAACTAGTAAGTTGAGTTGAAGGAAGGCATAATGTGCTTGAAAAGTTCAATTTTAGGTTCATCTCATCTTTTCCAGGGTTCTGGAGTGCAGCAATAGCCTAATTATGCAAAAAAAGGGTGGCCACAAGGGCCCACATATGGCCCATCCAGCAGTTTTGGATGGCTCACTACGCGCGCTTGTGGCCACCCCTTTTTTTGCATTATATGGCCTTGTTTGCACCCCAGGATACCAATTTTTTTTTAGATTAAGTGAAAGAAAATCTTTATGCAACATGACAGTACAAATTCCACTTCTTTTCACTCAGATGTAATTAGAGCTCCCCCCCCTTTCTTTGTGTTCAAAGGTCCGGAGCATTCACTATGTAAAATTTACCTATATCACGTGCGTTCACTAGAATGGATTAAAAGTACCCCTTATAGGCCTTATCTACACATGTTTCTGCAACTTTACAAGAATATAAAATCCCTTCTGTTGAACACATGTGCTATGTTACATATACTTTAGTGAACTCCCCATGTCAACGGCCTCACAAATCCTGTGCACTAAACATTAAACACTAGAAATCGACCAAACAAGGAGCCAATTTTTACTTCCTTGTGTCCACCTAGTGTTCTTGTGAAACACATTGCTAATGATATATATTCAACATCCCCAAATGAGGACATCGTGACAAAGTTTATGATCCACTTTAATAAGAATAACCATTAATGATTAAACTGAAATCAAAATATTGCTTGAATTTCTTCAAGGTGGAGTGATTAAGACTTGCGACTTGAATCATCGTACAGGAAAATCAAAATATCCATAAAAGTAAACAATATTTCTCAGATCTATATGAAACTTCAGTAATCTAAATTAAATACTCTCACTCAATGCGACACCATTTAACAAAAAAACATATTTATATTGCATTTATAGAGGAATCCAGCCTCATGAAAAATAATTACAAATGGAGACAATGTTGTTGCTGTTAGGCTTATCTTACAAGTATTTGTCTTCCTCATCTAGAGATTCATATACACTTGAGTATTTGTGTGTCTATGACACTAGGGAAGATAGTAGTACTATATGGATGGCTTCTATGAGAGCTCCTAGAGAGTCCCTATTGGTTCAAGATTCTAAAAAACACCTACTATTCTTATCAAAATCTTTTAACATGGTAGTGAAAGGTTCCTCAAGGTACAAAAATAGAGTGATTTCCATCTCTGCACATGGTTTCTTGCTCATGTCCTCTTAAAACAAGTTGAATCTGTAAGTAAACAAAAGATTATGTGAGCACAAAGTTATAAAGTACAAAATGATATCATTCCAATTATCTAATGACAATTATACGAAGAATAAATTACAAGAAAAATCTTTGACGACTCTCCATAGATAACACAACTTACTTACATTGTGAGACTCAAATCACATGCTACACAACTATAGATGGCGCACCAAAGTCATCAACAAAATAGCACCACCCAGTGTTATGAGGTGTGAAGCCTAAACAATGAAATCCATAAAGAGGTTAATTCTCTCTAGCATGATAAACTTAAAGATGGAGATGATGTTAAGCTCTGAATATAAGCTACAAGGGTAGTTTTATTACCATTCTATCTTTATGTTGGAGATGAACCCTTGCAATGCCCACGCGATATTCACACCTCCTATTGTTGTGGTATGCAACTCATGTGAGCTCATACTTTTGCCACCTTCGGGAGTAGAGGTTTCCATGTAGTGTGAGTGAATGAAAGTAGAAGGAGTAGAATCTTGTTTCATGTTGTAATGGAGATGAGAGAAGGGAGAGGAGCTAGCTTGGTGTGAAACTATGTGGTGGGTAAGGGGAAGAGATGGAGGAGGAGCTTGCTTGGTGCTACAATGGAGGTGGGAGAAAGCTAGCAGAGAGATAATGATGGACTATAGGGGGTGCATGTGGTTGTTGTAGCAATGGAGAGCTTGGAAAAAGGTTTGTAGAGAGAGAAAAACACTTTTTAGCTATAGAATAGGTTTGGAAAGACTTTGGAGGGTGAAAATGATGTTTTGATTTGTTTTTAAAAAAAAACAATTTTTTGGAATTTTTTAGTGCACGTTTTTAACTTTTGAAGGTCAAAAATACTTTTTTGACCATGAAATAGGTTTGGGGACCTTTTAAGGAGTGAAAACTTGAAATTTAAAATTTTTTAAAAATTTAAAATTTTTTGTGTATTTTTAAATCCGGGCCAAAAAGTGGGGGAAAAGAGGTCAAAGTGGTCCCCCCCCCCCCCCCCCCCCTCTTTCCCCTAGCCACCTCCCTTACCTTCTCACTAGGTAAGAGACAATTAAGAGGTGTAAGGCTACATTGTCCCCCTACTTTTTTGAGGGTATAGAGTGTGTCCACCACCCTCTTCCTATTGGCTGACCTCTAATTAACCTTAATCCCAAAGGGCCCCTAGAGGGTTCATATTTTTCCTAATGCACCTTCTCATAGATTCAAGAAACCGCAAGCATAAACTCACTTGGCACTTAAAGAGAGAGAGAGAGAGAGAGAGAGAGAGAGAGAGAGAGAGAGATCTTTTTCTTGAAGAGAGAGATATATATTTATTTATGTATCCAAACATATGAAATGAGCAAGAGAGAGAGAGAGAGAGAGAGAGAGAGAGAGAGAGAGAGAGAGATGTATTTATGTATCCAAACATATGAAATGAGCAAAAAAGAGAGAGATAAAATGAGATATATATATATATAGATATCTCTTTTTTATTATTATATTCATCCGAGGTCAAATATGTCCTCTGGGACTAAAGTTACATGTGATGTAGTATGTGTGCGAATTACAAGTGATTCTTGATGCTCCAAAATTATGATGATGAGAGTCACAATGGAAAGTCCACACTCTAGCTGGGAGAGGAACCGTGTAGGTCTAAGTCATGGCTAAAAATGTGAGAGCATCAAGTTCGGATGTGGCCAAATGCTGAGCAGTCTAATAGTGTGTGGTACTAAGTATCATGCCAAGGGTAGGACCAGGCAGGGCCAAGGGTCAGGATGGACATGCAATCAAGAGGGTCCCTATGTTTAGCAGGCCAAGGACCTATATAGAGCATGGTTGGGTGGTGATGAGCATGCTCCAATCCCCTATGTCTTACACCTCAGCCTTATAGCCTCGAAGGATTGGTTCTCCCCACTTGATAAGCAGTGGGGAAAGCATTGACTGGAAGCAAGATGGGAGAAAACTATGAAGAATATGTGGCATCCACAATGGGCACATGAGATGAAGGCCTTCTTATGGAAGGTTTTATAGGGAGCCATGCCAACTGGGGTGAAGATCCTCACTCAGGGAATCGGTCCTGATATATGTTTGCAATGTAGAATAGCTAGTGAAGACCTCTCTCACCTTGTCAGGGAGTGCCCGACAATCTGCGGTCTAGCAGGAAATATTTGCAAATGGATCCAAAAGACATGGAAAATAGGATTCTTCAAGAATGATCTATTCCGGGGAGGAACGGCATTCAAGAGCAAAGAAATGCTCATTGCAAGGAAAATTGTGGGTTTTTTTTACTTCAAACATGTTTGCAAGGCAAGGAACTGTCGAATCTTCGAAAACAGCTAAGTTCACTGAGATTATTCATTAAGAAAGTAGGGGGGCAATCATTGGGAGAAATATGAACTCAGATGAATGGAATAGAACCATGAGCAGTGCAATGAATGACTTACATCGGTAAAGATATGGGCTCATTCATTATCATGGGGTGGCTCCCTTGTCAGCTGATGTATCTAGGATCCCTTGAAGATGTCATGGCTCGTCATGAGCATGGCAAGAACTTGTAATTTGTTGGCTATATTAATATAATCTAATCATCATTGTGAGTTTTGCAAAAAAAAAAAAAACATTACATTGAGCCATGGCCACATATATACATTCCACTGGAAACTGATAATTAGAAGAAACCCCAACCCCACCCAATTCCACTCATCAGAAGTCTTGCTTTTTTCAATCCCAAAAATAGTTTCCCTTCTACTATCTTGGATAATCTCTGCGTAGTTGTTGATCTTAGGCGATTAATTGGCCATTCCTAGCCTTCCAAACATGGTGGAAGAAGCAGAATTGAACTACCTGAGTACATATCAAAATCGGTTGGTTTTTCATCCCTTTCCCTCCAAGGAGGAAATCATTCTTGGTAAACCCAATCTTCCAAGTCCTTTGGATCATTTTGCACACCTTACCTGCCAGGCCTTGGACCCTCTGGCATACTTCCTTTGTTTTAGTTTTTTTTTTTTTTTGTAAATCTCACAATATGTGAAAGGGGTTATATTAAAGAGAAAACCATTACATCAACACCATGCTCAATACGAGCCATGGCCACTTACATTCAAAAGGGCGCTCCATCCCTGCAAACATCACATTGCTGGCAGTAAGAGTTACCCAATTCCACTTGTTTGAAGAATTTCTTTTTCCAATCCCAAAGATAGTTTCCTTGATATCACGGATAATCTCTGCAAAGCTGGCAACTGAGAGCTCTTGTACGAACACTCGACCATTCTTGGCCTTCCAAACATGGTGAAGGAAGCAAAATCTAACGACTTTACAAAACAGAATCGGTTGGCTTATCATCCCTTTCCCTCCAAGGAGTATATCATTCTTGGAAAACCCAATCTTCCAAGTCCTTTGAATCCATTTACACACCTTACCTGACAGGCCTCTTACCCTTGGGCATTCTAGGAATAAGTGGGACAGATCCTCCCTAGCAGTCCTGCAATCTCAACACCTATCGGAGCCTATACCTTGAGGTAAGATCTTGTCTCCTATTGGTAAGGCCCCCCATAGCACCTTCCATAGAAAAATCTTCATTGTCACTTAGGTAGTTGTGGGTCCCTTGTCGATGCCAACCATCGAGCCTCTGGCCATTTTTTGGTCCACCGTTTGTTGAGAGGGGCGAACGAGTAAGAGCAAGGTAAATGCCCTTGGTGTGTGGTTTGAAGAAATGGCTACTCTGTGGGCATCGCGAGGCTTTCCACTCAAATTCCTTTGTTTTATGTTATGTAATGGTCAAGTTTGAGAATGAATATTCTTCTACCTGATTTTGATTGTGCATAATGTGGTACACGTCTGTTTGTGTTTGTTGTATGTTATTTAATGTTCAAGTTTGAGAATTAATTTTTTGTCTGATTTCGATTGTGCATAATTTCTTCAAGTTTAAGAGCGAGTTTTCTGTTTGCTATTGATTGTGCATAGTGTGTGTATGTGTACACTTTTCTACGTGCATGAGAAACACTTTCTTTTCCAAAACTGTATGCGTGAGAAAATGCTAGTTTAATTAAACATATGGGGTATTTATATGTGTTTATCGAAAGGCATGCATGCTACAGTTCCTATGAGTGGCACTGTTAGGTTGTTTAAAAGAAAAAAAGAAGAAAAAGTGAAGTTGTGTCCCTTGTTGGCGGTTTTGGCTTTTTGGTTCTAGCTTGGCGGTCAAGGGGCAGGCTGTGGTAGGGCTCGCTTCTTTGTGGCAGCACCAAGCTTGTGTAAGTTCTCCTTTGTGTCGTATGGTTTCAAGAGGGACACCCTTTGTCAATCAATGTATTCGTTTGTTGTAACAGAGCTGTTGGCTGATGCGATGGCTCGATACGAACATAGCTTCCTATGTAATTACTTTTATGTCTATTCTCTCTCATGAATCATAGGCTTTGCATGCCTGTGGAATATCGATTGCTTGATGTAAGTCTTTTCTGATTTTGAACATTGGGACGATTAATGGTACTAAGAACTTGTTTTATAAAATTTGATTGCTTTACTTCTCTAGGACAATCAACCTCTTATCGTGATCTTGCTATTGCATAGAAAAAGCAAAGAAGTATTAAAGTGAGATATGTGCTTTGTGTGTGTGTGTGTGTGTGTGTGTGTGTGTGTGTGTGAGAGAGAGAGAGAGAGAGAGAGTGAGTGAGAGTGAGAGAGGGAGCGAAAGGGGGGGGGGGGGGGGGGGGGGGGAGAAGGCAAAGGAAGGTAAAAATAGAATTAATAGGTAATGAAATTCTCATGAGTTGATTGTAGGGAGGATGGCAATGGTAGCCAGTAAGCAAACGTATGTAGATTAATTTTTGAAAATTCTAATACCAAGAACAAATGTAAGAGCTAGACATGTAGGGGACGTGCGCGCGTGCGAGCGAGAGAGAGAGAGAGAGAGAGAGAGAGAGAGAGAGAGAAGAGAGGAGGGGGGGGGGCACTTAGAATTTTGACACCAAGAAGAGATGTAAGAACTAGATATATAGGCGACCATACATTGGTAAATAGGTAGCTAGATGGGATGCATGGAAATATACCTGGACAAATAGAGAGAGAGAGAGAGAGAGAGAGAGAGAGAGAGAGAGAGGCTTTCAAAAGAGTAGTGTAATTTGTGTTAAAGCAGCACCCTTTTAGGCATAGAGGAGATTAACATGCCTATGAGATGCAATGCATAGGCGAGCATGCCAAAAGTGACTCATAATGTGCATACCACAGTAGCAACCAAATATTATTGTAGTCGTCGACTACATAACTTGAAGTACCTTTTTTTTTTTTTGCAAAACTCACAAATGGTGAGTAGATTATATTATCATAACCAAAAAATTACAGCTTCCTCCCACTTTGCCTACTCCAAATCATAGCACTTCTCCACCATCCTATGTCATTTTTGCCTCGGACAACACGTCCAAAAACGGGGAAAACCATCCGATCTCTTTTCGTCGTGATTGCGTGCCAATTTGAACAAGGCGTAACTACATGCCCATGACTCTGATCGATAAGCCGTAAATTTCTAGCAACTCCACACATTGCATTCAACCTTATGCAACCTTGACGAGGTGAAAAAGATCCCTGTCAGCATGCTTATCAAGGGGATCAAAGCACACTAGAACTGCTCCTTGCAAAATTTCCTTGACCCATAACTTGCCCATCCAAGCTCTGATTGAGGATCTAAAAGACTGGCATGCACCACAACTCAAGCTCTTCAAGTCTATCCATTAGCATCAGCTCTGTCCATCCATATGTACCTGCCCAGTCCGGCGATGATCTGCAAAGCATCCTACCTTCAAACTACAATATCTTTCCTCTCGTAGCTACGATTGAGGAGCTGTCCGGACCCACATGTAGAAGACACTGAGGACCACCTCTGGCATTTAACTCCTTGCTATAAGTTCTTGTACAAGTGCACACATACACATACACACACACATGCACACATAACCATGCATACTACAAGCATTCAAACCACATATAGGCATACACACATAAACGCATAATTTACAAAGTTTTTACTAAGACACTGAGCTCATTCACATGGTAGGAGCAAGAAGAGGGGTAGTTGACAAAGATGAAGGTTGGATACATGCTTTGGGTTATTTAGAACACCCCAGAGGATGGGAGTAACAAATATGGTCTTCTATGTACAAGTCTTTGGTGGCACCCTAGTCCCCCTCAAGTCACATGTAGTGCTTGAGGAATGTTGTATTCTTATCAGGTTAATATAAATTCTCTCAACTCACAATTGTGATCGAGTATGGCAAAAAAAAAAAGACACATTGACAATATATCCATAAACACACATTGTCACGGGAACCGAATAATAGAGATCGATAGCAAAAGATAGAGAAAGAGATCTTTGTATTGATGAATCTTTGTAGAGTTTTGATACAACAGAGGAGCAAAATATATGGGCGCACTGCGTTGTACGGAGCTCGAACCTCCCGACCACCCCCGAGCTTCAGTTCGCTTGCATGCAGCGTCTCACTTGCACTCGCACTCGCACTCTCACTCTCACTCTCACTCGCACTCGCACTCGCACTCGCAGAAGAAGAGATCGGTGAATGATCCCCAAACGCACCACCCGTCGTGCTTTTATCCTTTTTTTCCTCGAAAAGCCTGCACGATTTTCGTACCAAGTATACCTGCGAGAATAATATAAGAACGTGATCGCTAAGCGATCCGTAAAAGTTAGATTTCTATCATGACACTTTGCAATAGCCCCTGTTTCACACATTGATTTCTGCATCGCCTACAAAATAGCCAAAAGAACATACTCGTGCAACCAATTCAACATGATAATCAAAGTAAAAAAACATAATTATATACTTTCATAGCCATACTCTACCATGAAGAAACAATCCACTTCTTGGTTGATAGCAGGGAGAACTGTATGATGTTGTATGTCTGTCTGTCCCTGTGTACACTACACTGCTACTGCCTTCTGTTTGTTTTCATCATAACTTTTACAAACAAACTTAGAACAGAGCAATCTAGGTACTCAAAACGACGGGAATAGGTCTGGACTATAAGGCATCGCCGACAGAATTACAAAAAAACATCTCTGTTTGGCTAAAAAGCAACTTTTAGGTCGCGACTCATAAAACCGCTATTTTTGGGTCTCCACTACTTTTACAACTTATTTTAATCCTACCCATGCATTTTAAGCTAAAACACATAAATATAAAACATTGATATTAATACAAATCTTAATTTTACTGTTCATAGACAGACTATCTGTTATTCATTAATCTTTATCAAATCCGTCTTTAGTGTATTATTTTAAAAAAAAGAATATATGTTCTCTCTTAATATCTCAACTCATTCGTATAAGCTCTATTTAATAGACTATTCAAAAATCTTTCAAATCGTGTTAACGAAAGATATGCCCTGCTACATTCTTTTCGACTTTAAGAACTTCAAAGACTAATCCTATTACATTCTCCCCTTATCAAAATTAACTATGTCCTCAGAGTTGGTCTAAAGAGAGGAAAATTCTCTTTGCAAAACACTAAGACAATCGTGTAGACAATCGCTTATCCTTTCCAAGAATCAAATGAGACTTCTCGGGAATAACCTTTAAGAAAACCATATCCCCAGTTTCATACTCCACAACCCGATGTTTCTTGTCATAATACAATTTATGTCTCTTTTGGGCTTCTCTAATATTCCCCCTGATTTTAGCGAACTCGTTATCCATTTTCTCAAGCATCTCACGTGACAGTTCTACCTTATTCCTTGAGCTAAGAAAATTTATAGGTGTGGGACAGTTATAGCCATACATTGCTTCAAACGGGGTCATCCTAATAGATGAATGATATGAACTGTTGTATGCAAATTTAACCAAAGGCAAATATTCATTCCAATTAGATTGGTTTTCATTGACATACATTCGTAATATATCTTCTAAAATACGACTCACTCTCTCCGTTTCCGCATCGGTTTGAGGATGGAAAGCATTAGACATGCGTAAATAGGTACCTATAGAGTCAAAAGTCACTCTCTAGAAATGAGAAGTGAACTTAGAATCTCTGTCAGACACTATGCTCTTGGGCATGCCATGCAAACGAAATATCTCTTTCATAAACAAGCGTGCAATGGTCAAAGCAGTATCAGTTACTTTCACGGGAAAGAAGTGAGCCTGTTTTGTGAGTCTATCTACCACCACAAAGATCGAGTCATACCCTCCACGAGTAGTAGGAAGTCTAATAATAAAGTCCATGGATATAGACTCCCACTTCTGTAAAGGAATGTCTAAGGGTTGAAGGTCACCAGGCATCCTCTTATGTTCAATTTTAACTTGTTGACATTGAAAGCATTCATGCACACAATTCTTAACATCCAATTTCATACGTGGCCAAAAGAATGAACTTTTAATCTTTTCATATGTCTTACTCAATCCATGATGACCAGAAAAAGGTGAATTATGACACTCATGCAGAATTTGACTCTTAAAAGAAGAATTTACAGGAATACACAAGCAGTCATAACAATACAGATTTCCCTTATACAAGTGATATCTGTTTTCATACATCTCACCAATATTCTCACGCAAGAATTTCAAAATAGGCATATAAAAGGAATCATTTTCAACTTCAGCATGTATCTCATCAATCAAATTGGATCGCACAACAGTCAACAAATTACACATGGGCATACGACTCAATGTATCTGCAACTTTATTTTCTTTTTCACACAAATACTTCAAATCAAAGTCATACTCAGCCAGGAATTCAATCCATCTTCTTTGTCTGTTATTTAACTATGGCTGAGTGAAAATATACTTCAAGTTTTGATGATCAGTACGCAATTCAAATTTTACACCAAGCAAGAGATGACGCCAAAGCTTCAATGCATGAACAACAAGCAAGCAATTCTAGATCATGTGTTGCATAGTTTAATTCATGTCGTCTTAATTTCCTAAACTCATATACAACCACTCTTCCTTCTTGTGTCAAAACACAACTTAATTGTTCACCACTAGTGTCACAGGACACAACAAATGGTTTGCCCATCTCAGGAACTTTTAAAACAAAATTTTCCGCTATTTTAGCCTTCAAGGTCTCAAAAGCAGTCTCACAGCTAGAAGTCCACACAAAACCCTTGTCTTTCTTGGTCAATTCGGTCAAAGGACTTGCTATCTTAGAGAAATCTTTAATGTGTGCTCTCTCATATTGTGCTAGACCCATAAAGCTTCTTACATCTCTTACTAACATAGTCTTAACTTTATCAAGATCAATGTGAATCCCCTCTTTAGAAATCACTCTTCCCAAACACACAATCTGATCCTTTGCAAAAGAATACTTACTTGCTTTGGCATACAATTTATGTTCACGCAAAACCTCAAATGTTTTCTTTAAGTACAATGCATGATCTTCTTCATTCGTAGAATACACAAAAATATTATCCAAGAATACCAGAATGAAGTCCTCAAGATACGGGTGAAAAATATTATTCATTAAGCACATGAAAGTTGTTGGTGCATTAGTCAAACCAAAAGCAAGAACTCTAAATTCATAATGTCCATAACGTGTACGAAAAGAAATCTTTGGAATGTCCTCGGCCTTGATACGGATTTGATGGTAGCCAGAACGAAGGTCAACCTTTGAAAATATTGTGGCACCACTCAAATGACTAAGCAGTTCATCTAAGTGAGGAAGAGGATATTTGTTCTTAATGATCTTTTTGTTTAATCCCCTATAGTCGATGCATAATCTATATGTACCATCCTTTTTCTTTTGGAATAACATAGGACTACCCCAAGGAGATACACTAGGTTTAATGAAACCCTTTTTCAAAAGATCATCAAGTTGTATCTTGAGCTCTTTAAGCTCATCAATATTGAACCTATATGGAGATCTGGAATAAGGTGTCGCTGTTGGATATAGATCTATGGCATGGTCTACCGCTCTAGGCGGAGGTATACCAGGAAGATCGTCCGGAACACATCCTTAACTTCATGTAAGAGATCCTCTATAAATTCTCGATTTGTCTCTTTATGTTTATCCCCAGATTCTCTTTAATCTCATTAGCAAACACAAGCAACGTCTCACACAAGCAAAGACAAGCAACGTCTCACACTCTTATCTAAGTCACCTTATCAATTCCATTGCCAAAACTAGATTTAGAATCTCTTTCTTTCCACAAAGAGTGTGACTTATCATCATCAAATGATTAAAGATATATTTTTCTTTCTTAACAATCAATCAAAACATGATTTTCAATGATCTAATTGATACCAATGATAACATCATGCATATCAATGTTTATGTTATAGAAATCATCTTTATGATTTCGACTCTTCAAAGAAAAAAAAAACAAATTTTCTACTAACTCTTTCGTGGAACTATTATTACCACTAGTTAAGTCCACAAGTCTTTTAACTTCTCGATTTAATTTCAAGTTTAATTTCTCAATCAATTTAGACGATAAGAAGCAATGAATACTATCCAAATCAATTAAGAAATTCAAATTTTAATCTCAACTTCTACGCATAAATTCGATCTCACAGAAGCTTTCAAAGGACGTATCAAAGACATAAAGCATCACAAAGAAGGGGTAGATGACTTACCTTTATCGTACGCATCGCCAAAAGTCTCCAATTGAGCCATCTTGGTACGTATTGTCTTATCGGTCACCTTGCTCGAGCATTCGAAAGTTCGTGGTCGTGTTCTCAATATTGAAAGTATAATCCAAATCTTTGAGTTCTTCAATCCACGCTTCTAAATCTTCGCATATCTTTATTATTCCATCAAACTCTTTAAGCTTAGCCTTCGTTAAGAATGATTTGGTTGTCGCTTCTCCCATATCGTCATCGTTTCTTTTGGCGGTACCCCAGCGCCGCCACGATGATTATTGTTTCCAGGTGGATTAGCATGGTTTTCATCTTCATGTTGGCCATCAAGGTCTACATAGATATCAAGCTACATGGGATGCATGGAAATATACCTGGACAAATAGAGAGAGAGAGAGAGAGAGAGAGAGAGAGAGAGAGAGAAAGAGAGAGAGGCTTTCAAAAGAGTAGTGTAATTTGTGTTAAAGCAGCACCCTTTTAGGCATAGAGGAGATTAACATGCCTTTGAGATGCAATGCATAGGCGAGCATGCCAAAAGTGACTCATAATGTGCATACCACAGTAGCAACCAAATATTATTGTAGTCGTCGACTACATAACTTGAAGTATCTTTTTTTTTTTTTGCAAAACTCACAAATGGTGAGTAGATTATATTATCATAACCAAAAAATTACAGCTTCCTCCCACTTTGCCTACTCCAAATCATAGCACTTCTCCACCATCCTATGTCATTTTTGCCTCGGACAACACGTCCAAAAACGGGGAAAACCATCCGATCTCTTTTCGTCGTGATTGCCTGCCAATTTGAACAAGGCGTAACTACATGCCCATGACTCTGATCGATAAGCCGTAAATTTCTAGCAACTCCACACATTGCATTCAACCTTATGCAACCTTGACGAGGTGAAAAAGATCCCTGTCAGCATGCTTATCAAGGGGATCAAATCACACTAGAACTGCTCCTTGCAAAATTTCCTTGACCCATAACTTGCCCATCCAAGCTCTGATTGAGGATCTAAAAGACTGGCATGCACCACAACTCAAGCTCTTCAAGTCTATCCATCAGCATCAGCTCTGTCCACCCATATGTACCTGCCCAGTCCGGCGATGATCTGCAAAGCATCCTACCTTCAAACTACAATATCTTTCCTCTCGTAGCTACGATTGAGGAGCTGTCAGGACCCACATGTAGAAGACACTGAGGACCACCTCTGGCATTTAACTCCTTGCTATAAGTTCTTGTACAAGTGCACACATACACATACACACACACATGCACACATAACCATGCATACTACAAGCATTCAAACCACATATAGGCATACACACATAAACGCATAATTTACAAAGTTTTTACTAAGACACTGAGCTCATTCACATGGTAGGAGCAAGAAGAGGGGTAGTTGACAAAGATGAAGGTTGGATACATGCTTTGGGTTATTTAGAACACCCCAGAGGATAGGAGTAACAAATATGGTCTTCTATGTACAAGTCTTTGGTGGCACCCTAGTCCCCCTCAAGTCACATGTAGTGCTTGAGGAATGTTGTATTCTTATCAGGTTAATATAAATTCTCTCAACTCACAATTGTGATCGAGTATGGCAAAAAAAAAAAAGACACATTGACAATATATCCATAAACACACATTGTCACGGGAACCGAATAATAGTGATCGATAGCAAAAGATAGAGAAAGAGATCTTTGTATTGATGAATCTTTGTAGAGTTTTGATACAACAGAGGAGCAAAATATATGGGCGCACTGCGTTGTACGGAGCTCGAACCTCCCGACCACCCCCGAGCTTCAGTTCGCTTGCATGCAGCGTCTCACTCGCACTCGCACTCGCACTCTCACTCTCACTCTCACTCGCACTCGCACTCGCAGAAGAAGAGATCGGTGAATGATCCCCAAACGCACCACCCGTCGTGCTTTTATCCTTCTTTTCCTCGAAAAGCCTGCACGATTTTTGTACCAAGTATACCTGCGAGAATAATATAAGAACGTGATCGCTAAGCGATCCGTAAAAGTTAGATTTCTATCATGACACTTTGCAATAGATCCTGTTTCACACATTGATTTCTGCATCGCCTACAAAATAGCCAAAAGAACATACTCGTGCAACCAATTCAACATGATAATCAAAGTAAAAAAACATAATTATATACTTTCATAGCCATACTCTACCATGAAGAAACAATCCACTTCTTGGTTGATAGCAGGGAGAACTGTATGATGTTGTATGTCTGTCTGTCCCTGTGTACACTACACTGCTGCTGCCTTCTGTTTGTTTTCATCATAACTTTTACAAACAAACTCAGAACAGAGCAATCCAGGTACTCAAAACGACGGGAATAGGTCTGGTCTATAAGGCATCGCGGACAGAATTGCAAAAAACGTCTCCGTTTGGTTAAAAAGAAACTTTTAGGTCGCGACTCATAAAACCGCTATTTTTGGGTCTCCACTACTTTTACAACTTATTTTAATCCTACCCATGCATTTTAAGCTAAAACACATAAATATAAAACATTGATATTAATACAAATCTCAATTTTACTGTTCATAGACAGACTATCTGTTATTCATTAATCTTTATCAAATCCGTCTTTAGTGTATTATTTAAAAAAAAGAATATATGTTCTCTCTTAATATCTCAACTCATTCGTATAAGCTCTATTTAATAGACTATTCAAAAATCTTTCAAATCGTGCTAACGAAAGATATGCCCTGCTACATTCTTTTCGACTTTAAGAACTTCAAAGACTAGTCCTATTACATACACATAATATCAAACATAGCACACTTATGTATCCAAGGTAGTAATACCAAATGATGCATTGAAAATATATCCATAAACACATATAATATCAAACATAGCACACTTATGTATCCAAGGTACTACTTATGAATTTGAGGTAGTAGTACCAGAAGATACAAACACACACACACACACACACACACACATAAACACATCAAAGAAGATACTTACCCTCCACTTTGTTAAAACGGAGGTAACATAACTAAATTTGACCAATTTGATCATACACAATTCTATAGACACCCACCCCAAATCCAATAGAGAACTCTCATGTGCACATCCACATGACTCAGGTGTTGACACATAGAGAAGTCTTCAAGTTATACACAAGAGAAGTTTTGAAATCTAATCAAATAGGACTACTCAAACAATGAACATGATGTGTGTGTGTGTGTGTGTGTGTGTAGAGAGAGAGAGAGAGAGAGAGAGAGAGAGAGAGAGAGAGAGAGAGAGGTCATGGCCCCAAATTTGGAAATATGTATTAGTAAGGCATAGCATAATGGAGTTACTAGATTCAAGCACTAAGCTTGTAACTAGAAAGGTAGAACCAAACAAAGATCGAGGTAGAGATAGAGATGAATAAAAAGTTATTTTAGCAAGTCCCCGGCAATGGTGCCAATGTTGGCTGGTCGTCGCGACGGATGTCTATAGCATAGCTTTTTGGCACTAACATAATGTCAATACTCAAGGAAGCGATTTGAATGGGGAACGGAGACTCTTCGAGGGTGTAAACCTTGAGAAGTGAACCCACGGAATAACTCTAACTCTAAAATATGCAAATCTCTTGCTCTTAGATCAAGCAATCTACTTATGTCCTAAGTCACCAGACTTAGTCATTAACCCGTTTCGGCACTCAAACGGAGTCCAAATGTTACAAAACTTTAGGAGAAGGTCAAGGACACTTAGGGACACTAACCTACCCAGTTTGGTCACATTTTGAGGAGGTACCAAAATTATGATCCATCATAATTTAGGTCTCAAAATCTGCAATAGAACACATCAGAAAGGTTGCCCTAGGGTCTAGTGTGGGGCATGGTGGGTATGTGTGTGCTCAAGGAGGTTTGTGTGTATGTGCAGACATAGCTTACACAGTTAGAGAGAGAGAGAGAGAGAGAGAGAGAGAGAGAGAGAGAAAGAGTACTCTTGATTTTGACCCAAAAGGTACTACATTAAAATACACACCATAGCATAAAAAATATGTACATAGAGTGCTTTATTTATAAGCGTGGAGTAAATATCCGGCTGGAGTTCCTCATCTTTTTGGCTTACACATAGCCATACTAGAGAACCTTACAACACATAGGTCAAATGCCATATAGGAAGCTATGCAAGTGTAGAGGTGTCTCCCATGGTTATAGAAGGACATGCCTATCCCAACAATCCTCCCCTTAGGCATGGACTATACTCAAATAAGATGAATCAAGCCCTAAAGCCGCACAAGCTAATAGTCACACAGACTGAGTGGTCTCATCATATGGTGTTACACAGACTAATAAATACTCCCCTTAAACAAAGAAGGTGGACGACCATCCATATCCACAATACATCAGTATACTCGTAAAAGTATTTGGGGACGGTACACACATGGAGACAATTCTCTTCCTTTTGATTTGAATCTCCATCTTTTTCCTCTGCTAGATTGACTCTAGCTTTGTCTTTGTTGTTGTTTCCTTGGTATTTTGATGGTGAATGACCTTTGATGCCGCAATTGCTACAATACTTGTCCTTGTAGCAGTCCTTGGAGAAGTGTCCAGGCTTGCCACACTCATAACATATCTTGTTATTTAACCTAGGTGATGATGCTGATGCCCTAGATGATGGTGATGATGATGCAAAACAAGCTCCTCCCACTGATTTAGATTTATCAAATTTCTTCTTATTTTTCTTTTCTTCTTCATTGATTGCCCCTGTGACATATTGTAGAGAAGGTATGGGCTCTTTTCGCTCTAAGACTGTGACTATGTTGTCAAAACTTTCAGGTAGAGCACTCAGGAGCATAGCGACTTGATCTTCTTCCGGGACTTGGCACTAAATGTAAGTAAGCTGCGTGATTATGCTCATTAGTTTGTTAACGAGGCTTAAAACATCCTCCCTCTGAAGCATAGTAAGTTTGTAAAGAATTTTTTTAAAGCTAATCTTACTTTGCTTTTGTTTAGCACCAAAGTTATGTTGCAAAATATCCCATTCTTGGATTGCAGTGGTGCAGCTCTTTGTAAAGTGCACATAATTATCGTGGAGTGATGTGATAATTATGCCTAGTGCTTGTTCATCTTTAGCTTGTGCTTGTGCAATTTGGGCCCTAGTGAGAGTGCCTTCAACAAAAGTGGATAATTCGCTTACTCTCGGTTTTACAACAGACCATAGTTGCTTTTTCATAAGCAGCATGGGTGCATCGAAAAGCGTGCACGCGGGCCTGCTGGGAAAAACGCGCTTTATCGTGCCCTGCATCTGAGCCCTGTAGCGGGCAGGGTGAGCGCAGCTTCACCTGCTGTGCTGCCGGAGGTCATCGCCATCGCTCCACCTCCTTGTGTTTCACATACGGCCGCCCAAGGGGAGGGCCTTTGGTCAATCAAACAGTTAAGGGGGCATGCCCACCCCGGGCACACACCCCTCCGAGTTTGACGTCTTGCTTCGCCCAGCTCGGAGATCCGGGGCCGAGGAGCTGTCGAGTTTCAGGACAATGTCCCAACGGCAGAACTGATTCGAAAGCAGTTCTACGGGAAGATTAGTAATCCGGAAGATCGATCCCGACAAGGAGAGGACAAAAAGGATGATGGTTATGGGTTGATTCAAGACACATTGATTGAGCAAGGGCCTCAAGCATGGCTAATGGCACGACCATATTATACGGCATGCTCAGCACAATCGAGAGGAAGCAAATCCAAGTGCTTCCACATCTTTGGAAAGAGATTTGCCATGGTGTTTTTGTCCCAAAATCATCGATGATTTCACTTCGATCAAGAATTGCACTGGGCAACACAAAGTGTTAGCTAATTTTCACCAAAAAACTCGACCAATAGCATGTTCTAACGATGCTCCAAGGGATGTGCTAGTGGTTAGACTGGACCAAGATTCAACAAGGGCACAAGGATTCATACTAATCCACAGGTTTGAGGTTTCATGTTTTTAAGGTTTTCTCGTTTTATGTATGATGTCAATTGCAGGGGATATTCCAAATATTTGCACAAGTTAATTCTTGCTTCAAGAATTATTCTTGTCCAACCAAGGTAGCAGTGAATGATGATGCACCGCAGGTTGCTACCAATTGGTACTCTTATTCAATTGCATTCAGGAAAGTACATGCAATGCCTCAAATGGGTATGGTACAGATGTTGGCATGGCCGACTAATTATTTTTATCGCCAACATATGAAATAGCTTTTGTTTTGGTTTGATCATGCTTTCAAACATGTTATGTAGCTCTTGCATGCAGGCACAGTGACAAGTTCCGTATGCAGTCAACTTTTTTCCACTGCTTTGTTTGCAAAGAGCCACTGTTTGGTTGAGAGATCAACATCGAGCAGGGCTTGACTACACAATATTCAAGCCATGCAAAAGGAACTGATACTTACAGGGCTCGGCACGGCCGATAATTCTTATGGCTCAAGGGTACAAAGTTGTTTGGCAGGTGTACTTAATGAGCACGGTTTCTCAGCGGTTCAATTTGATGCCACTCCATAGACAATTGTTAGTGTTTTCGACTCTCAAGGAAATTAGCACATCCAGTTGCTCGGCATGGACGACTCCTTGTCACTATTTCCAACAGCTGCTACCGAATGTTTGCCACACAGTATTAGTTCATTCCAATTGCAATTGTTTGAATAGGAAATGTGTTTGCAGCTAATTTCATTATGTACCAAACAGGTGTATAGGATAAACGACGGCGTCTGTGCAGATATGGCTATAAGCCATTTTGGAATGAGTTTTTCCTTCCAAATTTCATGACAATTGGTTACAGCAACAACCAGGTTAGCCAAGTTTAAGTTTTTTCATGTTTACACTTTACTTGACAATTATTGTCGTTGTGCAAAGCAAACTGCTCTGACAATTTCATATGAAGCAAAGCTCAGAGGAACTGGCAAAATAGGGAATATCACTCACAGAATCCCTACCAGTCTAAACTGTCAAGGACAGATTACGGATCGATTGTTTAATATGATTGTTGGTTGCTATCAACACACAACACCAAAATGAGCCTAATTCTCATACTTATCTCACGGGCAATCATGGCCCCTGCAAGGTAGGTGGATCGGAATGAGTTTTGTGTTTTTTTGTTACCTCTCTCGATGCAAGAGTCCAACCAGAAAACTGGGGAATGCTTATACAATAAGCTGCAAGTCAAGCATAAGATGTGTAAGAGGACATAGCTTATGCACACACTGTAAAAACTTAAGGCAAGTTCCTCATCCCAGCATGCTCTTCTTTTCCTTCTCTATCTCCAATCTTCTAAGAAGCTTTTGATACATGTTTTGCTTATGAGTCAGCTTGAGCCAAGGTGCTCTAACTCACAGCTAGCATGTGGCCAAGATGCTACTCAAATTAGTCTTCATCGGTCGATTGAACACTATTTGCATAAGGACTATGAGCCAAAGGATAAGACCCACTAATTGGTATTCCTTGGATGCTTGTTCTCAAGATCGAACAGTTATACCCAATGCAGTACACAGTGACGTTAATTGACAAGGAAGGGTCTTGTCATTACGAAGTTTAGGGTGTCATTTTTGCACTACATGTTTTCAGTGTGACACTCCATTTGAGTTTTTACTAATCTTCAACTCACAGCAGCTGATCTCTACAAGACAGTATAGATACAGCAATCAGTTGTGACATCATGGTTGTCCATAAGAGCTCGGCAGTTCACTTGTGTGGATTTCCTACTCTCTCTATAGCACTACGCCGTCTCTATGGACATACTGTTCTGGGGTAAGACCCGGCGGGTGATTATTACATCACCCCATAGGCATTAAGGATCACAGTTTGATCTGCATTAAGGATCACAGTTGATCTCTCCCAGTTATACTTTCAAGGAAAGAATTCCGCAATCTACCACACGCGGTAGCGGACGGAGACACTTTTCAAGTTGATTCCAATCATTTTGTACACGGTTGACTATGTTAGTTACCGTGATCTACTAGTTGAGCAGTTTCTACAAAGAGTCTTACCAAGGGGTTTGACTACATAGATTCTAATCCAAGGGCTTCGATTGCACTGGCAACACCCAGGGTTTCCAGTACAATGCTGTTTGTTTTTCCAGGTAGGGGACGTGCTCCTCCCCATTGGAATACAGGTAAGTGTACAATACGTTCAAATCTCCAGGTAACGCATCTATTGATTTGGTGTTATTCCATTTTTAGTATGCTTTGCTTGGTTTTTCAAGACGTCTAAGTACGCTTGAATGTTACAGAGCCATGCCAAGGGCATGTCGGCACAAAGTATTTTGGGCCAAGTGTCCAATCTATCTTTTTGTCTTATGCTGTTACGAACCTACTTGTTGGGTTCAATTTGGCACATGTTGTCACATGGGATACAACATGGTCTAGGAACTCAAGGAGTTCGGTTTAGCTAGTGTGGAGCAACGCTAATGAGGGTCCCTCTCACTCCCGTCGTAGAGTGCTTGCAGTTACCTCCACACACAAGTATATCTTATACTTGAAGGATGTTCTTTTTTACACATCCTTACATGAGACATATTCCACATGTGGAGAATATGAGTCTCTAGACTGACACTGGCGCCATTATTTCAATTATGTGTCACGACAAAGTCCCTAGGTGCTGGTCACATCTGTTTTCTAGAGCATTTTTAGCACGACGTATCAGGAGCAATTTTGTGGCCAGATATTGTCGGATACTTAGAATGACTTGTTAAGGTACATTATAGATGGTTGTTTATACATCTAGCAAGGCTATAAGTTGTTAATGAAAAAGTTTCATTGTCTGTACCTAGAAGTGATCAATGTTTTACCTTTTATTTCCATTCAGACGTTTCAGCAAGGTTTGCAAAAGATTGCGACTGAAAGTATTTAGTTTCTTTTCAGAACTATTTACATTCTTTCTTTAATGTGTGCTACGCGCATCACATTTTGCCATAAGTATTGGCAAGGCTCATTATGGATATACAAGTTCGGGTTAGTTTTTCTTAAATGCATGCACACTAGGTATTATGGGTCCTAGTGTTTAGCAAAGGCTGCTTGGAAACGGCATGCATATTCCTCAGGTTGTTGCTTATCAAGCATTTTGCACTCTATGTGCACTATCTCTATGAGATTACTTTTAAGTCTACTAATCACCAATAGAAGTCATGGCTCGGTTTGGGCGTTTGTGGATTTTTTCAAGTTAACCATGATGGTTATTTCAGACATTGTTGATTCTTCACCAATGTTAAACACTATTGTGATTCCCCGTTTACCAGTCATCTGGGACGACTGTTTGTAAACCGTGAGGAAAACACACCTCAGTACTGTCAGTTATCCAAGGGAATAGGCGGATTACAAAGAGTAATCTTGTGCTAAAAGATCTGCTAAGAGCATACGTTAGCACAACGCATTTCTGAATAGATGATTTTCTCCCTATTCTACAATTTGTTTAACTACGATTTTCGACTTTTGAACACCTCTTGTGGTGGGGTTGGAGATTGTGTCAATACTTTCATACGTCAAGGACTTACCAGGTATGCTAACAAAGTATGTTGGCAAGTAACCTTCATTAGGGATGAGCATATAGTTCTTGTCTTCCAAACTATTTAGAATTCTAACACGAGGACATTCCCTATCTACGGACTTTTCAAGATACTCAAGCGAGAAGGAAATCTGGCTCACAACTGCATGGAAAGTTACGCCAAGGTTTCCTTGCATTATTCCAGTACCTTCAGAAGATCTGAAAACTGGTTATGCCTTTGGACAACTCTTAGTTGAGGTTACTCCTTTACAGCACTCAAGCGAGTCATAAATGGAGTTACCATTTAGACCCAAGTGGTTGCAAACGGACAACAATGTAGAAAATCAAGATGTTGCTCTTGGTTTCATTGAACCTCCTCACTGCACCAATTATCGGTCATACAGACAATTGTCTCACTTATGGGACGTCAGTAAAGAAAACATCAGTATTCTTAAGAAGATATTACTACTTGTGTTTTCGAGGACGGAAACTCTTCCTTAAGGGGGGAGTAATGTCAAGACAAAGGTCCTACGGAGCAAGGCCCAACCTAGGGGGTCAGGGACCTAGGCCAAGGGCTTGGACTGGACCAGTGCGGATTGGGGATCCGCTTAGGGCAAGTTCTAGGAGCTAGCCTATATAAGGGGCGGTAGGGAGGAGATGCTATGTTCAGTTACCCTAGGTTTTACATAGAGAGAGAGAGAGAGAGAGAGAACTTAGTCGATGGTCAGGGAGCTCACACTTGGAACCTCCCAAGTTTTGACATTAAAAAACGTTATAATGTTGCTTAAGAAACACTTGGATGCATAAGCGAAGCTTCTATAAATCAATTTTGTGACAAACATTGCTTAAGCAACACAAAATGTGTCACTTGAGCAACCTTTGACATCCCTACCAACAAAGATTTCTAGTAGTGCTTTGACAAGGAATATTCATGATCAAGACCATTGACAAGAGACGTGCTTGCATCATCTTTATTTTTAGAATTCTTTGAACATTGTCTCTTCATGTGACTCTTATGTTTCCGCTTGAAACAACGATTATCATGAACATATTGTGCTCTTTTCTCATCATTCAATTATCCACCAAATATTCCTTTTGCAACTTCTTCATCTAGAGTCAACGAGAGTTGACTCCTAGACTTTTCTCAACCCTTTATTAACATTATTATGTGCTTGATTGAGTTTCTTGTTGGCCACCTTTGGATTACCATCATTGTTATCCTATTCATGCTCTAACACCACATTGATAGCCTCTTCAAGTCCTTAGGCTTGGTGAAATGGACATCAAACTTGATTTCCTTGTCCAAACTATGGAGGGAAGTTTTGAGACAATTCTCTTGGCTCCCAAAGCTAAGCTACAAGCTGCCGTTCAGACTTGTGTGTCGTTCTGACAAACTTCAAGCCACTCATCCTTGAGTCATTGCAAATAACTTGGTGGCATAAAGCAAGATTAAGAGCTGTGTGAAACCTATCTCAATCACAGAAGATGGGGTAATAAGGATAACTCCCTTCTTGATGAAGCTTAGCCTACTGCTCTTACCACAAGTAATACCAATTAATGGTGTCACCCATCGCGTAAATTGTAGCAACTAAAACCTTATCATTGCAAGAATTCCTAGTAGTGGCAAAATAAGAATTGAATTGAAGAAACACGAATAGATTTTGGATGCATCTATCTTACCATCATAATTACTAAAGGTCATTTTTTACATCACCGTCAATATTAAACACTTACTTGATGTACATGTGTTGGCTTGGGATGAGGTTGCATTTGTAAAAACCAATTGAGCTAGCTCTTGCATGTGTCGGCCCCTTTCTTACTCCACTACAAGTCTCTATGCCTCCCTATCTTGCTCAACTGTGAGTCTCTATGCTCCCGTGGCTAACTGCCAGTCTTCGTGTTCCACTTTGAGAGAAAGTCTCCTTCCCTCACCATCTTTCTCTACAGCAATTTGATCCCTTCAATGCAGTCATCTGATCCCTTTCTACATGGACCCATGCAACATCATATTGTACGAGAAACGTCATCATTGATTGCATCATGACCTCCATTGAAATTGGCTCCAGTCTGGTGTTGGTGTTGATGGTGATGGTGAAGGATCATGCCTGATTGATCCAAGCAAGATGCCCCCAGACTACTCTACCATCTCCCTCACGTTGTCATCAATTGGTGGAAAATTGTCCATGCCACTATTGATGACAACCCTACAATTCCTTAACTAAGAAGGAGATAAAATTTTAACCCAAGTTGTTGCTTGCGACTTGTGGTGCACCCCTCAACGGCCTTGCGCTCACACCAAAGTTTCTTTTAGAAAACTCAAGCAAAACAAATACTTCAATGCGTATGATGGCTTGAATTGATGACAAACTATGACGATGACTATTGCAAATGAAAAAATAACGGAACCTTTGGAGGTGAACATTGCATATCTCTTACACATGCAAATTTTGACAACATCAATGATTGTCTTGGAATTGCATCATTTGCCAAGGCACAAATCTTGCATGCATGCTTGTCTGGCGCTTTGCAATGGAAATCTACATCTAAATGGTTGGTGTTGAGATGTAAATTTCCTATGCATGGTCGTATGGGATCATGTTGTGGAAATTTGCGCCTTGATGGTTGACACACTTTCAAGACAGTACCAAAATTCTCTTTAAATTGGCACGATTGAAGGATAGGGGTGCTCTATCCCACACACATGAAATATTTTACGACCATGGAAGATTGTGTGGAAATTGCATCAATTACACACATGCACATTTCCTAGATGGCATGGTCGTATGGCCTCATGGAAATTTGTGTCTAGGTGGTTAATGGACTTCAAAGATAATGTCAATTAGCTCTCAAAATTTGATTGTCTTGAAATGCCTCAAAGGCTCAAAAGTGCAAATTTCCAAAGCATGGCCCTACGGTGCCATGTGGTGAAAATTTGTGTCTAAATGCTAGGTGCAAAAAGGGTGCTAGAATTCTTACAAAATTTTCATGCGTTGGTAAACAATATATTCTTCGTGCATATAAATTTTGATAACCATCAAAAACCATCTTGAAAGTACCCCAAACAAATTTTAATGACCACTCGAGACTATCTTAGAATTGTGCCAACTGCCCACGCAAAAGTTTCCTATGCAAGATGTTATGGCATGATGCAATGGAAATTGCATCTAGGCGGTTGATGCATTTCCAAGATGATTGTTGATCGACTAAACAATTAGATAGCCATCAAAATATTTTGATTGAAGATTTCCTGCAACGTGGTGGTCCCCTTCAAATTTTTCTCAAGTGGGATAATTCCTTTTATGCACATTTAATGTCTAAGCCAACGTTTGTAAATACATGAAAATACAATCGTAAGAATATTCTTTTGTAAGACGATTTTGATATGCCTAGTGTAGATTTTAAAACAGTTCCTATGAGCCCTCAACCATTGAGTTTGGATACTATGAGATAGCCTTGTGCCAGATCTCAAAACCTTAGTTCGTTCACTTTTAAGCAACAATCAATTAAGTGGACAAGAGTCTTGCAGAGCGATATCTGGCTATCATGAGAATTTTTTCATTTGTGCCTACGAGATGCTAATGCAATTGATACCGTTTGCTTCATCTTTCCATGCTTATTTCATTGATTCTCTTCATGTTATGAATTACTACCCAGACATGAAGAGCTATTTCTACTTGTTGTATCCTATAGAATTGTATGTTTTAACTTTTGAGACCATAGTTCTTTAGCATTGGCCTTGTTCATAATCCTGAAGAATATTGATTCACCAAGATGCAACCTAATAGTTGCCATGGCAGGAGCATCAAACTTCTCCCAATGATCATCAATGTACAAACCCTCTTTGCGCTCTTTTAATGGCACTGCACATCCTTTGTTGATTAGGAGATCAAATATTCTCTGCTTCCATATAGTGAAATTTGTACCATCAAATTTCACTATGTAGTAATCTTCTGTCCCAGAAGATCCAACTATAGTGACAATAGATAATTGGAAGAGAATAACACTAAGAGCTTAAGTCCATTTTGTCGCAAAAATTTTAGCAATATTCTCTACTCAGAGATCAAAATCTCAACTAGAAACTCAACTAGAGATCAATATTCTCTACGCAGAGATCAAAATCTCAACTAGAAACTCAACACAATCATCGTAAGGCCAATGTAAAAGAGCGTTGTAGAGAAAAACTAGACAACTCGCGATGAAATAAATCCGACACAGTCTCCTATATACAAAGATCAAAATCTCAAGCAAAAGTCAACAAAAAACAATGCATAAAGCAACAAAGAGTACTGATTGGGCATACACTGGCATAAACTTCTCAAAGAAACTATTGAAAGACTATCAACTTGGGATCAAAGCACCGATACCAGTCGATACATCTCTTATGGCGAGGCCACGAATACTGATCTCTAGCAACCTAATCCATCTCACTTGATAGCTCGGTCCCTAGTGCTCAATTTCAAGAAAAACCTCACGTAACAGCTTTCACAAAAGGCTATGCAAACACGACTAGCCACAGTCTCAAAAAGGACTTTTCGGGATTGAGTCTCCAAAACGATCGAGATTGCCAAACAAGCGAAAATCGACTCCACAATGAGATACAATGGCAATATCCACAATACAACGTATATAAAAAATATGAAATTATCACTCTAATATAGCAAGACAGGCAATCAAACAGGCATAGGATATACAATCAAACAAGCACCAATGAAATGTAAGAAAAAATGTGACCCGAAGTGAGCTCCCTGTGGAGAGTTAAAAACTGCTCTCAACAAAGCTCAAGCACACATAAGGTGCTAATCATCAATATCCATAAACATAAAACTTCCAAAGAGAAGCAATCATTGGTCAGAGATCTCCCACACAACTCTCACTGATATTAAGCCATTAGAATCTAAGATTGTGTGATTTGGATAAGATTAGGTGTTTTTTCCATTTAGGAACAATTTTTTTATTTGCAATTAGCTATTACGATACGGTCTCCTATGGCCTTGATATCCTAGAGTTTTGTGCTAGTAGATTTTTGAATAGTATAGACAACTATTTCACCTATCATCAAAGCTCATAGGATGGTAGAGTGTGCATAGCTCGTTAGTATAGATATTGAGTGTTAGATTCATATAGCTCTCTAGAGAACACTGTGTCTATGATGTTTAGAGCCTCTTACCATAATTGGTGCAACAATGTCCTTAAATTGCTATTATGATAGTCAGAGTCCTCGCTTTTACACAGTCGGATCTTGATGTATTTGTCGATATTGGCATCGTTGCCCACGACGTAGGACTTGGAGGAGAGGTCTTTTGACACTTTCATCCACTTGTCACCAACCACACCAAAAAAGTTAAAGTGACATATTCAAGCTCTACTATAGACTAATAAGTCGTGTGTACTTGTCAATTTTTAAAATTAGTTAGTGTTTATGGTTTATGTGGTTGATTAGTAAAGAGTGTTATGGTCTAATTATGATTTTGAGATTATACTACCTTTTAATATCCATTTCCTTTCTCTGTTACTTCACAATTTTGTCTTCTTCACATTAGTAGAGATTTTGGGATAGGCAAGCATCTTTGGCACTATATTAGATCATCCCAAAGATTGCCAAAAACCTAAAGCTAGTACATGTTTTGCCATAACTTGCAAGTTTCAAAAGATAGTCAGTAGGAAATGCATATGAGGTTAGATCTAAGTTTTGACCACATATTTGGATTCCCTACATTGCAAGCTTTTCTCACACTTTGGTATTGATGCCGGGCTTCAAAGCACTTCTTCTTCCTCCTTTTCTTCTTCTTTTTGTCGATGATTATATTAGGTTGGACTTGCTAGCAATGCATCAATTGATAAAATAGCATCATATGCCATCCTTATCAACATTGCTAGAGATTTGTAAGTAACACCTTTTATCCTTCTTCTTTTTTACAAGCTCTGGTGCATAATGTGTGCATAGCATGAGTTAAAGCTATACATGCTTTTTAAACAACCCAAAATTTCAAACTTGATAGCTAATGCAACCTAGATAGTGCAAAGAAGCATGTAAGCCATTGTTGAGACATTGTTTACAATTGACTTAGGCAGGCTGGTGTATTTGAAATTTGTGGCCAATTATTCACCATTATGATATGGAGTGCTATAAATGACATTAGTGGAAAGAAGTTGCAACTGCTTTGAAGTATTGGACCTGCTAAGTTGGTCATAGAAGAGTTCTTGTGACGATGACTTTTCCTGGACCTTGGTTGCATTGTAACAATTTGCAACCATCCCCAGGGTCATTAATCAGGATGTGAGCCTCAATCAAGGTAGTTCGCTTGACCAAAATTGTTGTGCTCTTTGGAGTCCATTGAAGCATCGTCCATTATTTGGTTACTCCGCTTGGTTGTGACATTGTCTCTACCTAATCTTGTTGTGATCAAATTTGCTTGAACCTAAAGGGTTACTTGGAGAATGTTTGCCACCACCCACTATCTTGAGGTGATTGTATATGTGATTAACTTTGTGTAATTTATTTAAGTAAAAACAAAAGATTGATAAAAGGAAGAGCCAAATGGTTGCAGTGTCCATATTTGTAATAGGCGATCTCCTTCTTGATGCTTAAGGTGGTAGAGAACTCTTTGGTAGAGGTGATCTCTTAAGGACTCAAATTTATGTGGCCCCTTGGTAGTAGCCTTCCACGACAAGTAGAGGAGTTGGACTTCGTTGTCTCAAGATGCATTAAGTGAAGCGCTTAAGACCCAAATGTATGTGGCCTATTGATAGTAGGCTTCAACTACAAGTAGAGTAGGAATTTGTTGTTCCATGATGCGTTAGCTGAAGTGCTTGGTCCTTGAGGGAGGGTTTGTTGGATCCTGTGCATTATATTGATTGCTTTTGGCCTTTGTCACCATGCTTTTGTCCTCTACTTAGGTCTACATCAAAGTTGATGCTTGGCTCACCATGTAGCTCTTGATGGTCTTGTTGTCGTTGATGCTCTTTTAGTGAGTCTTTAATGAGATTTCTTTGATATCGAACGGTGACTGACTAATTGGGTCCTCTTTGTACGATGATTGGAATGTTTATATCCACCTTGTAGTGAGCGTCTTAGGACGCCACCAAGCTAGGCTTTACATTGGTAGGTCATTGGTCACTTTTTAGCCCTCAAGCGACTTCTCATTGCTTCTCATTCAAGGGAGCATCTGGGTGCTCATCATTCAAGGCTCCCATAAGTTCAATGGCCAAGTTAAAGAAGCCAATACAAAGACAAATCCCTTTTACAAACTTATTGACCCCAAAACTTATCGCCGGGGGGGGGGGGGGGGGGGGGGGGGTTTCTCTTATAAAAAGCAAAAAGGATTGCCTTTCTATCTGCATGAGATGATTGTTGATTCACGTGATAACTTTTAATCTGGAAATTTCCCCTAATGCCAAATTTCAATACTGCGTTGCAATCAGCTCATGCAGATAGAAACACAAACCGTTTTTCTTTCCATACTAGAAATCTAAATTTTCTCTCTCTCTCTCTCTCTCTCTCTCTCTCTCTCTCTCTCTCTCTCTCTCTCTCTCTCTCTCTCTCTCTCTCTCTCTCTGTGTGTGTGTGTGTGTGTGTGTGTGTGTGTGTGTGTGCGCGCGCGCGCACGCGTGCTCTCCATACAAGAAATCTGAATTCTCTCTCTCTCTCTCTCTCTCTCTCTCTCTCTCTCTCTCTCTCTCTCTCTCTCTCTCTCTCTCTCTCTCTCTCTCTCTCTCTCTCTCTCTCTCTCTGTGTGTGCGCGCGCGCGCGCGCACGCACGAGAAATCTGAATTCTCGAGTGTGTGTGTGTGTGTGTGTGCGCACGCACGAGAAATCTGAATGAGAGAGAGAGAGAGAGAGAGAGAGAGAGAGAGAGAGAGAGAGAGAGAGAGAGGCACAACAAGCAACAATGCTAACAAGAAAATAATATCGCAGTTCCCCCCACGTATATGGCGTAGAAAACTCCACCTGCATACATGAAATGACGAAGTCAGAAATTAGGAACTCTACACAGTAGTGTGTGTTTGGTTGTGCAAGCCTTTCTTCGAGAGTGTGGACACAAACATGTGCAACACATAAGGAAAGGAAATGCAGTCTGTGATGCAATCATGAGGAAGAGGATATAGCTAGATGGAGTAGCTCAAGCACGCAAAGAATTCCAAGAGCTGCTTGCAGCGTACCTCTCCAATACCAGCTTCTCTCTCTCTCTCTCTCTCTCTCTCTCTCTCTCTCTCTCTCTCTCTCAAAAGCTGTCTGGAGAAAGTTTTCCTGCACTAAGAGATGGTGGGGAATGGTGATAGGGGCGACACAAGTTATTGTATCGAGTGCAGAAATCAAGATGGCCAGGCGAAAGGCTGCAAGTACAGAAGTGTTGTCAAGGGTGTAGGTGGCATGCTATGGATTCAACAAGCAGTGAAGGCTGTTGAGACAGGGGAAGAGAGTAAACACGGGCAACGCCAGTCCCTACATGCCGTAATAACAAGGTCACCATGTGGGCAAACATTAACAAGGACAGCCGCGAGAGAGAGAGAGAGAGAGCACCTAGAAGACGTCAAATGTCATCGTAAAGAATGTGTCCGCGTTACTGCTCGCTCTCTTCTGTAGAGGAAGTGGCACAATTAGCTCTCTCTCTCTCTCTCTCTTTCTATCTCTCTCTCTCTCTCTCTCTCTCACACACACACACACACACACACACCTGACACCTGCCACAAGTCATCGTAAAGAATGTGTGTCAGCGTTACTGCTCGATCTCTCCTGTAGAGGAAGTGGCACAATTAGCTCTCTCTCTCTCTCTCTCACACACACACACACACACACCTGACACTTCGGGCCACATCCTTCGTTGTCACTGGTGATCCTTGCGAATTTTGATGAGTACTTTTTCTACATATGAATGTTCCAAGGTTAGCAATCTCTCTCTCTCTCTCTCTCTCTCTCACGCACACACACCTGACACTTCGGGCCACATCCTTCGTTGTCACTGGTGATCCTTGCGAATTTTGATGAGTACTTTTTCTACATATGAATGTTCCAAGGTTAGCAATCTCTCTCTCTCTCTCTCTCTCTCTCTCTCTCTCTCTCTCTCTCTCTCTCTCTCTCTCACACACACACACACACCTGACACTTCGGGCCACATCCTTCGTTGTCACTGGTGATCCTTGCGAATTTTGATGAGTACTTTTTCTACATATGAATGTTCCAAGGTTAGCAATCTCTCTCTCTCTCTCTCTCTCTCTCTCTCTCTCTCTCTCTCTCTCACACACACACACACACACCAGATAATCGCGGATCGGTGAGGTCCGGAATGGATTTAGATGTCGAGTGATGTCGAGTGATGTGATTGTCGATTTGTACAAGTGCTAGATGTGTCGTGTCCAGTGCGTCGGTACTAACAGTCAGTGTCTACTAAGACACTTTATGGCCTCTGTCTGTTTTGCAAGCGTAATCGAGGGCAATTACAGTTCTTTCAAGAGGGGGGTATGTCACAAACTGATGACGTGGCAGTGCCGGGACACACTCTCAATTGATGACATGGCTGATGGTACGGATCTCCACCAATCCATGTGACTGGCTGTTGTACGGAATCCCGTGATTCGCGTTAACTGGCTGACGTGGCAGTAAAGAATCCTCTGATTCGCGTTGACTGGATGTTGACGTGGCAATGCGTACGGATTTTTGCTTTTCATGCTCGCAGGCAGTACGGATTTCCGCAGCTTATGCTGACTACTTTTTGTTGGCAGATTTTAGCCAATGAGGTTTTTGGGCCATATTGCTTTTGATATCAATGCTTTTGGGGCTCTGCTTTTAGCAACCCTTGTAAATCTTTATAAGTAACCTAAGGGGCTCACTCTGCAGAGCATCTAGGCGCAGAGTCTGAGAGCGAGCACCCGCGGGTCGGTTGTACTTCGCTCAAAGATTAATATAAAAGAAACACCGAAAGGGGCGCCAATCTCTGGCGACAGTACCTCTTGGCACGGAACTATGCCGGGCTGTGCCGCCTTTCTTTTGATTTGTGAAGTGTTTTGAAGTGAATCTCTGATGTGTCGCAGTAGAATCTTGACTTAAGGTGACCAAGTTTGTTGCAAGACTCCTCTAATCTAGCATCCAAAAAACCCATCCATGTAGGGATCCCTCAAGAAAACTCCAGTCTGGACTCTGCTCTGTCATGAATTTCTCAGAATTGAGAAGGAGAATCCCCAACGGCATATGGCATGACGCAGCCCACTCTACTGCCAGATGAAACCAAAACAAATTCTTCAGAATACACCAACATTTAAAGAAGAGAGAGCTATGCGTAAAGTCCTACAGAAAAGGACGCAATTGAACACTATTCACTTCGGCCAATCTGTTATAAATTGAAGAGAGTAGTGTGATGGGCCGCCTATTATGTCCCGCTCACAGGAGAGGGGATCTAACCTAGACGCCGTCGGGATGGGCTGCTAGTGTCCGAGTGAACGTAGTGTGAAACCGGCCAATGTGGCCGGCCATTATTATAAAAGGGAGGCCAAGGCCTCATTTGTAGTTATCGACCCCCCATTGGCAGAGTGCCAGTGGTTAGCTTGCGAGGCTAGGAGTACGAGAGGTCACCTCGAGGAGGTAAGGCGGGTTGGTTTTCCGAAGCATGTCTGTAGGCGGCCTGTGTAGCCCACTCCTTGGGTTCGTTTCATGGTATCAGAGCCGACTTGGCTGGTTAGAGTCGAATAATCACTATTTCATGCAAGTTTTGATGAAATAACTGTTTAATTGATAATTTTCTTCTCATGAGCATGTTTGCAGGTGAAAAATAATGTGCTTCTCGCTGATTTTGTATAAAATTCAGCAATTTAGCAGTTGGAAGTGCTGAAAATCAATGAATTTTTCTTGCTTTTGCTGATTTTTGATGAGAATCAATGACTTATTCATTGATTTGCTGACTAAATTCAGCGAACAGAAGCTTTAATCTTTCTCTGTGCTCCTCTTCTGTGCGAAGTACAAAGAGAGAGAGAGAGAGAGAGAGAGAGAGAGAGAGAGAGAGACCTCTCTGAGCGGCCTGGTCACTTGGGGTTTTTTTTAAAGTATGGTTTGAAACCTGTAGTTAATTAAGACTCACTAACAAAGACTAGAAAGTTTGCAAAGAATTCAGTTTTTGGCTCTGTTGCTTCTCTCCCACCGCTCCTCTCTCTCACCCGCTCGCACTCCCGCGCTCCCGCCATCACTTGCTTGACTTTGGACGATTACGCCAACGCATAGCGCTCTTCGAAGTTCAACTTTTCGCGATCAAAAAGTGTAGAAAAGGCCCAGTTTCGCTTGAAATTTTCAGTTTTTCACACATTTCGCCATGGATTCCTCCAACTCGGATGCGCAGCGTGACGACGCGCCAGGTAACATTCAAATTCCGTTTACGCATGCTCTATACACATGGATTACAAGTACTTTCTAGAACTTCGACCAGCGTGTTTCCGTTCAGAAAACGCAAACATTAAAACGAAAATTCGCTTGGCCTCTCTCAAAGGGGCCGTGCAAGGGCTTGATTCTCGGCTTACTACTCTGGAAAATATGGTTCAATCGATGACTGTGCGTATTTCTGAGGACGGAACCCATCTCCAACAACTGCAGACGCAGGTTGCTGCTTTTGGGCGTTCACAAGGTGGTCCAACTGCCACGATTCTGTACAAAACCACTAATTTCTCGGGAGAAGAAGCGTTCACCTTCTACAAGGTGGATTCCGGGCACGCTGTGCGCTGGGATTACCATTGGGCCTTAATCAAGGACAAAGCCCCAACTGATGTCGAGGATGCAGTGGCAAAGGCCAGGACGTTCCATTTGATAAATGGAGCGATCTATGAGAAGAAAAGAACTTCAGACCATCAATCCGGTGAGGGCGCTTCAAGGAGCGAACCCCAATTCTAGCAAAAGTCCAAATCATCGCCGAGATCTTCTCAGGAGAAGAAGAAAGCCAAAAATGCTTCAATTGCTGATTCAGTGAAGAAGGGGGCTTACTTCGGATGTGGCCAAACATGTCACCAAATCAAGGATTGCCCCAACAACAAGACAAAGAAACCGCAAGGTTGTCCTTCGGTTCAAATTCACGAGATCTCACGTAACTCTGATGTCATTCAAGTTAAAATCCATCATTTAGCGCACAGTTCATGCACTAATTGTACTTTTAGCACCAAAGTGTTTGATAAGCACGATCTTCTCCGTTTCCCTGGGAAGATCAATGGTCACGACGTGACCGTACTCGTTTAGCTCAGACAATTTTGTGGATGTAAAATTGGTGCAGAAACTGAGACTGCGGACGCGAAACAGTGACCATGAGTATCGCGTGACGATGCTCGTGGCAAGAATATGGATGTATGGAATTAGATGGTTCCAAATTTGTCGCTCGAGCTAGCTGACTACTAAAAGAACCTAGATTTCCACATCATGCGCCTAGATAGAGCAGATGTTATTTTACAAATTCCATGATTTTATGATAAACAAAACTCATTGTATATAGACTATGTACATCACTCTCTTGTTTTTGTTAAGCAGGACATGCCTCATGTATATGTGTCGCTTTGTAATCACATTTCTGTAAATAATGGTTTTGCAATACCAGTTGTTATTGTTTTGAAAATGTATAAAGATACAAAGTCTTTTGATGTTGACTTTTATCAATGTGTACCATCTGCTTGGTTTAATTCATTAGTGCTTGGTACTTCTGTCACTGAATTTCGTAAAAATGTTTCATGTTGTTGTGTTGAACTTACGGATTCCAATGAATCCAACCTTATCCGAGAAATCATGACTAGTTTCAAGGATGTTTCCTCCGATGATCTACCTCCTGGCTTGCCGCCTTCGAGAGGACTCATGGCATTGAGTTGGTGGCCGGTAGTCAACCCTTCTCAAAGCAACCCTATCAGTTTAGTAAAACCGAGGAGGACAAGATTCAGCGGCAGCTGAAAGATTATCTCGATAGAGGGGAGCGACAATGTTACTTTCTCCGAAGAAGGATAACACTATGCGTTTTTGCGTAGATTACAAGGGGTTGAATAAGCTTACTGTCAAAAACAAGTATCCGCTCCCGCGTATGGGCAATCTGATAGATCGACTCCATGAGGCGTTGTATTTTACGAAGATAGACCTGCGCTCAGGCTATCACCAAATACGGATCAAACTGGAAGATGTTCCCAAAACGGGTTTCCATACGCGTTATGGTCAGTATGAGTTTTTCGTCTTGCCTTTTGGTTTGACCAATGCTCCAACCACGTTTCAGCAGATGATGAATAATCTGCTGAGACCATTTTTAGGCAGCTTCGTTGTTGTATTTCTCAATGACATCTTGATCTACAGTCGAAGTTTATCTGAGCACTTAGCGTATATACGCAATGTTCTCAAGGTACTGAGAACTGAGAATCTTTATGCTAAGGCTTCTAACTGTGAATTCTTTAAGAAAGAGCTTCTGTACTTGGGTCACATCATTACTCACGATGTAATTCGTGTTGACCCTGAAAAGTTGGATAAAGTGCGAAATTGGCCCATTCTGAAGAATGTGCGCCAAGTGAAGTCCTCTTTAAGCTTTACAAGATTCTTTCGCAAATTTATCAAGGATTACTCTAGAGTTGTTTTGCTCCGCTTACGCAACTTTTAAAAGGAGGGGTGAAAGGGCCGAAGACTTCAAGTCCTCACCGTAAAGGTAACCCCCCTGTTGTCTGGAATGAGCGTCATCGACGAGAGCTTTCGGACACTAAAGCACTTGGTGACTATTGCGCCAATATTGCACATTGTGGATCCTAGCAAACCGTTTGTGGTTGAAATGGATGCTAGTGATTATGCCATTGGTGCGGCGTTATACCAGGATGGACGTCCTGTTGCGTTTGAAAGTAAGAAACTTTCTGACGCTAGGATGCGTTATCCAACGTATGAGAAGGAGCTTTACGCCGTAGTCCACGCCTTGAGGACATGGCGACACTACTTGTATGGCTCTACGTTTGCTGCATGGACAGACCATCACTCTTTGCGCTATGTCAGGGTGATCTCAGAGGTCAGAAGGCTAGATGGGTTGAGCTTATGCAAGAGTTTGACTTTGAGATCTGTTATATAAAAGGATTCAGCAATCGAGTTGCTGACGCACTCAACAGGATTCCTGAAGTTAATGCCTTGTCTATGGCTGAAATCTCGACGGATTTCTATCTCTCTCTCCGACGGCTATGTCGTTCAGATAGCAATTTTGGCAATATATGGAACGAGATCGAAGCGGGGCATGTACAGGCTTGGGTGGTCCGGAGACCCAAGTGAGTCTTGTCGGAGAGACGAGACAACGACAATATTCCATTAGAGGTGGACTATTGTTCAAAAATGGAAAAGTCTACGTGCCGGAAATCGATGAGGTTCGACAAAGGATTTTGTTTGAATGCCACGATGTTCCTAGCGCTGGGCACCCAGGCATCCAGAGAACTTTGGCTTTGGTTAAGCAATATTTCTATTGGCCAAGGATGCGCTCTTACATAGAGAGCTATGTGAAGAGATGCGCTCAATGTCAAGTCAATAAGGCAGAGCACCTTAAGAAAGCTGACCTGCTACATCCATTGGAAATCCCGAATGCCAAGTGGCAGAGTACTTCCATGGACTTCATCGTTGGTTTGCCAAATACTAGTCGGGGCAATGACGCCATTTGGGTTGTGGTCGATAGACTCACAAAAATGGGGAAGTTTATACCAACGAAGTCGATAGTAAAAAGCCACGAGTTCGCGGTAGACCAGCTTTATAAGTTGTATGGTCTGCCAGAGGATATCGTCAGTGATTGAGATACTAAGTTCACTGGCCGATTTTAGCGAGATGTGTTTTCTCCAGAGTTACCAGGGAACGGGTATTTCCTTGCTTGGAACGCCGGAACGGCATTCCGGCAGGTCGGCAGTGAATGGAACGCCCCGGGAACGGACTGCCGTTCCGACAGTCGGGGTCTTACCGGAACGGCCGGCCGGAACGCGTTCGGAACGGGGCCGGAACGGCGGAACGGACGGAGCATCCGGAACGGCAGAACTGCAACGGATATAAACGGGCAGAAATTTGAAAATTTCTAACGTTTAGAAAACGGGCAGTAAGCCCTCAAAAGCTATATATTGCCAAGCCTTCACACCCTTTTCCTTCACAAGCTCTCAAGCTCTCTTGCTCTCAAGCTCTCTTGCAAGTTGCTCTAGCCTCTCAACTTGCAAGCTCTATTGCTCTTGAGTCTCTAGCTCTCAAGGCTCATTGCTCAAGCTTCAATCTCTCAAGCTCTCAAGCTACCAACTTCCAAGCTCTCAAGCTCTCAACCTACCAAGCTCTCAAGCTCTCAAGCATCAAGCTCTCAAGCTCTCTCTTGCTCTCGAGTCTCAAGGCTTTAAGCCTCAAGCTCTCTCGAGTCTCCTTCCAATTTCCATCATCTAGATTCCATGGCCTCTTCTTCTCGTTCAACCCCCTCCGTTCATGCGGGCAACACTCAAAAGGCGAAGGAATGGTCATGGTGGGATGAAGTGACCTCGGAGGGCACCTTGTCGGCGGCGGGAGGTTCTCGTGCATGGGCATGCAAGCTATGCTCCTACACACGGAAAGGGGGGCATGACAAAGTGAGGGCACACTTTCTTCAAGTGCCGGGACATGAGGTGAGATTTTGCTCCAACGTAACCATCGAGAAGAGGAAGGACCTCGAGAAAAAGGATCGGCAATTCAACCACAAAGCCAAGCCCGCACGCAAAGGTATTGATCCAAAGACCCTCATTTTCCCTTCTTCCTCTCTACCCGGTGTAGGTGTTGGTGCATCTTCACAAGGTCCAAAACGTCGCCAAAGGACCCTTGCCACCTCTTGGGACCCAAAGAAAGGAAGAGGTGGATGCGGCCGTGGCTCGATTCTTCTATCACGACCATATCCCATTTGTCGCGGCGAGGTATGTTCATTGTTTTATGATTTATCAATCTTCTCTCTCATTTCTTCCGTTATCATCGTTTCCACTTTTTTGATACTAACCTCTTCTATGTTTGATCGAAATAGGTCGGAGTATTGGAAAGTCATGGTGCAACGGATAGGAGAGTATGGCACCGGCTATGTGCCGCCATCTTCAGAGGCTCTCCGAACCACCTTGCTCGATCGAGAGAAGGCTATCGTGGAGCAAGCAACCCTCAACATTCAACGTCTTTGGGCAAAACATGGCGTTTCCTCATTGCCGACGGATGGAGTGATACAAGGAAGAGATCTATCCATGGTCTCGTCGCATACTCCAGTGGAGAGATGTACTTTGTGCACACTCATGATGCCACTGAGAGTGGCAAGTCCGCCGATGTCCTCTCTGCAGAGTGGACAACGGCCATAGAAACCATCGGTGAGCAACACGTGGTGGCCTTTGTCACAGATGGGGAGGCATCAAACAGGGCAGCAGCAGCTATCATAGAGGGCCACTATCCGCATGTGACAGTGTGCTTTTGCATGGCACACTGCTTGAACAACCTTCTAAAAGACATCGGCAAGCTAGACTGGATTGCTCCAGTCATTGCTGATGCAATGAAGATGGTTACTTTCATCGGCAATCACAACTTGGTTCGGAGTGAGTACCTCAAGAGGTCGGGCGGCAAAGTGCTTCTAAAGTATTCAGATACCCGCTTCGCATTCAACTTTCTTCTTGTGCGCAGGCTGTCTGAATGTCAAAATGCGGTCCGACAGGTCTTCATCAGTGATGAGTTCACCACCTCCCCCTATGCAAAGACAGTTGCAGGGATTTTGTGCAAGGATAAGGCAGAGGATCTTGAGTTCTGGAAGGAGCTCAAGAGTCTAGATGCACAGGTAAAACCGGTGGTTCATTTGCTTCGAGTTCTGGATGGCATGGATCCTTGCATTGGCAAGATTTATGAGACAATGGACCGCATGATTGAGCAGCTTGCACAGCTTGAGCCGAACGCAGAGCGATATGAGGAGATCCATGTGCTTTGCAGCTCGAGGTGGAATTCATATGCCTCTCCTTTACACGGGGCAGCGTACATGGTGGATCCAGAGTTCCAGGGTGCAGGGCAAGAGACAGATAGGGAAGTCATGAACCAATTTACAGAGATCTTAAACAAGATGGTTCTAGACAGAGATGGGCGATGCATTGTCAGAGATCAGCTGAGACAGTACAGAGAGATGCGGGGGTCATTTGGCAGTCCAGATGCTCAGATTGATCGCAGGAAAATAGGTTCAGTGCTTTGGTGGGAGGACTATGGCTATGATGGCCCTGAGCTTCAGAGATTGGCGATCCGTATTCTCAACCAGTCAGTTAGTACCTCATGCTTGGAGCAATTGTGGAGTACCTTTAGCCACATTGCTTCCAAGAAGAGAAATCGACTTGGAGTGGAGAAGGCTAATGATCTTGTCTTCGTCAGCGCAAATTTGAAAATGCTTTGCAAGAGTACAGACAAACAGACAGATCCTTTTACACAGTGGGAGATGGAGCAAGAGGCTTCTCAGGCGGGTGGAGATGCACATCCACCAACACCAGGTACTTCATCTGTGGCTGAGATCGAGCCGGACCTAAACCTCGATGATGAGGAATGGGAGGATGTGCATGATTTACAGCCGGCTACTACGGATTGGGAGGCCTCTCAGGCTAGTGGCTCTTGAGTCTTGAGTCTTTGCCATTTATCCTTACCTTTTTGTATGGCTGCTTCAGTGCTTGAGCCTTGCCCTCTTTGCCATTTGTAGCTACTAGCATCTTTATGGTATTTGTCACCTTCAGTCTTTTGGTATTGTGGTCACTGAAGTCTGGTTTGAACTTTGCCCCCCTTTGGTTTTTTTGTAGTACCTTGGCCGCTGGCGGCCCTTGAGGCTTGTTACTATGTTAGCCATAATTAATTCCAAAGTGTTATCTCTGACTACTACTCTTGCAATTATTTGAGAGCATTGTGTATGTACTATGGGCATTGTGTTTTCTCATTGTTGTTCATCTGGCTATGTACTTTGAAGTTTGGGCGCCTCACATCCCAATCAAGTCATAATAAGGTTAAATGGTCTTCAAATCGTGTTTTTTGTGGGTATTAGAGTCAAAGTACTCTAATACTACTTGTATTCAAACACATAACGCTAAAAAAAAAAATATTTGGGTGTTTTTTTAGCCTGCCGTTCCGCGCCGTTCCCGTTCCGAGCCCATTCCCGTTCCCCCGTTCCGCAGGGAGGCCCGTCGCCGTTCCTGTTCCGCGTTCCGGGTAACTCTGGTTTGCTCATCTTCAGACGAAGTTGAGTATGTCGTCTTCTAACCATCCTGAGCCGACGGACAAACTGAGAGGATGAATCAGATGTTAGAGGACATGTTGAGAGCCTATGTCTCTCACCAGCAGTCTGATTGGGAAAGGTATCTTTCACAATTAGAGTTTGCCTACAATAGTAGCAAGCACTCTGCTACTAGATTTAGCCCATTCATGCTGATGTATGGATTTGAGCCTAAATCCCGATTGCTTTTGGCTTAGAGATCGAGTCACTACTTATGCTAATCAAAAGAGATCTCCGAACTGGCTAAGGACAGTATAAGATCGGCTCGAGATCGAGTCACTACTTATGCTAATCAAAAGAGATCTCCGAGGACTCTAGAGGTGGGACAATGGGTCTATCTGAAGATACCCAAAGATTCCAAGACCATGAGAACGGGGAAGCATTATAAGCTTTCAGCTAGATATTCTTAGTCACAAAGAAAATTGGCCAAGTTGCCTATAAACTCGCTCTTCCTTCGGATGTTAGTGTACATCCAGTGTTTCATGTCAACCGCCTTAAGAGTAAAATTAGGCGAAACCGACGTTGTTGTGTCTATCGAGGAAAATGTATGGAAAGATATGCAAAATGAGTATTTCCTCAAGAACCAGAGGCAATTTTATATCATCGTACCCGTCATTCGCGCCAAAAGGCTTATGGCATGTACTTAGTTAAATGGAAAAGTCAATCTAAAAGGTTCGCCACTTGGGAATCAATTAGAGCTTTGAAAGCTCAGTATCCCCACTTCATTGATGAGGACATCAATGGTTCACAAAGGGGGACGTATGTTATGTCCCGCTCACAGAAGAGGGGATCTAGCCTAGATGCCGTCGGGATGGGCATCCAATGTCCGGGCAGATGTAGTGTGAAACAGGTCAATGTGGCCGGCCATTATTATAAAAGGGAGGCCAAGGCCTCATTTGCAGTTATCGACCCCCCCACTAGCAGAGTGCCAGTGGTTAGCCGGCGAGGCTAGGAGTGTGCGAGGTCACCTCGAGGAGGTGAGGCCGGGTGGTATGGGACACTCGGTCTTACAGGCGCAAGCCTACGTCCTGGAACACTGGCCCCAGCACGGGGGAGCTGCCGGATTGTGGCTATGGTTGTCACGTGGCACATCCAACCCTATGTGTCGGTGGACAAGCTACTTCATAACAAGGGTTCCGTCAATCCAATCAGTCTACATTAGCAAGTGTTCTGGCACTTTTGTGAGTCTGTCCCAGACCGTGCATGTCCAGACACTTAGTGTAGATGCATATCCTCTGGTTGCACACAGCATGATCATAAGCATTCCCATCAGAATCCTTCAGGGGGAGTTTCCAGTGCATTTAGCCTATTTTCCCTATTTTTGACATTTTTCACTTATTATTTTTAAGTGACTTTTGTTAGAGATAGGCAGGGAAAATTGAGTAAGTTTGTATATAAGCAAAACCTAGACTAGCACTAATTGGCAGAAGAGGCAACAGGAGCCAAGCTCAACAGGCAACTTCTCAAGCAAGAACCTTGGTGGTTTCCCCTCCAAGCCAAGATCCCATCCCTGGCGATTCCATCAAGCAGTCCTCCCTAGCGTTTTTCATCACATCGCCCTAGCCTCTCAATACTTGGCGTTTTTCAGCAAGTCTCCACCGCAAGCAGATCAACATCCCTAGTGTTTTTCCCAAGCCTAGCGTTTCCAGATTTGCAGCATTTAGCAATGGCGTTTTCAGCAATGAAGCAACATCAGATTCAGCCTTAAAAGACCTGCAGTTTCAGCTCTAAAAGACCATCAGTTTCAGCCCAAAGGAACATCAGTTTTCAGCCCTAAGACACGCAGATGTTCAGCCATAAAGAGCAGCAAGGGCAGCGTTTTCTTTTGCGTTTTCAGCCGCAGCAGATTTCAGCCCATTAGCGTTTTTGGACAGCAGATAAGGAGTAGCACATTTCAGCCCTTAGATCGGTTTCGCCGTCTGCGTCGTCGTCATCGACGTAGTCTAGACTTGCATCAGTTTCATGCTTTTGTACCAATTTGTGCAATCAATCGTAGACCACTCTCGCCAATGAGAGTGGGGCCTTCGGAGGAGGGTTTTTTTACGTCTCTGGTGTCGTATTCTCTTCTCTCTCTATCTCTCAGTCTCATACACTTGCACGCACAGTGTCCATTCACTATGTTGTGATCATTGCACCCCCTCATTAAGAACGGAAGGCTCTCCCTTCCATAAGAACAAAAAGAAACCTTGTGCACAGTTCGGAGCACTCGTCCTGAGCAAAGTTCAAACATTCATTCCGCTGCACCTTACAATGGTCGGGTGGTTCGTCCGACGCGTGTCTGTAGGCGGTCCGTGTAGCCGGGAGATCCATTCCCTGGGTTCATTTCACCGCCATTGTCTCAAACGAGTGGTGTCTTGTCACGTGACACATCCCAACCCTATGTGTCCATGGACAAGCTACACCACAACAGGGTTCGGTCAGTCCGATCAGTTTAGAATAGCAGTGATCTGGCACTTTTGTGAGTCTATTCGTAGACCGTGCATGCCCAGTCACTTAGCATAGATGCATATCCTCCGGTTGCACACAGCATGATCATCGGAATTCCCATCAGAATCCATTAGCATCAGTTAGGGAAATTTTCCAGTGCATTTAGCCTATTTTCCTATTTATTGGGATTTTCACTTATTATTTTTAAGTGACTTTCCTACAAAAGTACGTAGGGCAATTTTGCTAAGTTTCTATATAAGCAAACCCAAGTTAGCACTTTCTGGCAGAAGAGGCAGCAAGAGCACCTTGCTCAACAGGCAACTTCTCAGCAAGACCAACCCCCGCGGCTACTCTGGCGTTTTCTCCACAGAAGACCTAGCGTTTTTGCATCAGATCAGCCTTGGCGATTTGTGCACAGCAGATCAGCCCCGGCGTCATCACGACACAGCAGATCAGCCTAGCGTTTTTGCATTTGCAGAACCCCGGCGACAGAAGGACCAATTTCAGCCCCTGGCGTTTTTGGATTTCAGCAGCAAATTAAGACCGGCATTATTCACCTAAAGTGTAGCAGATTCAACCCGTAAAGACCATCAATTTTCAGCCCTAAGAAACCTCATTTTTCAGCCAAGAAAACGCAGCCAAAACAGTCATTTTGAGCCACCGAAACAGTCCCGAAATTCAGCGATTAGAAAATCTCAGATTTCAGCCATCGTCGTCGTCATCGTCATTGTCGTGGTCGTCATCGTCGTCGTCATCGGCATAGACCAAGTTGCATAGTCCATTGCATACGCATTGTACACCTTTGTGCAATCAAAGAATAGACCACTCTCGTCGACGAGAGTGGGGCCTTCGG